>NC_134794.1:43134996-43142496 GCF_046742065.1 Oratosquilla oratoria | reverse complement strand
TATATACACATACATACATACATACATACATACATACATACATACATGCATATATATATATATATATATATATATATATATATCTATATTTATAGATAATCTCTTGGCAGTAGCGCACGGGACTCGAACCCGATGCGCTTGGAAGTAAACTCCCAAGACGCACTTACCCCTTAGACCTCTCGACCACTAAACAGCTGTTTAGTGGTCGAGAGGTCTAAGGCGTGAGTGCGTCTTGGGAGTTTACTTCCAAGCGCATCGGGTTCGAGTCCCGTGCGCTACTGCCAAAGTGATTATCTGATTGATGTCGCTGTAGCGAATTTCTCGAATATATATATATATATATATATATATAAACGGAGACAAATGGGAAATAAATCAGTTATTGCTAGCTGACGATACTACGCTTGTAGCGGGATCAAATAAGAGATTAAGGAAATTAGTGGACGGAGTTTGGGAAGGTGTGGGTAAAAGTAAGGTGATGAGATGTACAAGGGGAAAGGATGGCAGTAACTGGAAGTTAGTTTTTAAGGGAGACAGACTAGGAACTGGATAGCTTTAGATACACGGGTTCGCATGTGGCGGGAAAGGGAGGAGTAGAGGTTGAGGTAGAATGTAGATTGAGAGAAGCAAGTAAATGCCTTGGGGGACTAAAAAGTGTAATGAGAAATAAAAATTTGGGAATGGATGCTAATAGGAGTTTGTATGAAAGAGTGATTATGCCGACAGCAACTGTAAGGGGAAGAAATGTGGAACATAAGAGAGGAAGGGTTTGAATGTGTTTAAGGTGAAATGCCTGAGAAGTATGATAGGAGTTACTAGGCTAGATAAAGTGAGAAACGAGGAAGTGAAGAGGAGAGCAAGGGCGGAAAGGGAGTTAGGAGATAGGGGTTGATGAAAGAATACTGGGATGTTTTTGGATACATGGAAAGAATGAGTGAAGAAAGGTTAGTAAAACAGGTGTGGAGGCAGAGGTGGGTGGAGTGAACATGAGGGGGCGACCAAGGAAGAGATGCATGGATGAAATAAAATGGTCATTGGGAAAAAGGTGAATGTCTGTTTAGGAAGAAAGAGGGAAGACAGAAGATTAGGGGTGAGTGGAGAATGGTTGTGTGTGCATGATGCTATAATGCATGGAAGGGTGTGGGTGGGGATGGGGGTTGAGGCGGAATGTGTAAATGATATTTTGACACATATCGAAGGAATTTTTCCCCGTCTTTTTTTTTTCTACATGAGGGGACGGAGATGGAGAGGAGGGGAGGTCACCGATTAAATGAAGTGGCCTTGCTGTGGATGTGCTTTGTTTTGCTACATTACTTCTGACCCAGGGCAGTGGGTGAGATGCAGGGACGACCCGTCATCCAGGAGGAGCTAAGAAAAGAGGGAAGTAAGGGTGGTGAATGGGAGTGGACTATGTGGAGATGAAATGGGTTGGAGTATATCTATGACTTTGACTTTGGCTACCTCCCTTTTGAGGAGGAAAAAACCTTTGATATATATATATATATATATATATATATATATGTATGTATGTATATAATGTGTGTATGTATATAATGTGTTGTATATATATATAATATATATATATATATATATATATTTATGTATATATATATATATATATATATATATATATATATATGAGCTTTCTGGAGAGGTGATCTGACGCCCTATAGATAAAATGCGTGCGTGTGTGCGCGCTGGACATCTAAGGAATTGAATATTTCATTAAATCATCTTGCAATACATACACACACATATATATATGCAAAGTAGACCACTTGTATATATATGTCAAATAATTCCATTTATTGTCCCGGGATTCGAAACCGGGTTCATGCGTGACGCTAGGCGAAAGCTCTACCGACCGAGCTAAAGATACTACTAAGTTCCGTAACTTAAGTCGACTTATAACTGCCGTCCTAACTTAATTTTACGGAGAATTAAGCCCAACTCGTAGCTAGTGGTGAAGCTGGTACGAATCCTTGTTGAACTTTCATCGTTAGGACGGCAGTTGGCAGTCGACTTCATTTTTCGGGATTTAGATCAACTTCCAAGGATAGATGTTTAGGGCTCCTTTAGCTCAGTCGGTAGAGCTTTGGTCTTGTGTCACAGAAGGTCCCAGTTCGAATCCCGGGGCAACAGTTGGAATTATTTGATTGACATACGCCGTCAATGGCGATTCTATTCATATGTATATATATATATATATATATATATATATATATATATATGTGTGTGTGTGAATGTAGGTAAAAAAAAATAAACCATTTGTAGTCCACTGCTGAGCATATGCCTCGGCCAGACATTTCCATAAGTCGCATAACTGCACCACCCTCTGCCACGTCACTCCTACAAACTTCTTTATGTAATCTATTCACCTTCTGTCTGGTCTCCCTCTCCCACGCTTCTCGTCTCGTGGCCTCCAGTCAATAGCAAGCTTGTGTTTTATCTTCCATCATCCTCTCTGGATAGCTTTCTTGTCTAATTCATTCTTGTTCCTTTATCGGATCCGCAATGCTTTTCACTCTAGTCTGTTCTTTCTCGCCCAACTCGTCTTCCTCCTGTTCACTCCTTAGCTTTGCCTCCATCGATTTCTTCAGTTTTCATGTTTCACATCCGTCGACCATGGCTGGGATTACGCGCTAATCTTAAGCTTTGTGTTGAAGATATATAAGTAGGGAATCTTCTCATTCGGTTTTCATATTTAACAAACATGTCCCAATTAACTAATACACATCTATTCATTCAATGCTTATGGTCATTATTCAGTTTTAGCATCTGGACTAAATGATAGTAATCTTAACTTTTTTCAGCATTCTCACAGCTGATTTTTTTTTTCTATTTTGGATTTTTGAGTTCAAGATCTCTTTTCTTTCAAACCTACTTTGAAATATTTCTTGTTAAGATCATTTAGAATATCTTGTAAGTCATCTGCCGTTTCTCAAATGAGAAAAATGTACATATACATACGTACATACATATATCTATTTATGCATATGTATGTGGATGCATGTATGTATGTGTATTCTACAGGTTCTACAGGTGTATGTCTGTGTGTGTGTGTGTGTGTGTGTGTTTGTGTCCGCGCACGTACGTGCGTTTGTATAGAAAGGAACGACATGTATCATTCTCTGCATAAATCTTGGTTTTAGTGTTATATACTGTATACACTTGACGTGGGCTCCCTGCGCGCCACAGTGGTGACGGCCCGTGTACCCACGCTGTGTCGGCGGCTCGCGAACACGGTGGGCGTTGGGTCCACGGCCCCGGGCCCCGGCCCCCGTCATCGCCACAGAAACAGAGCCTCGTCCTTTCCTGTAGTCTGACAACTCGTCCTTGTTTTATTAGCGGTTTGCATTTTATTTTTCTACAACTAGTAAATATCTATATATTTAGTATATATTTATATTATATATATATTATATATTATATATATATATATTATATATATATATATATATCTAATATTAGTTAATTTTTGGGTTTCATTGAAAACGTGCGCGCTGTGCATTTACTTAGTTGTATTTTACGAGGAAGAGAGCTATGCGTGTTGTAACTGTATGTGTTGTGCTTCACTTTTGGTTTTTGGATCAACGGGCTGGAACTCGTGATCGACAGCTATTTCCTCCCGATCTTTTATGGGTTAATGCTGTGACCTCACAACGCACACACACACCCAACTCCCCGCCCACGAGATTTGGAAACCTAACGACTCCGAAAGTGCAGTGACACTTGAAATTATTTCAGCCCTGGGCAGGAATTCGAACCCGGACCGCCGTAGTGACAGTCAGGTATTCATATCAACTGCGCCACCGAGTCGTGTGTGTGTGTGTGTGTGTGTGTGTGTGTGTGTGTGTGTGTGTGTGTGTGTGTGTGTGTTCACTTGAAGTCTTTGGGATCACGTGTTGGACTCGTGAGTTCGACAGTTATTTCCTTCCCGGAAGATGAGCTCAGAGCTCGTTAGGTCCGGATCTATGGGTAATGCTATGACCTCTACACACCACACACACACACACCCCAACTCCCCACCCACGAGAGTCCAGAGGTAAACGAACCCGAAGCGCAGCGGTACCCGAAATAATTTCGGCCCTGGGCAGGATTCGAACCAATGTACTACGCGGGCACCATCATGTGTGTGTGGTGTTGGTGTGTGGTGTTGTTTGGTGTGTGTGTGTGTGGGTGTATGTGTGTGTGTTATGTGTTTGTGAATATTTCATTTATATTTATATTTAACCTTTGTAAATTTATATATTGTCTTTCTAAGAAGTCTGTTTCAATGTAGTTTTGTTATTAGGTAAATGTACACATACACCAAGGCCACGGTATCCCATATAAAGAGGAGTGGGTGTCCTGAGGCCAACACACGCGCCCACAACAAAATACACACTTACACCATCCTCAAACCAGTGGGGCTGCAGCTCAAGAAACGGGACCTGACTGTCGATGCTGTGTTATTCTCCACAGCTTCACCACTCGGTCATTCCCTCACTCTGCTTCCCAGCTCCCTTCGCATTCCACATTATCTATAAGGGTAGGGGATAATCACTTTGGGACACATTATCTATTCCACCTTAGTCCCATAATCTGTACATATTACTATCTATTTGCACGCTCTCTTTCCTGCTGTGTTTGGCATAGACTCGAGTCGGAGTGCATTCAAAGCTCTTTTTGCCCTAGCCACCCACCCATCTTATTCTAGGCCTTCATATAACAATCTCGATTGCATCTATTTTCTAGATACCTTTATTTACTTATCACCATTTTTTATTCCACCCAGACACTGCCTCGTTTTCTTTACGTCCTTCCATTACCACTGTATCCATGGACATATTGAACAACTTTGGGAAAATCACACAATCCTAACGCTACCCTACATTTACTCAGCTTATTCACTTCACTCTACAAAAGGAAAAAAAAAACACAAGATATTGGGACGTAAATCCGTTTCGTCTGTATTTCTCGTGTTTGGACCACAAGCCGGACACTTGATTACATATATTTTTGTTACGCATCAATGAAAAGAAGAACAAGGGCCACCAAACTTTTTTCCAATGCAGGCCAGATGAATTGATAGAATGAAAAGAATGACGAGGACGGGTCGCATAGCAATTGTTTATTTACACATTGAATATTCTACAAACAAAAAAAAAAAAAAAAAAAAAAATGAAAAGTAAAGTGAGACACCAGGCCGGATCAGGCCTGTGGACCGTTGTTTGGTGACTTCTTTGTTTTTTAATCTAGAAGATATTCTATCCTCCAACCGTTTGCCTTACTTTGGTAAGTCCTTATTTTTTGAATATTATTGTTCTTATTTTTCATTGTACATCTTTGTGTTAATAAATTTTCGTTAAAAGGGCGATAGTGATCTTCTTTTTTTACTCGAGGTTGCATATTGAGTTTTTTCTTGGAAGGGGTGCATGGCGATGCTCTTTTATTCGATTTTGCTTTTGCACACGACCCTAATTTTTATTTCTCACACGCTTTATTTTATCTCAGTTACTTGGGTCCACGGAGCATTCTCCTTTTAACTAAGCCCACAAGTATCATGTTTAATGAACTTTTTTAATCGAAGAATAAACCGAGAAATAAAAACAAAGCGTATCATATGACACGCGGGTGAGGGTCTATAGTCAGCTTGACCTAGTTTCTGAAGGAAATAAAAAAAAATGATGCATTTCGACAGGGCAATGCATGGCCCGCTAAATTTACTTTAAAAAAAAAAACCGTAATGATAATGATGCATTTGGATAGGACAAGCATTGAACACATGCCGTGCGAATGCTTCACTCAAGGCGTTTTATGCTGCAGGCAGTATAAATATGGATTACGAGTTTATGTCTCATTTGTGCTGCGTCGAGGCTCTAGAGATCAGCCCCGGCTTGGCTGGTTTGGTCGCCCCGACCAATGAGCTTGCGTCTCTCCCGGGCCCGAGTGTTGAGCTCTGAATAATAAAACGAAAACCCTTTCGAGTCAACATGGAAGAGTGTTAACCAGTTACTTTCACTATCACTGGGCGTCACGTAATATACTCAATTTCTAATTCCTTCGGGTGATTTAATTCAGTTGAGGTTAGGTCAAATGACACGATCGTGCGGGTTGAAACTGAACCTTTCTACAATTGCGATGTCAGTGTAATGTTTTATTACGAGTGTCTGCTTGACAATTTTTATTTTAATTCATGTGAAGGTAGTCAGAATGATTAGAAAACGATGAAAATTAATTCCAAATTTACACAGTTGGTTTTGACTCTGTAGCTTTTTGTTTTTGTGATCAGGCGATCTTAATCAGAAGAGAGAGGCGGGCACCAAAGATGTGTCGTTAGCACTCTAACCTGTCGGTAGGATTCCTCAACTGATATAAAATTCGTCCTTGGCGTCAGACAAAATTGAAATGTATTACCACGATTATAACGCAGGAATAGCGGAGTATTTTGATATTGATATCCAGCGTTTCTATCCTTATCGGACCGAAGAGGTTGGAGTTTTTTAGAAGGTGTTCAAGGGTAGATTTAATGGAAAAGACAGAGGAACGTTGAAGGAGAGTAAGAAGTATAACAATGATTCAGCGTTCTTCTTGTGAGTGGAAATGAGTCCTTCATTTACACAGCAAATTACTGCGGGGTTTCTGGTCCATTGGGGGGGGGTTGGGTGGGTTTATCAGTACTCACGTACAGATCAGGGGAAGTAGGAGGTTCAAATGAAGAATTGTCACCACAGAACGCCCACATGAAGAATCGTCACACCATGAGATCCCACCTGAAGAAGTGTCCAGCCCAGTATGCCGAATATCAACAGTGGAATAAAAGATTAGGTTAGGTTAGGTTGAAATTGAGGGGTTATGTTTAATTGTCATCAACTTATACAACCGTAAGAATCGTAAACCCAGGGATGGCCCACATGAAGGATTGTCCACCCGAGGGATAGCAACACAGGAAGAATTGTTCACTCTTGTCGAAGTCTGGAGCGTATGATTCTTGCATGGACGCGTTTGTCTTCCTGATGATGTTGGTGTGATTTCCTTACCCCAAGTTGGTGGACGGGAGGGAAGGGATCGTCCTCCAAATGTTTTTCTCTGGTTGTCGGCAGATGATCTTATTCAGCGGAAGGAAGCAGTATATTCGTTGAGGAGTTATGACAGGGCATCGCGTAGGTGTTATTGCAGAAGCGTGGCGGGCTTTGATCCTGTTCCTTGTTGATGAAATAATAAGAAATAATTGTCTACATACACTACGCATGCGTCGTGTCCACGTCCACACTGTCACGTCACCTGTCATGTGACGTTATCTTTTTTTCTCTTTTTTTTTTTATTTTTTTAAAATTTTTATCTTTAAGGGGGTTACGTGATTTCCGTGGATATAATCACTCCTGTGACTGAGACGCCACGCGATTTCATATCGGGTCGGGAGAGAACTGTTTTTTGCGAAGGAAAAAAAATATTCATTTTCAGCTTCCATATTCCTGCCGTCGGCCTGCCTATGGACTCAATGGTCACCCTCTGACC
>NC_134794.1:43118578-43134496 GCF_046742065.1 Oratosquilla oratoria | reverse complement strand
TACTACACAAATACTGTATATAGAGAGTATATAGTGTAGGGTTGAGCGAATAGGATACTAAAAGACTTTCCTACAGCAGTACTATACTATGCGCGATCACCACGCCAAAAGTCTCTGTCACCATCGACCGCAGCGAGTGGAACTTGGCGGCGCAACTGTTACGTGTGTCCACTGATATCCACATTCATAGATATATTTTTCATTCATTATATCTACAATATCTTTTTTTAAAGTGATATTGCATTAATGCAATGATAATATAACGGATGTTTTCATATCTAACTTCATGAGGAACAACAATTATTGTTGCAACACAAATGTTTCTTATCAAGGAACTTCAAATTTGTATGACTACAATGAAATGGCAAAATTTTAGATAAACATGTACTGTACAGTTTATAGCTTTCTACAAAATTATAAAATTTAATGGAAATAATATATTTACACTTTACATAAATAGCACCTAATCATTTTTTATATAAAAATAAATCAAATATTTACAAACAGAATGCTCGTCAATTGTAGCAAACCGGCACAGGGTCTGTGATTTCCTCTTCTTCAAACTCTATTTCTTGGAATACTGACAATTGTTTCCTGGTTTTCAACTCATGACAATGGGAACTTTCTGTGACCAAATTGCTGTCCCTGAGAGCATTGGTTTTCATCACTCCATTCAGCCTCAATTTTTAGACTCAGCTGTTGACATCAAGTCATAAATAATCAAAGGAGGACTGCTTCTTTTGTTGTCATGGTTTTACCAAAACATCAGCAACTTGTGAAGAGGTGGTACACTTTAATCCCTAGTTGTTTACCAGGGGTATCAAAAGACTGGTTTGTTGTGCTTGGCCAGGGGCATTCACACGCGATGCTGCAATAGAAGGAGAGCATTGAAAATAGAACTATTTTATTCACCATACATGACATTACACAAAAAGCAAAGTGGAGAGGTATGGTGCACAAGCATAAAGCCAGGAAAAAACTTTTCAACCTTTCTCTAAAGCTTTTGGAGTATCCACACAGATAAGTGTGTATTAAAACCATTGTAATGGTTAGTATTGAAATCATATAGATTATATGCATTATAAAAGTGGAATATTACTTTAATGACATAACAGAGGGGGACTATGTCCGTGCCACATAGGTAAGATGAAAAAATCCCACTAGTCGTAGAAAGTAAATGGTTGAAAAATAGAAATTAACTGTATAATTTCGACCACTCCTCTGTGGTCCCTCTTCAGCAAGACATTGTAATAGACATATTCTATAGAACAAATTATACAGCAATTCTTCCATGATAAGAGACTTAAAACCCAACTCAAAAAAAGAATTATGATCACTTTTAATTTTTGTCTTCCTCACTAATCTGCTCAATCCTTCAATTGTAATTTTTACCACTTATAACTCCATCTCTTCAACTTGATATTGCTCCCTAAGGATTAGAAACATTATCTTATTGTTATCTAATTGGATTCACCTAGTTGTAGTAATGGTAGTATGTATATTGAGAAGGATGGATAAGGTTGAAGGAAGCTTTACATGCATGAGAAATGTCTGTGGAACAAGGGCATATCCAGTAAAGAGTACTAAAGATAGGAGTGAATGATGGGAAGATTGTAAAAATGGATGAGAGGGGTGACATAAGCTTGAAAAACAATTATATAAAAATAAAAAAAAAAAAAAAAAAAAAAAAAAAAGATGATTATTTTCATCTTTTTCATAACCGAGTTGGATGAGGAGGTCGGGGACTACTATTAGCGTTGAAGAGGTGGCTGGGAGTAAAAACTAGCTTGAGCTGTTGGACCTTGCTGCAGAAGAGCTATTCTTACTGTTTTGCCTTTGATTCAAGAACTGTAGCAGGAAACAGATTGATCCTTTGTCCCCAAGATTCTTGGAGATACGAGGGCTGATTACAGGCGTCTTATATTTGTTTATGATGTGGGTGTGTGCTTTTGACTTGCCCGTCCCCCTCTTTATAATAAGAATGAGCCTTTTTGTAGACAAATATACTATTTCTTCAAATTACATTATTAAACTCTCCTTTTTAAAAATCAATGTTTCAAACAAGTGGATCACTTATAAAGTAAAAATTAAAATGTAATCAGAAACAAATACTAGAATACCTATAAATCTTGAGGTCATATTACTGTTACTGGCAGAAACACAAAAAAGACCCAACACAGTAGGGGCCTATTCATTTCCTTGACTCATTGGGAATGATAATCTTCTTTACTTCTACAATACTAATAATTTATTTCCTTACCAACTAGAAAGCCTGTTGCATTTGTGGCTGGTGCTACTTTCTTCCCTTTTTCCTTCTTAAGTCTGAGTCTTTTGTAAATGGCGGAATCTGAAACAAAATAATAAAATTCAAGAAGCAGATGTTTAAGTAAGTAAGGATGGTGTATTGCATAATCTACCTTGCTATAGTTTACAAGATGAAGGTTATTTTTATAATATCCAACCTTGCAGCATAGTTCACTCTACATAATCTTTACGGAATTCTCCCATGTTCTGAGTTTACAACACCTCTTGAGTATTTACCCAGTTCTAGTAAATAAACTAAGCAGTGAATTTTTGCTGGTGACCACAAATGAGATCAGAAAGAATCAGTAATTCCCCATGCGCTTTTGTGGTATTCGCATCTTCAGGGGAATACAAATGAAATTAGTAGTACAATAAAGTTCATAAGACAAGAGACTAAACACTAAGAAAGGAACTGGCAATGCACAAATAGTCACAAATAAAAAAGATTCAATCTTAGAGAACAAAATAAATCAACAAATTACTTTTGGTCACTTCCAAACTCATTACAAATTTTGATGATGAATTGATCTAATTTATAAATGCCACTACTGATATTAAGATTAGGACCTTCAGAATGTTTTATGATACTACTTTCTATAATGTTTCTATTGACAAATGAATTACAGTAAAATTCCTTTTATTTGACCTTGGGTGGGACCTACCCTAGATCGGACGTTTGGACTACACTAACAGATTAAAAAAAATCACTGGTTTGGGATATTTTCACATATTTATGGTACAGTGAAGCATAATAAACAACACAAAAGAGTGGAGGAAAAACAACCACCTATGACCAAATGTAAGCAAACACCAAAATGACCGCGAAAATAACAGCCGATCTGAGTGCAATGAGTCGGTAGTAGTGATAGCAACAACTAAACATTCACTTGATGGTCAGATGTTTGGGGAAATTCAACTTTTTATCCAACTTGGGACATTGAAGAAAAATGTCGGATGTTTGGACTAGTCAGATGTTCGAAGGTCAGATAAAAGGAATTTTACTGTACAAGAAAAAATAGAGGAGGCATTAGTCCAATTAATGTAATGATTGAAATCTTTCATGCAAACAAAAAGAGAATTGAATTCTTGTGCTATTTTAACACTATATTTGTATTGTTTAATTCTGGTTTATAGTTCTTTGCCTGTTTGTCCAATATAATATTTTTCACAATCTCTGCAAGGGATTATGCATATGCAGCCATCTGGATCAACAGGTGAATTCTTAATTATTAATTTCTTAAATGTACATGGGTTATAAAGTGCTACTTTAAAATTCCATGTTTTAAGTAGATGAGGAACTTGAGAAAGATTACTACTATAAGGTAATACCAAAAGGTTCTTAGAGTCAAAAGGGGGAGAGGGTTGGATCCTATAGAATTTTTTTTTTGCTAAAGGAAGAGGGTATCTAAAAATATTCTAGGGTACATTAATCCCAAACCTAGATTACCAATAGACTCAAATTCCTCATCAATGAATTCAGGGCTGCATAAACAGAAGGCATGTAAAGACATGGAGGAAAATACAGATTTTGTTTTACTTTACTATGGTGTGCCAAATAATAATGTCACAATAATAATGTCACATTAGTTGGCTTTCTATAAGCACTAAATTTAAAATCATTACCTTCCCTATGAATAAGGCAATCTAAAAAGAGCAATTTACTATTATTTTCTAATTCTACAGTAAAATCAATGGAGGGAGCCAAACTATTAAGAGAATGTAAAAATGCATCAAGGTCTTCATATCATGGCCACAGATAAAGAACATCATCAACACATCTATACCACATTGCATTAGATGGCAAAATTTCACACAATAGTTTCTTTTCAAAAAATTCCATGTAGAGATTAATCAAGACAATTGACCATTCATGAGTTTAAGAGAAAACTAGACACTGAGATACAAAGGCAGGACACCACGAGCATAGCTCCCCTTCCTGCAATATACAACTAGGTAAATATACTAAAACTATAGTCTGTGTGCTCCAAGAATCCATTAGGGTGTGGCATACTTTTTGATTTACTACTAGCCATTCTACCAAATCAACTTTTGTACATGCCTCTCTTTCTTTCTCTTATTTCCTATCTGCTATTTGAATTATTTTTTCTATATTCTGTATATAGCAAACCACTACCTGAACTGACACTATAAAACACAATAAACAATCTAATCTTAAACTATGCAACTTCAAATGTAAGTCCAGAGGGAAAAAAATACAACAATCTTACAAATCATCCACTTAAGATCAGGTCATCATCTTGCAGTGAACCTGTCTGGTTCCAGGTGCTACATACCCTAAATTCTTGCATCACATTCAAATAGGAAACACATCATCCACTACTCTTTCATATACACCCAGCACAGATAATAATCTAACATTGATTCTATGAAAACTCCCCAGAGAAAAATTAGAAATTTGATTTGAGACCACAGGATTTGAGGGAAAGAAACTTACAATGACAGGTATAGGAACATAGATACCTAGTCTCAAGTAATGCTTCTAGATAAAGTGGAATATAAAAATACTAACTCATCTTATAAACTAATTTTCAATGTGTCTTCAATTTTATTCCCATCCACTCAATGTTACATCGTTTCTCTCTCCCTCTCCTCCTGTTTCTTGTTAGGGTCACTGTTCCTTTCAGCCTAGTACCAAAGCTGCTTACCCTTACCCCTTAGAACAGTCCCTAATATTAAATTGGCCAATCAATCCTTCTCTGTAATAAACATCTCTTGCAATCACTAACAAGTATACTTTCTTTCCTTCCACTTAGACTATATAACTCTTTACCTTCAAATACCTTTCTACCAACAACTTGGAACTTTTTTTCAAAAAGGGAGCACGAAGTTGCTCTTTCAATACTTCATACTAAATTGGTAAATAACATTTCCTATCCATTCTTGTGCAGTGATTTCCAGTACTTATAATTATTGCTAAAAAAATTCCTTTGTTGTTTGTACATGCAAATATCTTTATGTCAAACTTGCATGAAAATGAACCTTATCAAATACTTTCTTCACACAATTTCTAATCCTCATCTACTATACCCCCACCATACCCCATTTACCTGGAAGTTTCTTGGCAGAACTGAGTTTGAAGGATTTGATCTCCTGTTTAGCTTTGGCCAATTTGCATTCCAGGTAGTTCATACGTGACATCATCTTCGAAAGCTTCTTATGTTCATTAGTCTCTAAATTTTTCTGAATGGTCACTACTATGTCACTGCTAGACTCACTTGCCGAGGTGTTCATTCCATTTTCAGCATTTGCATGGCTAGTTGCAGGTTTAGCAATACTGGCTAAAGGGTATGATGAAGCTATGTCCTTCTTGGCACTGATCAAACTGGAAAGGCTATGTTTTAAATTTTCCTTTCCCTGCAACCACTGGAAAATTACCATTTTCACTTGTGTTCAGCATAAGAGATCCTCCCTTTATGACTAGTGGAGTTGTCAAGGAGTTTGTGGTTGATGTTGGTGAAGGAATTGTACTACTGGTGACAATAACGGATGAAGGAGATTTGGTCATTAAGGCTACAGGTGATAACTTGGACATTTGTGTATAATCATTATGTTTTATCTTTGGTTTAGAACATTTATCCAAAATAATAGGAACTTTTAGAACCACAGAATTGTTAGCAACTGAAGTTGTTGTAGTTGTAGCTATCTGTGAAGTAATGGTTGAAGTTGCTGGCCTAGCTACAGAATCTTGGGCAATCTCCTTCACACCAGATGGAGCTAACAGAACACTTTTTTGACCCATTACAACCATAGATGGTTTTGCATGTGTGGGAATTTGCTTTCCTGTGATTCTCTTTGAATTTCTAACATTAGATTTGCTGCTTCCATTCAACAACTGTTTTTTTTTATTTTGTTGCAGTGCCATGTGACCAAGATTACCAATTTGTACAATTGTTTTGACTGGTTTGGTTTGAACTGAGGTTGTAGGAACACTCTGTGACTTCTTAGGCAATATACTCTTGAACTTACTAGGCTGAATGAAATGTGCACGAACAGCTGGTGAGCTTGCAGAGTCTTTCACTGAGACTGTTGATGATGTGGCACTTGAATACTTGGGTTTGGAAAGGCCTGCAGGTGTCATGGGAGCAAGACAAACACTTGTAGGAGTTATCAAACATTTCTGTCCCCCAGGTAATTCAATGGGGATCAATGAAGTAGTTGGGTTAATTTTAACTGGAGAGAAGTCAATGACTTCGACACTGATTTGCTTGCTTCAGAACCTTTTACTACTGATTTCTGATTTGATTGTAGAAGACTCTGTCCTTCTATAGAAAGTGGAGGACAGGCCATATTAGAAGAGGATGAGGGCATAAGAACAAACTGGCTATGGTTTGGACCCTTGATTAATAACATAGGAGGGAGTTTCCCTTTTTTCGTGTCATCTATTGGTTTTGCACCCTCTTCTAAATTCTTAACCCCGCTTTCAGGAACATCCTTATCTTGTGCTTCTTCATTTGTTTCTGAATCATCTATTTCCCTTGTGTCACTGGCATCTACAGTAACTTCTTCATCTGGGCTTATCATTTTTTCACTTTCCTCAAATTCTGGAATCAATTCATGCTCTGATACTTCCATTTCCATCTTAAACTGCAAACCAAGATTTTCCTCGAGGTCTTGTGATTCAACCAAATCCAAGTACTGCTCTTTCTTGTCACCATTTTCAATTTTGGCTTCATATTTTTCATCACTCTGTGATTCAACCTTCACTTTAGTGATGTCCTCACAAACTTGTGTATTTGGACTGGGGTCATGATCTAAATCTTTCCTCTTTCTCTTCTTATTCAATCTTGGACCTACAGTGGAAGAGAAAAGTCGTCATTAGCATATAATTACCATACTGAAAGATTAATCAATTGGTGAATGTATGAATCACTGAAAATCAATCAATAAGTTTCTGAACATCAACATGCTATCAATATGGCCATCATATAGTGGTCCTGCAAGAGACATTAAAAAGAACAATTTCTCTCCCACTCATCTACAAATCTTGTTAACACCTTGACCTCATATATGTTATGGTACCCAGTCTCTCCACTAGACCCAACATCTCTATCAGATTTGACTTCCTCTACTTTCTCACCTAAGGAGAGCTGACAATCATTAACTACTTCCCTCCTTCTTCTCTTCCTACTCCTTCTCCTACCAGCTAGTGACAAAGAAAGAGATTGACACTAAAACAACATAGATGATAGTTCAGTGTTTCTTACTAGGAAGATTTATATGAGAGCCCAAAGAATATTGCCTGCAACTATGTGGCTGTGGGGTTCTAGTCTGTGAAACTTGAAGTAGCAATTACTTGATAACAATAAATAAAACACCTTTCTTCTCATCCTGGAAATTGCTTTATGATGCTAATTCATATGGTTGATAAAAAAAGGTACATATCAATTACAATAATAATCCTGTTACTCCACAGAAGCTGGCAATGATCCCTGGTCCTCCTGTAGACCTCTGGGAAGAAACTTTGGACTGCTGTCTGTGTTGCATTAATGTTGCAGGAGTGAAGTTGTCACTGGTTGTCAGCTCTCCTTATGTGAAAAAGTGGAGGAATACAATACTGGTGTACTTACACAGAAAATGAACAATAATATTAGTAATAACAGTAATTGTTTCCATCCTACTACTTTCAGCTGGTGACATAAAAATGCTCCCATACCAATACAACACAGAAATCAATTCAAAGTTTCTTTCAAGAGAGAGCTGTAGGAAGGTGCTAGGATAATTTCCAGCCACTGTTGGGGTGCAGGTTTTCCATTTATTGAAACTTAAGACTATCTCTCTATCTCTGGTATATACATAGATAGCATTGAGTTTCAATAAACATAAAATCTGTAGCCCCACAGTGGCTGGAAATGATCCCTGGGCCTTCCCACAGATCTCTCTGGAAAGAAAATTTGGAATGTTGTTTGTGTTGTATTGGTGTTAGAACATTTCTATGTCACCAGTTGAAAGTAGTAGGAAAGCAGTCACCAGTTGTTAGCTTTCCATGTGTAAAAAGGTGTAACTAATATAGATAACTTTAACAGAGATCCTGGGCCCTGTCTGAGGACTAAATGTCAGCCCCTCAGAGCACCTTCTAACTGAAATGAGGGAGTTGACGAGTTTTGAAAATGGACAACTCTGCTTTCCATCTTGAAAGACCCACAACGAGCAGGTATCTGTCTTTGGTGTCTAAATATAATTAAGAAATACAATATAAAATTTGAAACATTTGATCATCTAGATCTAGAAATCAAATATCCCAGTAAATCATTAAGAATATTTTAAACTGTATGTGGATGATACCCAGTTTTACTTCCCAGTTACATCAGTGACACACAAGAAAAAATACAATGAATAATGACCAATAGCTATTCAAGAAGATTTAGATAAACTACAGCAATGGTGTGAAAAGTGGTTAATGAAATTTAACCCAGGTAGATGTAAGGTTATGCACATACGCAAAAATAACAATAAGTACAATTAAAAGTTATTTGGAAATTTGTTATCAAAAAATGATAGTGAAAAGAATCTAAGCGTAATTATCAGTAATGATCTCAAATCATCCGAGCAATGTATTTCTGTCTCAGATAAAGCAAATAAGATTCTAAGATCAAATGAGTGATCCTTTGATTTTAAAATTCCATATATCATTAACAGGCTATATAAATCATTAATTCATCCACATTTGGAATATGCTGTTTCTGTATGGTAAATGAATCTCATTAACCCCTTCCATACGATGATGCCTATGTAGGCGTCATGAGGTGTGAATGGGTATATGAGGCCAGCATCGGTGTCTTGTTTATATTTATTTTGTAGTTCTACATGACCCCAGAATTCTGTGAGCTGGTTTGGTCACATTTTCTGTGTTTACTATTACTCAGAGTGAAAGAGAATGAGTAATACAGCAGTGACTTTATATTTCATAATACAAATAGTGTGATGCATCGCACATTAGTATCTGATGCTGCACATGAAAATTTGATTTGTACTGAAGGGTTTAAAGACACTGACAGATTGGAAAAAGTACAATGGTGAGCCACAAAACTGATTCCAAATATCAGATATAAATCATATGAAAATCAATTAACAAATATGAATCTATTTTGTCCCAATAAGCATAGAATCAGGCGTGACTTGATACAGGTCTTCAAGATTCTAAAGGTAATTAACAATACCAAGAGTCATGCAATATTCACACTGAATGCAAATCAGACAAAAAATAATGGTCTCAAACTGTCAGGAAGTAGATTTAATTTGGAAGTGGGTAGAAACAACTTTGCCAACCATGTAGTAAATGAATGGAATAAACTTCCTGCAGAGGCAGTGCAATGTAGTACAGTTTGAAGTTTTAAGATTCATTTAGATAAACAGTAATCTTTGCCATTTAATTTAGTTTTATTCATATATTCATTATTATCTATGTTTATCTTTTTATTTATTTATTCATTATTGTAAATTACTATTTATCTGCTTGTTTATTATTTATCATCATCTATTTATTTAGAAGTAAAGCACAAGGTAAAGGAGGCAAAGAGGACAACAGATGTGAGGGTAAGATTATGACAGAAAATTTTGAAAGTAATAAAAAGATGTTTTGGAAAGAAATTAAGACAGTAAGAGGAGGCGAATCAAGTAGAGAAGAAAAGGTAAAAGGTGCAGATGGAGAGATGATAATGGAAGAGAAGGCAGTAAGGGGAAGATGGGCAGAGCATTTTAGGGAGTTGCTAAATGTGAAGGAGGATAGGGAGGGAAAGATAATTGCAGTGGGAAGTGCTAAGAAAATGAGAGTGATGAATGAGAAAAATGGAGGAGAAATAAGGAAGGAGGAAGTGAAGGCAGTTGTTAAGATGATGAGAGCAGGTAAGGCACCTGGTCTGAATGGATGCCATACAGAATGTCTAAAAAAAAGGAGGTACAGTGATGGTGGACTGGCTGGTGAGATTATTTAATGTTTGCTGGAGAAAGGGTAGAGTGCCGGAGGATTGGAGGAGTGCCTGTATAGTTCCACTTTACAAGGGAAAAGGGGACAAGTGTGAGTGTAGTATTTTCAGAGGGATTAGCTTGTTAAGTGTAGTTGGGAAGGTGTATGGAAGAATCTTGATTCAGTGTTGTCAGCAAATCACTCTTTCATACAATCTCCTCTTAGCATCCATTCCCAAATGTCTATTTCTCATTGCACTTTTTAATCCCCCAAGGCATTTACTTGCTTCTCTCCATCTACATTCTACTTCCACTTCTCCCTTTCCCACCATATTTGCACCGAAGTATCTAAAGCTATCCACTTCCTCCAGTCTCATTTCCAATTTGCTGATATCCTCTTCTCTTGTGCATCTCATCATCTTAATTTTACCCACAATTACCTTCTACTTCCTTCTTTCACACACCTTCCCAAACTCCATCACTAATGTCCTTAATCCCTCCTCTAATCCTGATACAAGCACAGTATCATCAGCAAACAAATGACTTTCCATTTTCTTTAACTATCTCCAATCCCCAGCCCATTACTCTTGTGTTTACCTCTTGCACCACCCCATCCATGTAAAAATTGAACAGCTAAGGCGACATAACACACCCCTGGGGAAGTCCCACATTTACCTCAAACCACTTGCTCTCTCCATTTTTAATTCCAACTCAGGCTCTACTACTTTTGTAAAATCTCTTGACTGCTCTTAACACCTTTCCTCCTATCCAAATTAATAAAGGCAAAAAAAAAAAAACATCATTACCTTTTCCTAAAGCATTCTCACATATCTGCCTTACCACAAAAATCTGATCCATGCAACCCCTACCCATTCTAAAGCTATGCTGTTCCTCTCCTAATCCTCTCAATCAAAACCATTCCATAAGCCTTCCCAATTACACTCAACAACTACTACACTTACAATTGTTTCCTTTTCCCTTATAAAGAGGAACTATACAGGCAGTCCTCCGGTACTCTACTAGACAAACAGTAAACCTCACCAGCCAGTCCACCATCACTACACCTCCCTTTTTTAGACACTCCACATGGCACCCAGGTACCTTATCTGCTATCATCATTTTAATAACTGCTTTCACCTCATCTTTTCTTATTTTTCCTCCATTTTCCTCATTCACTGTCATTTTCTTAGTGCTTCCCACTGCAATTACCTTTTCTTCCTTATCCTCCTTCACATTTACCAACTCCCTAAAATACTCTGTCCATCTTCCTCTTATTGCTGTCTCTTCCATTATCACCTCTCAATCTGTACCTTTCACCTTTTCTTCTCTAATTTATTCACCTCTTCCTCTCTTAATTTCCATCCAAAACATTTTTTTTATTACTTTCAAAATTTTCTATCTTACTCTTACCCCATTTCACATCTGCTCTCCTCTTTGCCTCCTTTATCTTATGCTTTACTTCTCTTCTTTTTTCTCTGTATCTCTCAAGTGATTCATTTGTCCTATTTTGCAACCAATCTGTGAATGCTCGTTTCTTCTCTTCTACAACCTTCTTTACTTCATCATCCCACCACTCACTACCCTTCCCTCTACTTCCTCCTGTCATTCTTGTTCCACACACCATCTTTGCACACCTTATGACTCCCTCTTTAAAACATCCCCATTCCTCCTTCACTCCTAGTTCTACTCTATCCTTCACTCCCTCCCACTCCTCTCTCAGCTTCTTCTTGTACTGCTTCTCCTTTTCTTTCTCATTTAAGCAGTTTACTCTAAGCACCTCCCTACCTTCTGTCCTTTTCATCTTTCTCCATCTATCTTCCACTCTCAACTTACCTTTTACCAAAAAATGACCTGATATTCCCCCACTCTCCCCCTTTAGAAAATGTACATCCAAAACAATTCCTACTCTTCTCCTGGTTACCACTAAATAGTCCATTAAAACCCTATCTACCACCCTTCCATCCACCAACCTCTCCCGAAACACAGTATTTGCTATCATTAACTTTCTAAACATCTCCAATATCTACTCTCCACTACAATTTTTTCCTGGAACTCCACACTTCCCAATCACTCCATATAAATGGATAACAAAATTCATTAATTTTGCTAGTGCATTTAAATCAAGCAATCAATTGCATTTAAGTTTTGCTGACTGGAAATCCAGAGCCCCACAGCAGCGGACAATAGTTGTTGGGAACTCCTATAGATCTCTCTAGAAAGAAACCCTGGACTGATGTCTACATTGTATTAAAATGGGACTGTTATTATTTGACTGGCTTAAGAGGCAGGAGGAGAGCAATCACCAATTGTTAGCTCTCTTTGTGTTTAAAGGTGGAGGAAATACAAAGTTGATAAAGAGAGATTTTGTACCTAGCCCAAAGACCAAATGCCAACCCTTTGAGGCTGCATCTCCAAGTGGAAATGAAGTTGATGGGGGTCTGAAAATGGTTGAGAATGAGATGACTCTTTGGCATCCCTCTTCCTTATGCAGGTACCCATAATCAATCCCATGAATTTAAAGAACTGATTCACTCACATGGACTGAAATGGTGTACTGAAATCAACAAAGTGATAGGAATACTGTATATCATAGCCTTGATAAAAGCAATACAATAACAAAAAGTTATGTTCTTCATTATGCAAGAACTCCATTAGCATATCTGCATTCAGGCCACTGTCTAGTTTTCAAACAATACATGGATTAGGCCAGGCCACATATGCAGACTATCTCGGACACAATTGCCACTCAGAAGATACCGAACACCCTATCTTACATTGCCCTACTCTTGCCTTACTCATACAACAGCACAATATCTCTTTTATGAGTGACTTGTGGGCTAACCCTGTGCACTGGATCAATTGATTGCCAAAGTCATAGAGGCAACAATACATGAGCAACTGTTAAGATACCTAAATGAGAATGAGATTATACCAGAAAATCAATCAATATATGTAAGAGGGACACTCATTTAACAAAAATAACTATGCTAAAAAATGAATGATTTAGTAAATGTAGGCTTGTTATAAGTGAAACATCTGACATTGTATTCATGGTACCTTAATAGAGGATCTCAAATCTATGGATACAAGCAGAAATACATTCAAATGTATGGCAAATTTTCTCATGAATAGACACATAATTGTATCAATGTAGAAAGATAGATCGGAAAAAGAAAACTAAATGGAGGAGTGCCATAAAGATACTAGGTTCCAACATTGAATCTGTATGATAGTACTATCTCAAATACTCAGTAAGCATAATATAAACTTTAAACTGTATGTGAATGATACCCAGTTTTATTTCCCAGTTACCGACATCAGTGACACAAGAAAAAATACAATGAAAAATGACCAATATAATATACTAAATCAGTGTTTCCCAACCTTTTTTGGCTGCGACCCTAAATCCACTCTTAGCCTGGAGTCGCGACCCTAATTGTAATAATAAATTCAACCATTTCATGTTATATTTCTACGTACTTGCATAATGTTTATAAACTTTCGTTTTTATAGTTCAATTTATATTTACTAGCACAATGAATTTGAATACATTTGAAACTTGAATGAAAAAAAAGTTTAAAAAGACCCTCTGGCGACCCTCAAAAAGCGACCCTGGGGTTGGGAACCACTGTACTAAATGAATAAGAAGCATCAGTTAAATGAAGAAAAGAACAGACATCATGGAATTCAGCTCAGAGAAAAACAATGTAAGGAAACCAGGCCAAATGGAAAGAATAAAGATACATAATATGATATAGGAATGTAATACAAACTATGATAGATTATATCTTAATAATTAATCAACAATAACTTAAAAATAAAGATATCTATATATATATACTGTACTGAATATGGTAAAACTGTGTACCTATCCTGTGAGACATATTGTACTTATAAAAAATATCTACATGAAGACACATAAAAGGTGGTGTTCCATAACTATGTAACTCCTAAACTTGACTAATACAAGTCAGTATATCATAAACTACCAAGTAATATACTTAAGACTATAAATTGTGCAAAATAATGCTACTATTTTGATAAAAAGTTAGAATCATTCTTGAATTGGTTACTCTACTGGTTGTCAATTAATGTGGGAATCACAAATCACATATGTCTTTACTTATAAAATAAGATATGAAAAACCTGTGTATTTGTAAGAGACTGAATTGATTTGAACTCTTCACAAATGTCGAAGTTACAAATGCATCAGATAAACACTTATGTTTGAACCAGTCCAGTAAAATGAGAGGACACAGAATGTATCAATGTTTGAGAAACATGCTTAAGGACTTTAATATACTCTAACTGATTGAAGACACTACAGAAATGTATAATTAAATAAAGAGGCTAAAAACTTCCCTATTTGAGAGGTTCTATGATATAGAAAGTAAAATTATGGCATCTGAATATAAAATGTGAAAGAAGACAGTAAACTGTGACAAAGGCATAAAAACAACTTAATAAGGACTGTCTGACAAGGGTACATAGTCATTGACAGAGGGCAGCAACTGACCACCCACAATAAGAACAATAAGGTGATCAAATTCAAATAACTTTACAGAAGCCCAGCAAAATCAATTTTCTTTTAATATGAGCCCTTACATATCACAAAGTCTTCCCAAGTGCTATTGATCATTAACCACCCAATGACATTCAACATCTGATCATTTATGATAAATTATGATTATCCTAAAGCTTCTGAACACCAACTCTGTCAAACCAGTTTGAAATATGAAATAGTGTTAATTATAATGAATTAACACAACATAGAAATGCATACCTAAGGCAGCTAAGATTCTCTCCTTTAACTTCTTTTTAAATTCCTCTAATTCTTCTAGTTTTTCAATGCTGTTTGTGCAATTCTTGCACATAAAATTGGTTGGAAAAGCTGACAAGGGGAGCTCTTCGTCGATCAATAACTCTATTCTCCTTTTCATTTGAAACTCGGAGCCCTTTCTGTTGCTCCATATTTTACAATAATAAGATCTTGAAACATTGAAATTACAAAGAAAGCAAAATTTCCTATGATTTAAAGGTTGTGCGAAGGTTTTAGTTTGCGCTTGCAATGAATCTGCCATGTTTGTTTACATGTTGTGCTTTAGCAACTCCTCGTTTTCTATAATAAGAAATCTTCGCACGAAGTATCAAAAAAGACTTTTTCTTTACGTCTTTGTCCAATTAAATCATTACATATTTTTTTAACTTTCATATGGTTTCAAATAATGCGACCTTCTTGCCTTATCACTTGTGAGGGTCAAAACTCACTGAGGACGCGTAGCGTAAACGCGCGTACACGCGCACACACCTTAACACGCACGGATACACGCACGCGCGCGCGTATGCGCAGTTTCTTCCACGCGCATACGTACATTGGTATACATAAACTGTTTTAATAGAGATTAATCTGGACGACTGCAGTACGAGTGATTTCAGTTATCTACAAGGAACTTGCGACAACTTATCATGACTTTGATTTTAATAACTAATTTACATGATCAATTATCTAATGATGAAAAGTATTACTGAGATTGCGCAGAAAATGCTATATTCAATTTGAAGATAATTAATCAACTTGTGCCCGCTTCATTCCCATTGCTATGATGACGCACATTAAATATTTTGTCCTGGTTAATGCAAGGTTGTTTTTTATCATTAGATCCAGGATCACCCTGGTTATGAGGTCATTGA
>NC_134794.1:43103578-43113578 GCF_046742065.1 Oratosquilla oratoria | reverse complement strand
GCATCTACAGCAATGCCGCTTTATTTAATCGGTGACCTTCCCTCTCCGTCCCCTTATACAGAAAAAGGGAAGACGGGGAGAAATTCCATCGGGCTGCGTCAAAATATCATTCACACATACTCCTTAACCCCTCGTCCCCATACCCTACCCATTCCCTTCTATGCATCACAGCATCATCCATACACAACCATTCTCCACTCACCCCTATTTCCTGTTTTCTCCTTTCTTTAATAGACACCCTCCTTTTTTCCCAACGCCCCTTTTACCTCATCCATCCACCTCATCCTTGGTTGCCCCCTCATGTTCACTCCAGCCACCTCTGCCTTCCACACCTTTTTTACTAATCTTTCTTCACTCATTCTTTCCATGTGTCCAAAACATCCCAGTACTCTTTCATCAACCCTATGTCCCCATTCCCTTTCCACCCCCGTTCTCCTCCTCACCTCCCCCTTACCTCGTTTCTCATTCTATCCAGCCTAGTAACCCCTACAATACTTCTTAGGTATTTCATCTCAAACATAATCAAACTCTTCCTCTCTTATGTTCCATGTTTGTGCGACATACAGTGCTGTCGGCAAATCACTCCATCATACAATCTCCTCTTAGCATCCATTCCCAAATGTCCATTTCTCATTACATTTTTTAATTCCCCAAGCCCCCAAGGCATTTATTTGCTTCTCTCAATCTACATTCTACCTCCACCTCTACTCCTCCCTTTCCTACAACATTTCCACCCAAATATCTATAGCTATCCACTTTCTCCAGTCTCTCTCCCTTTAAACTCACTTCCAATTTGCTGCCATCCTCTCCCCTTG
This sequence comes from Oratosquilla oratoria, assembly GCF_046742065.1. NCBI lineage: Eukaryota > Metazoa > Arthropoda > Malacostraca > Stomatopoda > Squillidae > Oratosquilla > Oratosquilla oratoria. Next base: position 43,112,763 of record NC_134794.1, on the reverse strand, counting down.
TACTTCTTATCACCTTACTTTTACCCACATTTATCTTCAACTTCCTTCTTTCACACACCTTCCCAAACTTCGTCACTAACTTTCTTAATCCCTCCTCTGATCCTGCTACAAGCGCAGTGTCGTCAGCAAACAACAACTGGCTTATTTTCCATTTTCCCCATTTTCTTTAACAATCTCCAATCCCCGGCCTATTCCCTCTCGCACCACCCCATCCTTGTATAAACTGAACAGCCAAGGTGACATAACACATCCTTGGCGAAGTCCTACCTTTACCTCAAACCACTCACTCTCTCTCCATTTCTAATTCTAATACAGGCCCTACTACTCTTGTGAAAAACTCTTGACTACTCTTAAAAGCTTCCCTCCTATCCCAAACATCTGCAATACCTCCCACAGTGCCTTCCTGTCCACTCTGTCATAAGCCCTTTCCAAATCCATAAAGCCCCAAAAAATATCCTAATATTTTTCTAAAGCTTTATCACATAACTGCCTTACAAAACCTCTCTATCAAAACCCTCCCATAAGCTTTCACAACTACACTCAACAAACTGATCCCTCTGAAAATACTATACTCACACTTTTCCCCTTTTCCTTTGTAAAGCGAATCTATACAGGCACTCCTTCAGTTCTTCGGCACTCTACCATCTTTTAAACAAACATTAAATAACCTCACCAACCAGTTCACCATCACTGTACCTCCCTTTTTTAGACACTCCACATGACACCTATTTAACCTTGGTGCCTTATCTGCTCTCATGATTTGAACCACTTTCACCTCACCTATTCTTATTTCTTCTACATTTTCCTCATTTATCACTGTTATTTTCTTAACTCCTCCCACTACAACTACATCTCCCTCCCTATCCTCCTTCACATATACCAACTCCCTAAAATACTCTGTCCATCTTCTTACTGCTGTCTTTTTCATGATCATATCTCCAATGCACTTTTTACCTCTTCTCCACTTGATTCTTCCTCTCTTAATTTCCTTCCAAAACACTTTTTATTACTTACGATATTTCTCTCATGCTCTTTCCACACCTGTTCTCCTTTTTGCCTCCATGTGGTGAATTGATTTATAATTAATCAACAAGGCATCGTCGCCAGGACTTTGGTTTATTTTTCTGCATATCGTTTCACTTCATAATGTTTGCAATATTTCTGCTTACATGCAAGAGATTAAAAGGATTTCTAGTCTTCAAATGATCTAGATTCTATTTTGATTAATATAATTCACATGAGTTTGCGTGAGTGTAACTCGTTTGCAAAAATATATTTGAACGAATCGGTTCCCATTCGTGGCAACCCATTCCGTTTTTCTTGTTTTCTTTTTCTTTTTGATTTGTTCATCATCGACATTGTAATGAGTTACTAAGACATAAGCAGCATAAAGCACGGAGGGGTAGGTCACCTTTTGCACTCTGAGTCATGAGCTTAGACACGATATTTCTTTTTCTTCTTTTAAGCATTCGTGACGCAATGTCTAATGAAAGGCGGGTCCCACGACCCTCAATCGCACTCTAGGGTGCACGGGCTTATACTGAATGAACGCTGACGAAGACGAACTGGGTTATTACGACGTTCGTCCTACTCATTGCCAAGGATTTATTCCGTCTTCTCAAAGGATTACAAAGGATTACAAAGGCAAAGCATGCCGACAGGAGACCTTTTGATCCATATCTAGGTCGGATGCAAAAAAAAAAAAAAAAAAAAAAAAAAAAAAAAAATCATATTAATATTAAATTAAAACTATAACAATGTAAATAACAATTAAAATACATAAATAAATGCATTGGTATAGTTGAATAACAAACAAACAGGTAAATAGTAAATGATAATAAATTGACATATAACTAATAATAAATGAAAATCAGACAGACAAATTATAACAAAACAAAAACAAATAATATAACATAAATTATAATAATTACAGCATCTTACTTAGGTATTTATCTAAATGATTCTTAAAGCTTCGAACTGAACTACATTGCACTACCTGTGCAGGAAGTTTATTCCATTCATTAACTACACGGGTGGCAAAGTTGTTTCTACCTACTTCCAAATTGAATCTATTTCCGGACAGTTTGAGACCATTGTTTCTTGTCTGATTCTCATTCAATGTGAAAATTTGGTCACTTTTGATGTTGTCAATTCCCTTTAAAATCTTAAAGACCTGTATCAAGTCACCTCTGAGTCTACGCTTTTTTAGGGAAAACAGATTCATGTGCTTAAGTCGATTTTCGTATGATTTATTTTTGATATTTGGAATCAGTTTTTTGGCTCGCCGTTGTACTTTTTCCAGTCTGTCAATGTCTTTAATGAGATTCGGTGACCATTCCATTCAAAGCCTTCAGATGCATTCAAGGTCATCACGGGAGGAAGAAGAAGAAGAAGAAGAAGAAGATGCGTGATTAGCGAGGGAAATAAAATGTCGGGGAAGGTCACGTTGTGAGCAATCGGACACACTCACGCACGACCCTTCCCGAATAAGCGCGCACGCACGCACGCACACACACACACACACACACACACACACACACACACACACACACACACACACACACACACACACACACACACACACACACACACACACACACACACACACACACACACACACACACACACACACACACTATTCAATATTTTAAGAAAAACTTGATGCCGAAAGATACTAAGACGGGCTACACGAGCATAGCTCCCTTCCCGTGTAATGCAACTAGGTAAACACACACACACACACACACACACACACACACGGTGGCGGATTGGTGCGGCTCGGTGGCGGATTGGTGCGGCTCGGTGGCGGATTGGTGCGGCTCGGTGGTGGATTGGTAAAGCACTGGCCTCACAAGTCAGAGAACCGGGGTTCGATTCCCCGGTCGGGCGGAGATAAGTTGGGTTTGTCTCCTTTCACGTGTAGCCCCTGTTCACCTAGCAGCGAGTAGGTACGGGACGTTAGTCAAGGAGTTGTGACCTTGCTGTCCCGGTGTGTGGTGTGTGAGTGGTCTCAGACCTGCCCAGAGATCGGCTAATAAGGAGCTCTGAGCTCACTGCCGTAGGGTGGTGTCTGGCTGTCTCGACAGAGACTGCAGCAGATCCGAGGTGAATACACACACACACACACACACACACACACACACACACACACACACACACACACACCGGTGGCGGATTGGTAAGGCACTGGACTCACAAGCCGGAGAACCGGGGTTCGATTCCCCGGCCGGGCGGAGACAAGTTGGGTTTGTCTCCTTTCACGTGTAGCCCCTGTTCACCTAGCAGCGAGTAGGTACGGGACGTTAGTCAAGGAGTTGTGACCTTGCATTCCCGGTGTGTGGAGTGTGAGTGGTCTCAGACCTACCCAGAGATCTGCTAATAATGAGCTCTGAGCTCACTGCGGTAGGGTGGTGTCTGGCTGTCTCGCAAAGAGGCTGCAGCAGATCCGAGGTGAATACACACACACACACACACACACACCTCGTGGCGCTGTGGTTAGAGTTCTCGCCTGCCACCACGGCGGTCCGGGTTCGACTCCCGCCCACGGGTGAAATGATTTCAGTATCGCTTCACTGCGGAGTGTTACTCCAATTCTCGTGGGTGGGGAGTTGGGTGTGTGTGTGCGTGTAAGGTCACAGTATTACCCATAGATCGGACATACGAGCTCTGAGCTCTCATCGGGGAGGTTAATATCTGTCGATCACGAGTCCAACGCGTGATCCAAGACCATGGTGAATCACACACACACGCAGTCAATTTATGAAACAAATTAGAGTAATTCTGATAGGTAACATAAACGAATGTAAAACAGTGCTTGAAAATGGAGGTATGCAGTAGCGACGGGATCTCATAGCCCCGTATATTACAGTTAGGTAAATGTAATAAGGTAAGTACACAAACGCGCGCGCGTCAAGTTCTGGAATAAATTAAAAGAAATATTTCAGGCAGGCATATTTACTTATATACCAAGAGCTTTTCCCCCTTATAAGGGGGGTAGCTAACTCAGAGTCACGTACCTATTCCCACCCATTTCACTCCCCTCCACCACCCTTTTCACCCCCTCCCATCTCAGCTCCTCATGGATGACGGGTCATCCCTGCATCCGCCAGCTGCCCTGGGTCAAACGCAATGCAGCAAGACACAGCACATCCACAGCAAGGCCGCTTCACTTAATCGGCGACCCCCCCCCACTCTCCGTCAAAATATCATTCACACATAAGCATTTCCTACCCCCACCCCCTCCTTACCTTGTGTAACAGTATCATCCATACACAGTCATTTTCCATTCATCCCTATCTCCTGCCCTCTCCCTTACTTGCTCAACAGACATTCCCCTCTTGCTCAACGTCCCCTTCACCCCATCCATCCATCTCATCCTTGATCGTCCCCTCATGTCCACTCTCTTCACCTCTGCCTCCCACACCTCTTTTACTAATCTTTCATCACTCATTCGCTCCATGTGTTCAAACCATCCCAATAATCTTTCATTAGCCCTATCTGGCACCTCCTTTTCCACTCCCGCTCTCCTCATCACCTCCTTGTTTCTCACTCCGTCCCTGCCCCATTCAATGCCATTGGCACAATCATCCCTTTATACAATCTCCTCTTTGTATCTTTCCCCGGTTGCTTATTTCTAATAACACCTTTTAATCTCCCAAGGTATTTACTTGCTTCTCTCAATTTACAATTTACCTCCACCTCCACTCCTCCCTTTCCTGCCACATGCGATCCCCACTTCCTCCAGCCTCTCTCCTTTTAGACTTCCAATTCACTGCCATCCTCTCCCCTTGTACATCTTATCACCTTGGTTTTACCCACATTTACCTTCAACTTTCTCCTATCGCATACCTTCCCAAAATTCATCACTAATTTCCTTAATCCCTCTTCTGACCCTGCCACAAGTGCAGTGTCGTCAATAAACAACAACTGGCTCACCTCCCATTTTTTCCATTTTCTTTAACAATCTCCAGTCCCTTGCCCATTACCCTCGCTTCTACCTCCTGCACTACCCTATCCATGTACATGTCGTGTCGTGGGCATAGTTCGGTATGGACAAGCCAGGGAAAATGAGACTCACAATAACACTAAAACTAAGGTTTAATGGTTAATATGCTTGGAGGGAACGGACGTAGTCTCATTGGGAGAAGGTCCGGAGTGAAGGCCTCATCAAGAGTCGTGGCTGTGGGCGAAGAGCCACAGGAGGGAATGAGACGACTTGTTGGAGCGAACTGGTCCCGAGGCAGCTTGCTGGAGAGGACTGGTCCCGAGGCCTCTTGCTGGAGAACTGCTGCTTGGAGTTGAGCCCGGGAGAGAAACCAGTAGAGAACTCGGTAGAGAAGTCGAGAGAGATCTGAATTCTGAATTCCTAGGAAAGACCATCCGCTTGCGCGGGATCGGTTTTTGTGGGAGGGGAAGAATGTCTGTAAGAAAATGAAAAGATAGTAGTGTATAAAAGAGGGCTATTGCCACCGGGCGAATTAGCGAGCGATTAGGGGTTGCTGGTGGTCGTGGCTCGGGAGAAATGGACTGGGAACTTGGACGGCGGCGCTGACGCCAGGATTAGGATCACCAACAAAATTTTAGAAAATGGTAGGAGGCGTAGTAATAGAGAAAGGTGGAAAAACGGAAAAATCTTTAGTGGGAGGTAAACTGAAATGAGAAGATGTAGTATAAGAGAAAGTTAGAAAGGAAGCGAATTTTAGTCGAAGAAAAAGTAAGTGTAGATGTTTGTGCGTGTGTCGTGGCTATGTTCGTGAGAGGTGTGTGTATGTATCTTACGGGAAGTGAGTAGAGTTCACTTCCCGTGTGTAGAGCGCGTTCCTGATAAGCCACAGGTGGGGCCTGAGTAGCCTGCTTTTCCCCAGGTTGGGTTTGAGATCCTGTAGAGTTGATTCAGTGGCGGTGCGAGGGGGGCAGGCGGGCGGGTGTTGTATTATCTCTCTCCTTCCAATCACAACTCTGAAAGCAGAGAATTACGTGATTGGGAATTGTGTGTAAATGTCAGAAGTGTAAACTCGCTCGCCAGCGTCAGCGAAGAGGCCAGCGTTAGGTTGCGGGCCGGTTGGACAGAGAGGCGTCCCAATTCCTCTCCGTCGACCAGCCTGCGAGCAGATGAGGGTTCTGAGTGAGAGTTGGGTTGGGCCTCTGCTAAGCCAGCGAGCAAGTGTGCGTGTGCCTCTTTTCTTCCAAGCACTACTCTGAAAACAGAGAATTACGTGACTTGGGAAATGTGTGTATTTGTCTTGGTGTAAACCCGCCTGCCGACGTCAACGAAGAGGTCGGCCTGTGCCAGACCGGCAGCAGCAAAGGAGATATATCTCCTCGCCACCACCGGCCGGCGAAGATTCCTGGGCGTTTGTTGAGAGAGCTGGAGTGGAGAGACGTCCGACCTCTAGGAGCGCTGAGTTGATTCAGTTGGGAGAAGGTCCGGAGTGAAGGCCTCATCAAGAGTCGTGGCTGTGGGCGAAGAACCACAGGAGGGAATGAGACGACTTGCTGGCGGGTTGCTGGAGCGAACTGGTCCCGAGGCAGCTTGCTGGAGAGGACTGGTCCCGAGGCCTCTTGCTGGAGAACTGCTGCTTGGAGTTGAGCCCGGGAGAGAAACCAGTAGAGAACTCGGTAGAGAAGTCGAGAGAGATCTGCTTATCTCGGCAAAACGCCGACTCTTTAAAGGAGGCTGGTGGGAACGTGGGGAGCTTTCCAAGTTCCTGATTGGCTGACCAGCGGCGCGTCACCACGGGAACGTGGGGAGCTTTCCAAGTTCCTGATTGGCTGACCAGCGGCGCGTCACCACATACACATTGAACAGCCAAGGCGACATGACACATCCCTGACGCAGTCCCATCTTTACCTCAAACCACTCGCTCTCTCTATATTCCATTCTAACACAAGCTGTACTACTCTCGTATAAACTCTTGACTGTTCTTAATAACTTTCCTCCTATCCCATATATCTGCAGTACCTCCCACTGTGCCTTCCTGTCTACCCTGTCAATAGCCTTTTCCAGATCCATAAAGGCCCTAAAAACATCCTTAGCTTTTCACAAAGCTTTCTCACATATCTGTCTTACCACAAAAATCTGATCCACGCAACCTCTGCCTATCCTAAACCCACACTGTTCTTCAATTACTCCTTCTGTTCCTCTCCCAATCCTCTCAACCAAAAACCTCCCATAAGCCTTCCCAGCTACACTCAACAAACTGATCCCTCTGAAACTATCACATTCACATTTGTACCCTTTTCACTGGTAAAGCGGAACTATACAGGCACTCCTCCAGTCCTCCGGCACTCTACCCTCTTTTAGACAAGCATTAAATAACCCCATCAGCCAGTTCACTATCACTGTATCTCCCTTCTTCAGACACTCCACATGACACCCATCTAATCCAGGAGCCTTATCTGTACTCATTATTTAAGAGCTACTTCACCCCATCTTTTCTTATTTCTCCTCCATTTTCCTCTCACATCACTGTCATTTTCTTAGCACCTCCCACTGCAACCATCAATCCCTGCCTATCGTCCTTCACATTCAACAGCCCTCTAAAACACTCCGCCCATCTTTCCCTTACAGCCTCTTCTTCCGTCAAGATCTGTCCATCCGCGCCTTTTACCTTTTCTTCTCTACTTGACTCACTTCCCTTTCCTTTCTTGATTTCCTTCCAAAACATCTATTTTATTACTCTCAAAATCTTCTGTCATACCAGTCTCCATTTTACATCTGCTCTTCTTTTTGTCTCATTTATCTTTTGTTTTGGTTTCTCTTTTTTATACTTCTCATATTTTTCTCTTATCCTACTTTGTAACAATTCCCTGAGTGCTTCCTTCTTCGTTTCTACTACCTTCTTCACTTCATCATCCCACCACTCACTTCCCTTCCTTATATTCCCCCGTCTTTGCAGACCTTGTCACTTCCTCCTTGAAGCACCCCCCTTCCTCTTCGACACCTACTTCCACTCTATCCTTCACCATCTCCTGTTCCTTTTCCTTCTTACTCAAACAGTTTGTTTTAAGCATCTCCCTGCCTTCTGTTTTTCCCCTTTATCAATTCATCATCCATTCTCAACCTACCTTCCACCAAAAAATGATCTGAAATTTCCCCATTCTTTTTCCTAAGAGTATGCACATCCAAAACTCTTCTTACTCTTCTTCTGGTTATCACCACATAGTCCATTAAAACCCTATCTACTGTCTTTCCATCCATCACCCTCTCCCATGTGTACTTATGCTTGGCTTTTTTTCCTAATCACTGGGTTAGCTCTCATCAACTCTTTAGACACATCTCAATCATCAACCCTCCACTACGATTTTTTTCTTGGTACTTCACACCTCCCAACATCTCCCTTCCCAATTTCACCTCCATCCACATTAACCTTGAAGAAACCTCCTTCCACTCCACTACACGCTTACCTATCTTTTCACTTACTAATATAGCCACCCCTTCTCTCCCTCGTCCTCTCTTCACTCCCGACACCCTCATCACTACACTCCCAAACTGAAACTCGCCCTTCCCTTGCAACTTATTTTCACTCAATGCCAACACATCCATCTTTCATCTCATAAACATACTGCCTATCTCTTCCCTTTTACTCACATCTATACCACATTCACGCACACTAAAACACCCAAAACTCCTAGACTCCCTTATGCCTTTACTTCTTCTAGGAATGTCCGCTCTGGGGCTACTGAGAGTAGGATGCATAGTCCTATCCTCCGTCCCGTTTTTGTCGAAATTTACAACACAAGTGGGGAGGCTCGGTGGCAGAATTTCTCTCTACCACAGGGTTTGGCGAAATTGGAAACGTATGTTTAGAGAAGTGGTACAATATTAAGAGTGGTGGGACAACATAATGGAGGAACAGTCGCAGTATAATAAAAGTAACATTAATAATGTTCATAACAAAGTTAGATAAATGGAGATATAGAGATAGGACTCGATAAGCACATCACCAATGAAACAGATTGGTGTTGTGGATTAGCTCATTCATATGCTGACGCCAATTGAACAGTTGTCAGTTCATATTAAATTTACATCAACTCCTAGCCAATAAACACGTTGCTGTTGTTGTTATTATTATTATTATTATTATTATTATTATTATTATTATTATTATTATTATTATTATTATTATTATTATTATTATTATTATTATTATTATTATTATTATTATTATTATTATTATTATTAT
>NC_134794.1:43086078-43098578 GCF_046742065.1 Oratosquilla oratoria | reverse complement strand
TCTCATTGTCAACTGCAACAGAAGAGCTTATTTTTTCTCTCCATCATTAACATCCTGCTAGTGTAGTTAATTCTATAGGGTACACAGTTGCATTTCACAAACATGGATTAAAAAAAAAAAAAAAAAAAAAAAACATAGATAAGTCAGTCAATGAATCCATCTGATTGATGGATTGATTGACTGATTGATCAATCAATCAATCAACCAACCACTCAAAAAAACCCTGCAGTGATGAACATTCTTCTCACAGATGCAGAGGGGGTCAAGTCTCGCATCTACATTGCATGCGCTTAAAAAGTACTTGAAAGTACTTGATATCTTTTAATTATACTTGGTCCACGTATACATTTTCAAGTATTTTGTCCAATTTTGAGTACAAGTATTCTAAAACTTGTGAAATTCAAGCACAAGTTAAAGTACTTGTACTTGGGCTCAGTCGTATTATTCTTTCATTGACTTGTTTATCTATTGTGTTTAACCACATGAACCCCTTTATTCAATTCATTCTGGTTGATGCAAGACGGTTATTTTACTCTCTGGAAGGGTTTGTAACATGTCAGCGATAACCAGTGCTTCTATCCTTAAGGACAATATCGCCCCGAAGAAGCGATAAAAGAGGGATAAAATTGGGGGGCACCACAACATAAAGAGATTAAAAGATAATATCGCTCCCCTTTCCCCGCTAACGGGAGTTGGGAGGCGACTACTGAAGGAAAGGGGGGGGGGGTAGGGGTTGGGGGTCGACTTCGAGGAAATGGCGTGGTTGTGAGATAGGAAAGCTAAGCTACGCTATAATGAAACGCTTGAGGTAATCCATTTGTTTGCGGAAGGAATGAAGGCACCCCCCCCCCGCCCTCCGATGATATATATATATATATGCTTCCGGAAAGTCTTCGTCGTTGGCACGGTGGCACGTCTCCTCCGGAGTGACACGGTGGCACGCCTCCTCCGGAGTGGCACGACCATGACAAAGCACGGGTCTAACACGTGGCAGTCTGGTGCACAAGCCAATAGAGCTATCGAAATTTCCTATTTTCTTTCTTTTCTCTCTATTTCTCCCTCTCTATATATGTATATACACATACATACATACAGACATACATACATGCATGCATATATATATATATATATATATATATATATATATATATATATATAGATAATCTCTTTGGCAGTAGCGCACGGGACTCGAACCCGATGCGCTTGGAAGTAAACTCCCAAGACGCACTTACCCCTTAGACCTCTCGACCACTAAACAGCTGTTTAGTGGTCGAGAGGTCTAAGGCGTGAGTGCGTCTTGGGAGTTTACTTCCAAGCGCATCGGGTTCGAGTCCCGTGCGCTACTGCCAAAGTGATTATCTGATTGATGTCGCTGTAGCGAATTTCTCGAATATATATATATATATATATATATATAAACGGAGACAAATGGGAAATAAATCAGTTATTGCTAGCTGACGATACTACGCTTGTAGCGGGATCAAATAAGAGATTAAGGAAATTAGTGACGGAGTTTGGGAAGGTGTGGGTAAAAGTAAGGTGATGAGATGTACAAGGGGAAAGGATGGCAGTAACTGGAAGTTAGTTTTAAGGGAGACAGACTAGGAACTGGATAGCTTTAGATACACGGGTTCGCATGTGGCGGGAAAGAGAGAAGTGGAGGTAGAATGTAGATTGAGAGAAGCGAGTAAATGCCTTGGGGGATTAAAAAGTGTAATGAGAAATAGACATTTGGGAATGGAAGCTAAGAGGAGATTGTATGAAAGAGTGATTATGCCGACAGCACTGTAAGGGGAAGAAATGTGGAACATAAGAGAGGAAGGGTTTGAATGTGTTTAAGGTGAAATGCCTGAGAAGTATGATAGGAGTTACTAGGCTAGATAAAGTGAGAAACGAGGAAGTGAAGAGGAGAGCAAGGGCGGAAAGGGAGTTAGGAGATAGGGTTGATGAAAGAATACTGGGATGTTTTGGATACATGGAAAGAATGAGTGAAGAAAGGTTAGTAAAACAGGTGTGGGAGGCAGAGGTGGGTGGAGTGAACATGAGGGGGCGACCAAGGAAGAGATGGATGGATGAAATAAAATGGTCATTGGGAAAAAGGTGAATGTCTGTTTAGGAAGAAAGAGGGAAGACAGAAGATTAGGGGTGAGTGGAGAATGGTTGTGTGTGCATGATGCTATAATGCATGGAAGGGTGTGGGTGGGGGATGGGGGTTGAGGGAGAATGTGTAAATGATATTTTGACGCAACTCGAAGGAACTTTTCCCCGTCTTCTCTTTTTCTTGCATGAGGGGACGGAGATGGGGGGGGGGGTCGCCGATTAAATGAAGTGGCCTTGCTGTGGATGTGCTTTGTTTTGCTACATTACTTCTGACCCAGGGCAGTGGGTGAGATGCAGGGACGACCCGTCATCCAGGAGCTAAGAAAAGAGGAAGTAAGGGTGGTGAATGGGAGTGGACTATGTGGAGATGAAATGGGTTGGAGTATATCTATGACTTTGACTTTGGCTACCTCCCTTTTGAGGAGGAAAAACCGTTGATATATATATATATATATATATATATATATATATATATATATATATATATATATATATATATGTATGTATATAATGTGTGTGTATATATATATATATATACACACATATTATATATATATATATATATATATATACATACATATGTATATATATGTATATATATATACATATATTTACATACATACATACATATATAATATATATATATATATATATATATACATATATATATAATATATATATATATATATATATATATATATATGAGCTTTCTGGAGAGGTGATCTGACGCCCTATAGATAAAATGCGTGCGTGTGTGCGCGCTGGACATCTAAGGAATTGAATATTTCATGAAATCATCTTGCAATACATACACACACATAAATATATGCAAAGTAGACCACTTGTATATATATGTCAAATAATTCCATTTATCGTCCCGGGATTCGAACCGGGTTCATGCGTGACGCTAGGCGAAAGCTCTACCGACCGAGCTAAAGTTACTCCTAAGATTCGAAACTAAGTCGACTTATAACTGCCGTCCTAACTTAATTTTACGGAGAATTAAGCCCAACTCGTAGCTAGTGGTGAAGCTGGTACGAATCATTGATGAACTTTCATCGTTAGTACGGCAGTTGGCAGTCGACTTCATTTTTCGGGATTTACATCAACTTCCAAGGATAGATGTTTAGGGCTCCTTTAGCTCAGTCGGTAGAGCTTTGGTCTTGTGTCACAGAAGGTCCCAGTTCGAATCCCGGGGCAGCAGTTGGAATTATTTGATTGACATACGCCGTCAATGGCGATTCTATACATATATATATATATATATGTGTGTGTGTGAATGTAGGTAAAAAAAAAATAATCCATTTGTAGTCCACTGCTGAGCATATGCCTCGGCCAGACATTTCCATAAGTCGCACAACTGCACCACCCTCTGCCACGTCACTCCTACAAACTTCTTTATGTAATCTATTCACCTTCTGTCTGGTCTCCCTCTCCCACGCTTCTCGTCTCGTGGCCTCCAGTCAATAGCAAGCTTGTGTTCTATCTTCCATCATCCTCTCTGGATAGCTTTCTTGTCTAATTCATTCTTGTTCCTTTATCGGATCCGCAATGCTTTTCACTCTAGTCTGTTCTTTCTCGCCCAACTCGTCTTCCTCCTGTTCACTCCTTAGCTTTGCCTCAATCGATTTCTTCAGTTTTCATGTTTCACATCCGTCGACCATGGCTGCGATTACGCGCTAATCTTAAGCTTTGTGTTGAAGATATATAAGTAGGGAATCTTCTCATTCGGTTTTCATATTTAACAAACATGTCCCAATTAACTAATACACATCTATTCATTCAATGCTTATGGTCATTATTCAGTTTTAGCATCTGGACTAAATGATAGTAATCTTAACTTTTTTCAGCATTCTCACAGCTGATTTTTTTTTTCTATTTTGGATTTTTGAGTTCAAGATCTCTTTTCTTTCAAACCTACTTTGAAATATTTCTTGTTAAGATCATTTAGAATATCTTGTAAGTCATCTGCCGTTTCTCAAATGAGAAAAATGTACATATACATACGTACATACATATATCTATTTATGCATATGTATGTGGATGCATGTATGTATGTGTATTCTACAGGTTCTACAGGTGTATGTCTGTGTGTGTGTGTGTTTGTGTCCGCGCACGTACGTGCGTTTGTATAGAAAGGAACGACATGTATCATTCTCTGCATAAATCTTGGTTTTAGTGTTATATACTGTATACACTTGACGTGGGCTCCCTGCGCGCCACAGTGGTGACGGCCCGTGTACCCACGCTGTGTCGGCGGCTCGCGAACACGGTGGGCGTTGGGTCCACGGGCCCCGGGCCCCGGCCCCCGTCATCGCCACAGAAACAGAGCCTCGTCCTTTCCTGTAGTCTGACAACTCGTCCTTGTTTTATTAGCGGTTGCATTTTATTTTTCTACAACTGTATATATATATATATATGTATATATATATATATATATATATATATATATATATATATATATATATATATTAGTTAATATTGGTTTCATTGACGTGCGCGCGTGCATTTACTTAGTTGTATTTTACGGGAAGAGAGCTATACGTGTGTACTGTATGTGTGTGCTTCACTTTGGTTTTTGGATCACGGGCTGGACTCGTGATCGACAGCTATTTCCCTCCCGATCTATGGGTAATGCTGTGACCTCACACGCACACACACACCCAACTCCCCGCCCACGAGATTTGGACTAACGACTCGAAGTGCAGTGACACTGAAATTATTTCAGCCCTGGGCAGGATTCGAACCCGGACCGCCGTAGTGACAGTCAGGGATTCTATCAACTGCGCCACCGAGTCGTGTGTGTGTGTGTGTGTGTGTGTGTGTGTGTGTGTGTGTGTGTGTGTGTGTGTGTGTTCACTTGGTCTTTGGATCACGTGTTGGACTCGTGATCGACAGTTATTTCCTTCCCGGAAGAGAGCTCAGAGCTCGTAGGTCCGATCTATGGGTAATGCTATGACCTTACACACACACACACACACCCAACTCCCCGCCCACGAGAGTCAGAGTAACGACCCGAAGCGCAGCGGTACCGAAATAATTTCGGCCCTGGGCAGGATTCGAACCAAGTACTACGGGCACCATCATGTGTGTGTGTGTGTGTGTGTGTGTGTGTGTGTGTGTGTGTGTGTGATTCATTTATATTTATATTTAACCTTTGTAAATTTATATATTGTCTTTCTAAGAGCTGTTCAATGTAGTTTTGTATTAGGTAATGTACACATACACCAAGGCCACGGTATCCCATATAAAGAGGAGTGGGTGTCTGAGCCAACACACGCGCCCACAACAAAAGACACACTTACACCATCTCAACAGTGGGGCTCAGCTCAAGAACGGGACCTGACTGTCGATGCTGTGTTATCTCCACAGCTTCACCACTCGGTCATTCCTCACTCTCTTCCCATCTCCCTTCGCATCCACTTATCTATGAGGTAGGGGATATCACTTTGGGACACATTATCTATTCACTTAGTCATAATCTGTACATATTACTATCTATTGCACGCTCTCTTTCCTGCTGTGTTGGCATAACTCGTGCATTCAAAGCTCTTTTTGCCCTAGCCACCCACCCATCTTATTCTAGGCCTTCATATAACAATCTCATTGCATCTTTTTCTAGATACCTATTACTTATCACCATTTTTTATTCCACCCAGACACTGACTCGTTTTCTTTACGTCCTTCCATTACCACTGTATCCATGGACATATTGAACAACTTTGGGAAAATCACACAATCCTAATGCTACCCTACATTTACCTCAGCTTATTCACTCTCACTCTAAAAGGAAAAACACAAGATATGGGACGTAAATCCGTTTCGTCTGTATTTCTCGTGTTGGACACAAGCCACTTGTTACATATATTTTGTACGCATCAAGAACAAGGGCCACCAAACTTTTTCCAATGCAGGCCAGATAATTGAAAGAATGATGAGGGCGGGACGCATACCAATTGTTTATTTACACATTGAATATTCTAAAAAAAAAAAAAAAAATGATATTTACAGTGCGACAGCAGGCCGGATCAGGCCTGTGGACCGTTGTTTGGTGATTCTTGATCTAGAATATTCTATCCTCCAACCGTTGCTTCTTGGTAGTCCTTTTTTTGAATATTATTGTTCTTATTTTATTGTACATCTTTGTGTTAATATTTTCTTAAAAGGGCGATAGTGATTTCTTTTTTACTCGAGGTTGCATGTTGAGTTTTTCTTGGAAGGGGATGGCGATGATCTTTTATTCGATTTTGCTTTTGCACACGACCCTAATATTTCTCACACGCTTATTTTATCTCAGATACTTGGTCCACGGAGCATTCTCCTTTACTAAGCCCACAAGTCATGTTTATGAACTTTTTTAATCGAAGAATAAACCGAGAAATAAAAACAAGCGTATCATATGACACGGGGTGAGGGTCAATAGTCAGCTTGACCTAGTTTCTGAAGAAAAAAATGATGCATTTCGACAGGGCATGCATGGCCCGCTTAAAAAAAAAAAACGTAATGATAATGATGCATTTGGATAGGACATGCATTGAGCACATGCCGTGCGAATGCTTCACTCAAGGCGTTTTATGCTGCAGGAGTATAATATGGATTCGTACGTCTCATTTGTGCTGCGTCAGGCTCTAGAGATCAGCCCCGGCTTGGCTGGTTGGTCGCCCCGACCAATGAGCTTCGTCTCTCCCGGCCCGAGTGTTGAGCTCTGAATAAAACGAAAACCCTTTCGAGTCAACATGGAAGAGGTTAACAGTTACATCACTTCACTGGCGTCACATGATATACTCAATTTCTAATTCCTTCGGGTGATTTAATTCAGTTGAGGTAGGTCAAATGACACGATCGTGCGGGTTGAAACTGAACCTTTCTACAATTGCGATGTCAGTGTAATGTTTTATTACGAGTGTCGCTTGACAATTTTTTTTTATTCAGTGAAGGTAGTCAGAGGATTAGAAAACGATGAAAATTAATTCAAAGGCACAGTTTTGACTCTGTAGCTTTTTGTTTTGTGATCAGGCGATCTTATTCAGAGGAGAGAGGCGGGCACAAAGATGTGTCGTAGCACTCTAACTGTCGGTAGGATTTCCTCAACTGAATAAAATCGTCTGGCGTCAGACAAAATGAAATGTATTACCACGTTTAACGCAGGAATAGCGGAGTATTTTGATATTGATATCCAGCGTTTCTATCCTTATCGGACCGAAGAGGTGGAGTTTTAGAGGTGTTCAAGGGTAGATTTAAGGAAAAGACAGAGGAACGTTGAAGGAGAGTAGAAGTATAGCAATGATCAGCGTTCTTCTGTGAGTGGAGATGAATCTCCATTCACAATCAAATACTGCCGGGTTCTGGTCCATAGTGGTGTCAGTACTCACGTACAGATAGGGGAAGTAGGGGGTCACGTGAAGAAATGTCACCACAGAACGCCCACATGAAGAATCGTCACACCATGAGATCCCACCTGAAGAAGTGTCAGCCCAGTATGCCGAATATCAACAGTGGAATAAAGATTAGGTTAGGTTAGGTTGAATGAGGGTTATGTTTATTGTCATCAACTTATACAACCGAAGAATCGTAAACCCAGGATGGCCCACATGAAGGATTGTCACCCGAGGATAGCACACAGGAAGAATTGTCACTCTGTCGAAGTCTGGAGCGATGATTCTTCATGGACGCGTTGTCTTCCGATGATGTTGGTGGATTTCCTTCCCAAGTTGGTGGACGGGAGGGAAGGGATCGTCCTCATATGTTTTTCTCTGGTTGTCGGCAGTGATCTTATTCAGCGGAAGGAAGCATATATTCGTTGAGGAGTTATGACAGGCATCGCGTAGGGTTATGCAGAAGGTGGAGGGCTGATCCTGTTCCTCGTCGATACAAAATTAAGAATAATTGTCTACATACACTACGCATGCGTCGTGTCCACGTCACACTGTCACGTCACCTGTCATGTGACGTTATCTTTTTTTATATATTTAAGGGGGTTACGTGATTCGTGGATATATCACTCCTGTGACTGACGCCACGCGATTTCATTCGGGTCGGGAGAGAACTGTTTTTGCGAAGGAAAAAAAAAATTCATTTTCAGCTCCATATTCCTGCCGTCGGCCTGCCTATGGACTCAATGGTCACCCTCTGACCCGCCCCCCTCACCCCCATTGTGTTCCACTGTAGCTGTGTTTGGAGAATGTGAAAGTGCCTCACGCGCACTTCGGTGCCAAAAAAGATCTTTGTGACGTGTCCGTGGAACCTCCCTAACCTCCTCCTCCTCCTCCTCCTCCTCCTCCTCCTCCTCCTCCTTCTCCTCCTCTTCCTCCTCCTCCTCCTCCTCCTCCTCCTCCTCCTCCTCCTCCTTCTCCTCCTCTTCCTCCCTTCCACCCTCCTTCCTTCCTCTTCTCTCCTTTTCCTCCCATGCCTCTCCCCATCTCTCTCCCTCTTTTTCTCTTTCCCTCTCCCTCTATTCCTTACTTTTACCCTCCTCTCTCTCTCTCTCTCTCTCTCTCTCTCTCTCTCTCTCTATCTTTCTTTCTGATGAGCTCCATACTTTGTAAAATGTGTGATCATAATTTTCTTCTGTCTGCATCTCTCTCTCTCTTTCTCTCTCTCTGCTGAGCTCCATATTTTGTAAAATGTGTGATCATAATTTTCTTCTGTCTGCATATCTCTCTCTCTCTCTCTCTCTCTCTCTCTCTCTCTCTCTCTCCGTGCTGAGCTCCACACTTTGCAAAATGTGTGATCATAATTTCTCTCTCTCTCTCTCTCTCTCTCTCTCTCTCTCTCTCTCTCTCTCCGTGCTGAGCTCCATACTTTGCAAAATGTGTGATCATAATCTCTCTCTCTCTCTCTCTCTCTCTCTCTCTCTCTCTCTCTCTCTCTCTCTCTCTTTCTCTTTTTCTTTCTCATTCTCTCTCCCAACCCCTCTGATGCCTTCTTTCCTTCCAAGGGGACCTGTCCGGGACAATCTTGCGTGGCAGGAGATCCTGCTGGGTGGGCGGCGGCACCGGCGGCGCATATTTGGCTCCTGGCCCTCCACAGCCAACCTTTCACGATCTAGCGCTGTTGTCTGTCTCCTGGCAGCGGCGGCGACGGGTTGCCATCCAGATGTCACTGCGCGATTTTATTCATGAGCGCCAAGTGGGGAAGGCTTCAGGTGGGGATAGATTCTCTTTGTCGGTCCTCTGACAGAGGCGGTGTTGGGGAATCTTGCTCTAGCCAACGCCAGACGATTTTTTCTTTTCTTTTACTCGATGGAGGGGGGGGGGAGCGGAAAGGGGAGGAGAGAGGGGTAGGGGGAATGGAATGGAGAAAGGGGACGGTGGGGGGTGGGGACCAAAACGGCAAATATGCTTGGACCCTTTACTATCATCGTTTTTTTTCTTCGCCGCGTTGAGGATCAGCACGTTAGTGTTTCTTTTTCCTCTTCTTGTCATTATTACTATTATCATAATTATTATTATTATTACTATTATCATTATTATTGTTACTATTACTATCATCATCATCATCATCATCATCATCATCATCATCATCATCATCATCATCATCATCATCATCATCATCATCATCATCATCACCATCATCATCATCACCACCACCACCACCACCACCACCACCACCACCACCACCACCGTCGTCGTCGTCATCATCATCATCATCATCATCATCATCATCATCATCATCATCATCATCATCATCATCATCATCATCATCATCATCATCATCATCATCATCATCATCATCATCATCATCATCATCACTATTATTTGCTAAACAACCGTTTGGGTCCACGACTCCGCCCTTCGGCCGACCGTTGCGAGCGGCGGGATCTTCGCGACCTTAACGGTAAACGTGGCCAGATTTTTTTTTCTCACATAGCAGGGTCGTACCCTGGGGAAGGGGCAACTAGCCCCCCCCCCCCATAGAATCTTAGCAATCTTTTAACTTCTACATGTTCTGGTAACCAGTTTGGTGAGGTAGTTACCAGAAAAGGTATAAAAAAAAAAAAAAAAAAAAAAAAAAAAAAAAAAAAAAAAAAAAAAAAAAAAAAAAAAACAGGCTTTCATCACTCCCCACCAGAAGTAGTTGGCCCTGTGTAGTATGTAATGCGTGATACATTTAAGAAAAAATTGATGTGGAATATGATGTACGCGATTTTGTTCTTTATAATATATAGTATGTTTTATGTAGTGTTTTTTTTACTTATATAATATACAATGTGTTATATGTGATTTAGATAAAATCTATAGAACATGGTCAATTCATACTGTATAACTACGTGTATCAAGGGGAATTTTACGAATAAATACGTGCTTCTGGTGCCAACAGGAGTTGAAAATACGGAGAAAGGATTGATGGCATAAATTTTCCCCAACATCAAATAACCCCACTAATCCCCCCCCCGCCAAACTCCAAAAAATACCCCCTCTCAAATCTAATAATTTTGTAAAACGTTTTCCATTTTTCATTTGAGCTCTATTTTCGCTCATTTTTGTAGGTTTTGGTCTTCATCTGTCGTGTTTATTACAAACGTATTCTTTGTTTTTTCTTTCAGCTCGTATACGGTTTCCACTTCTCTTTTAGTTTGTCACGTGGTACTTGTTCAAGGTTTGCAATCCTAGAATCTAGTTTGGAGTCTAGAGCAAAGGTTTCCAGACTTTCTTCCTCCTCCACGCGCTATCCCTAGTTACCTCCAAGTAGACAGTCAGACACGCTCCATTCCACCACGTACCTCTTTACTGGCATGTTAAGCGTTGTCTCGGTGAAATCGCTATGTCGCAACGGTAATGAAATAATAGTGTAATTGACTTAATCCTATTTTGTTTTATATTATTCTATTTTATCTTATTCTACTTTTTGTTGTATTTAATTTTACTTTATTATGTCCCATTTTATTTTATTCTCTTCAATCTTATTCTATCATATTCTATATTACAATGTTCATCTTTTGATGTACGGACTTCCCTCGCCCGGGGGAAGGCGTACCCTGGTATGGGAACCTCCGGCCTTGAGTTTGATGTCATTCATGAAGTCGATGGAAAAGAGGCTCCCTCTACTCTTCTTTTAAGCTTTCTACCGTTTTTTTTTCACATCGAATGAAATCCGCCTTGACTTACTACTGTTTGTTCAAATTGAATAAAATTCGTAATCAATTTCTCTCTGGTACATTATTCGTTGAACTTGTATACGAATTTATCGCAAGCTAGTGTGTCCTTATGTTTATTTAGCATTCCTGAACGTTCCTCTTTGCAATGGAACCAACCTCTACATTTTTCGGTAGTTAGGTTCTTGTTTATGGAATTCACGTAAGAATGTTTTTATCATCATCACCATCACCAATCTGAAGGGGCTCAGGCGACTTTATTCAGCTGTGCGATGCGTCAGTGGTTATTCGGGAGCAATCAGGCACAGTTGAATAAAATCGCCTAGCTAAAACCAGAATTAAAATTAAGATAAATGACACGGTATGGGCGGGGTTGATAAACGCCTCATCTCACGGCACGGGCAGGCTGACAGCAAGAAGAGCGCAAAGAAGAAAGAACCATCATTTACTCCTCCTGCTAACGACAGTTTCTTTCTTGACTCGATTTTATTCACCCAAGCGTATCGAAGGAGAGAGACCATCGGTCAGATTCTTCCAACGGGCTGACAACGAGTTCTCCAAAGGCCTTCGTGCTCATCCTTGACAACGACGGAGGCGAGAGGGTCCTGGACACATGCGATCTGGTAACGACGACAACAGGGTCGTTCCTGATAAGAGCTGATGAGTCTCTTCTTGCATGGAACCAGTTTGCCGGCCGGCTGCATGACGATAAGACTGATTATTCGGTTTAACGTAGCAAAGTACCTCTATCAGGAAGCTTGGACGGTGCCTCTTACAGGAGACATTGTAGCGTGGAATTTAACGAACCATGCCCTTGGTCCAACTCCGCCGCAATTGGCAACACTCTAACCGGCTCGGCTCGAGAACATCCATGGCTTCTCGGCTTTTTTGGCTAATATGAAAGTGTAGTTTATCTTCTAATCAGCTTAACGATAGGACTGAAATGCTTTTGATAAGAGGCTCATTTCTGAGGGACAGAGAATATACAGCTAGACACAGTGGCTGGGCCGACCAGCAAGAAGATTTTTGACCCATGCCAAATCCAGATAAAAGAAAGAAACGGGAATGGGGACATATTTCTTCAGCTTGTGACGCTAAGAAAAAAAAAGAAAAAAAAAAGAGGGGGCATGGTGACATATTTCTTCAACTATTACGGTTTCGTTTCAGTGAGAGAGGCTTGGTTACACTATTCCAAAATTCTATCATACCATTCTTAAGAAAAATTGTCCATATCTGGCCGATACATCGTATATCTTTTTATAAGAGGGGCCAATCGTTGGACGAATATTTCAAAGAAAATGTCATG
>NC_134794.1:43051078-43058578 GCF_046742065.1 Oratosquilla oratoria | reverse complement strand
TATTCAAGATGTTTTGAATATGGGGCACAAAGACTTGTGTAACATAGTCAGAGAAGGTCTTTGGAGCAACTGAAATTATAGTGCACCATCATAGCACCATCCAGCATAACTGCAGTAACCTGAGGGACTGTGTGGTCAGAGTCAGACTTCTTACCTGATCTCATCTTCCCAGACTTTGACAGAGAAGGTGGCTATGACTGGTTCTCAAACTTGAAGAAATCCTCAAACTTTCCCCATCGAGATTGGCAGGCGATGTACAGCCTGGAGCAATGCACAGTCGTCCTTCAATGGAGATACTTGACTTCTCTGTTTTGAAAGACTGAGACTTCGAGAACAGCGACAACTTGTTCTTATTGATAGGCTGTGTAACTGACTTTGAATTGTGATGCGTTCAGTTACAAATGTCTCATATTGACGCTGTTCCGAGTCATACGGACCCCTTGAAACTTTCTACAGCTGACTGGCTGATGACAACTTTGCTGTCAAGTGTCAACATATCGCTGCTGTATTCTAGGAAAGGACTTCCAAGATCTCCTATAACCTTCTTGAGAGCAGTTACCTCCTTCTCAAAGGAATTCTGAACACTTGGTGTCTGCTCATGGTATTTGGCATTAGCTCCTTTCTCTGAAGTGTTCTCAAAGTCGCGGAGGAGTCTGCTGACCTCTGGAGCAGCAATCATCCAACGTCTTAGTGCTGCAGGATTGTTTGTCAAGCCTACAACCCCACCTTCTCCTTTGATCAGAGCATTTTCTTGCTTATGTGCCTGATCTAGTGCCATTGCAGAGAACCTGTGACCTGTTTTCTGGACTACAAACGCACTTTCAGAGAACTCCAGAAACACAGCAAGATGAGACTGCTGCAGACCTAATATGTCATGGATGTGAATTGGCCACTTAACATGTCATAGGTGTGAATTGGCAACATGATTTTTCGTTAATTTTGGTCCCTAGGGGGCTCTGATTTAATTTTTTTTATTATCAAGAGATAGTTCTTATAAATATTTTAGAAAACTGTCAAGTTTCATATTCCTAACTTTAAAAATAAAACATTTAAGACCATTGTAAGTAATTTCTGTGACGTCCACCAGATGGCAAGATGTTAGTTCCTCCTGTGGATACCAGGGGACTCTGACAGCTTGCTCCTGTATCCCAAAATGTTTACCTAGGGTTACTCTGTAAGTGAACTAAGTTTCATACTTTTAGTCCAAAAATGCACGAAATGGCTCCGGGCTGGTCTTACATCCTCCGCTATAAGCGAAATAAAGAAGTTGATGAACGGGTATTTTGTGTGTGAGTGCTTACTTGTCGTGGCAAAAATAGACGTAAGCTTACTTCTGCCACGTTTACATCTGACACTTCACTGTGACGTTCCCAGCTGCTGTGTCAGGTGCAGAAGCGTGTGGCCTGACACGCTTGGCGTCACACGTCACGGTTGGATGACGCAAGTGACGGCATGATAGATACGATAAGTTTGCGTTCATCACAGTTAGATGGGTCGTCACGATAACACAGAAACGTGACAAAAATGACGCAGGTCTGTCAAATGAATGACCCACAGTCCTGAACCTCTAATTCCACATCCGTGACCCCAATATTTTTACTAATACGTTGTATATAATGTTTTATTTTACATTACTAATTGTAAATTGTGCATAAATAAAAGGGATAGGTGTAACTGACAAACAAGTGGAAGATATCATGTAAAAAAATAATATAAGTAGATTTTATTTTAGTGTTATAAATCTAAAAACTAATTTGAGAGGATGACAGCCCCCCCCTCCCCTCCCCTAAGCAGGTAAAATGCTATGGGATTCGATTTCAAGTTTGGGAAAGCGGTCGGGTATCACTATCAGAAATCATATACACAAATTGAGGTGTGTGTCTGATGTGACTGCATGACACGCTCACCGAGGACTGCTACTGACACAGCATACGATTGTGACACACAAATACATACACTCACCCTTGTACATCATGTCAGACGTGGAAAGAGATGACACAAGAGAAATGTCACGCTCGTGCATCTCTAGGGCCAGCTGACATACCCGTCACTCCACGTGTCGCGAAAATACGCGTCACACGATCTGTTGCGTCACTTAGATGACACGAAGGAGGAGGAGGAGGAGGAGGAGGAGGAGGAGGAGGAGATGAGGGTGATGGTAGTGACGTTGAAGCTGGTGACTGCGCTGTGGTGAAGCTAGTGATGATGATATTGACATAGCTGGTAGTGGTAGTGGTAGTGGTAGTAGTAATGGTATTAGTAGTGGAAATGGTAGTAGTAGTGATAATGGTAGTGATGATAGTAGTGATAGTGATGGTTACTACGATGTGTTGGCGGTGGGGGGGAAGGTATTAGTAGTGGTGATAGTAGTAGAGGCAATCGTGGTGGCCACACGGTGGTGGCACTGTTAGTGATGATATGCAAGTGGTAATGTGGTAGCGGTGATGGTAAAATCTTTGGTGGAGGAGGAGGAGGAGGAGGAGGAGGAGGAGGAGGAGGAGGAGGAGGAGGAGGAGGAGGAGGAGGACCAGAAGGAGGAGGAGGAGGAGGAGGAGGACCAGGAGGAGGAGGAGGAGGAGGAGGAGGAGGAGGACCAGAAGGACGAGAAGGAGGAGGAGGAGGAGGACCAGAAGGAGGAGGAGGACCAGAAGGAGGAGGAGGAGGAGGAGGAGGAGGAGGAGGAGGAGGAGGAGGAGGAGGAGGAGGAGGAGGAGGAGGAGGAGGAGGAGGAGGAGGAAGATGTGAGTGTGGTGGTGGCGGCGGCGATGGTAATGATGATTACCTGACTGATCTATTTATCTATCTATATTTTCATTGATTTGTCTGTTTATTTAGTTATTCATTTATATTACTTGTTCATTATTCATTAATTCATTTATTCACTTATCTATTTACTTATATGTTCATTTATTTATTTACCTGATTTTTTTAATGGGTGGCGCTTCATGGTAAAGATTGAAGACCTTTTGGTCTTTGTCTGCGAGTGATGGCTGTCGGTCGAATACAGTCAACATAAACAAAGACATTAAAGACCGACACCAGGTCAACTGGATCAGTGGAGGGCTGGCCCATTTCCTGAGCTGAATAAAATCGACTGGCGTCATCTAAAAAAGTCTGTATTTTTTTTTTGGAGACGGGATTTAACCTCCTCTTCCTCCTCCTCCTCCTCCTCCTCCTCTCCTTCTCATCCTGCTCTTACTCCTCCTCCTCCTTCTCCTCTCCTTCTCCTCTCCTTCGTCTCCTACTCATCCTCCTCTCCTTCCTCTCCTTCTTCGCCTCCCTCTCCTTCTCCTCCTCCTTCTCCTCTCCTTCTCCTCTCCTTCTTCGCCTCCCTCTCCTTCTCCTTCTCCTTCATCTCTCCTTCTCCTCCTCCTCATCCCTCTCCACTTCCACCACCATCACCACCTTCTCGTACTCCTCCTCCTCCTCCTCCTCCTCAATCTCCTCCTATTCCCATTCCTCCCTTTCCTCATTCTCCTCCTCCCTCTGCGTGTTCTACTCCTCCTTCCTCTCCTCCTCCTCCTCCTCCTCCTCCTCCTCCTCCTCCAGGATAACACTATTTATTCCGGCTGCCGCCAAGTAATTCTATTCGTTTCCGCGGGACCTCCGGGCCTCATCGGAGAAGTAGGGGTGGGGTGGGGGGGAAGAACACGTCCAGCCTCCACGAACTCCTTCCAGGCCCGGTTAGGCACTCTTCCCCTCCCTCTAGCTGACGCCGGGCAATTCTTTTATTCCCCGCGGTACCCCTCCCCCTCCCTCCCCCTCCCTCCCCTCTCCCTCCCCCTCCCCCTCCCGCTCCTACTCTTCCCTCCCCCTCCCTCCCCCTCCCTCCCCCTCCCTCCCCTCTCCCTCCCCCTTCCCTCTCTCCCTCTCTCTTCCCCGGGGTGGAGATAAGCAATACAAACATGAGTGATAAGTGAAAGAGAGAGAGGGAGAACTAGAGGGAGAGAGAGAGAAAAATAGAGAGTGAGTGAGTGAGAGAGTGAGAGAGAGAGAGAGAGAGAGAGAAGGGGAGAGAGAGAGAGAGAAGGGGAGAGAGAGAGAGAGAGAGAGAGAGAGAGAGAGAGAGAGAGAGAGAGAGAGAGAGAGAGAGAGAGAGAGAGAGAGAGAGAGAGAGAGAGAGAGAGAGAGAGAGAGAGAGAGAGAGAGAGAGAGAGAGAGAAGGGGGAGAGAGAGAGAAGGGGAGAGAGAGAGAGAGAGAGAGAGAGAGAGAGAGAGAGAGAGAGAGAGAGAGAGAGAGAGAGAGAGAGAGAGAGAGAGAGAGGCAGGGAGGGAGAAGGGGAGGGGAGGAGATAAAACGAAGCCAAGGTGGAGGTAGAGGTGGAGAAGGAAGAGAAAGGGGAGGAGGAGGAAGTAGGGGAGGAGGGTTATATGGAAGAGGAGGAGGAGGAGGAAGTAGGGGAGAAGGGTTACATGGAAGAGGAGGAGGAGGAAAAGGAAGAGGAAGCTGGGGAGGAGGGTTACATGGAAGAGGAGGAGAAGGAAGAAGAGGAAGAGGAGGAAGAGGAGGAGAATAGGAAGGAGAAGGAGGAGGAAGTAGGGGAGGAGGGCTATATGGAGGAGGAGGAGGAGGAGAAAGAGGAAGAGGAGGAAGAGGAGGAGGAGAATGGGGAGGAGGAGGAGAATGGGGAGGAGGAGGAGGAGGAGAAGGAGGAGGTAGGAGAGGAGGGCTATATGGTAGAGTAGGTGGAGGAGGAGGAGGAGGAGGGGGAGGAGGAGGATCTGCCTGGAGGAGAGGACACCGAGCCTTCGAGTAGGTTTGCGAGAGGGTACGAAAGTTGCGTGCGCCTTGCTTGCGTGCATGGGAGAGAGAGGCGGCGGCAGGCGGTGGGGGGGGGGGACGGGACGTCTTAGATTCATCGGGATTAGTTTCCGGGGAAGGACAGGCAAGACAAGACGACACTTCGACTTTGGCCTCTTTGTGTGTTTGTTTGTTTGTGTGTGTGTGTGTGTTTGTGTGTGTGTGTGTGTGTGTGTGTGTGTGTGTGTGTGTGTGTGTGTGTGTGTGTGTGTGTGTGTGTGTGTGTGTGTGTGTGTGATTCACCTTGGTTTTTGGATCACATGTTGGACTCGTGATCGACAGCTATTTCCCTCCCGGAAGAGAGCTCAGAGCTCGTATGACCGATCTATGGGTAATGCTATGACCTTACACGCACACACACACCCAATTCCCCGCCCACGAGAGTTGAAGTAACGACTCGTAGCGCAGCGATACTGAAATAATTTCAGCCCTGGGCAGGATTCGAACCAGATACCGCCAGCACCGCCGTACTGACAGTCTGACACTCTACCAACCGCGCCACCGAGTCGTGCGTGTGTGTGTGTGTATTCACTTGGTCTTTGGATCACGTGTTGGACTCGTGATCGACAGCTATTTCCCTTCCGGAAGAGAGCTCAGAGCTCGTAGATCCGATCTATGGGTAATGCTATGTGTGTGTGTCAGAGTGTGTGTGTGTGTGTGTGTGTGGGCAGGGGAGGCAGGATTCGGGAGCTGGGCGGGTCAGTGTGGGTGTGTTTGTTCCGTGTGTGTGTGTGTGTGTGTGTGTGTGTGTGTGTGTGTGTGTGTGTGTGTGTGTGTGTGTGTGTGTGTGTGTGTGTGTGTGTGTGTGTGTGTGTGTGTGTGTGTGTGTGTGCGTGTGTGCGTGCGTGTGTGTATGTGTGAGAGCGAGTGTACCTCTGGATAAGATCTGAGTGCGAGAGGGACTTGGGAGTTCTGGTGAGTCCGGACCTTAAAACCAGGAAGCAGTGCATTAGCGCCAGAAATAAAGCTAACAGCGCATTAGGCTTCATTGCTAGGACGGTAACGAATAGAAGTGCAGAGGTAATTATTAAACCCTATCTAGCGATAGTTAGACCCATCCTTGACTATGCGGTACAGTTTTGGTCTCCGTCCTACAGAATGGACATAAATTCACTAGAATCAGTACAGAGAAGAATGACCAAAATGATACAAGGACTCGGAAATTTGCCTTACGAAGAGAGGCTTAGGAACCTAAACTTACACTCTCTGGAAAGACGCAGAGTGTGGGGTGATCTAATAGAAGTGTTCAAGTGGATCAAGGCTATAACAAGGGTGATGCAAACAAGGTCATCATAATAAAACAACAGGGCAGGACTCGCAGTAATGGGTATAAACTGGACAAATTTAGATTTAAGAAGGAAATAGGCAAGAATTGGTTTACTAATAGGGTGGTCGATGAATGGAATAAACTTAGTAACCATGTAGTAAGCGCTGAAACTATCAGTTGTTTTAAAAAACGATTAGACAACTTTATGGATGGGGATGACAGGTGGTGATGGATACGGAACTGCCTAGTGTAGGCCTTATGGTCTCTTGCAGTCTCCTTATTCTTATGTTCATATGTTATAACCGGTCAGTTCGCATCCTTACCAGTTCACCCACAAAGTTCGGTCAGTTCGTTCCAGCCATGTTTTATTATTTGATGCTTTGTATTCATAGGCAGTCATCAATGGCATCACCAATGGACACCAGTAATGACATTACTTAATGGATAATAACAGCTTAATGGATAATAACATTCAGGGTGAAAGAAAGGCCATCTAAAATTTTCCTTTTTTCTGTTTTATGGCAAAACATGGCGGGGTGGGGGTTGGTCTGACTTTGTAATAAAAAAAAAAAGCCTAAAGCCCTACATGGCAGTGTTCTTTAGTTATTATGATAATCTCTATGTCTATTGCAACTTATGAAAGACGGGCTAAACCAGGACCAACACAGAACTGTTCCGGGTATGGTTCACCAGTAAATACAAGAAGGAGGTAAAGAATTTCAGCTTATCAGATACGGATACGGGTAATGTACAAGGTCACGTGAACATATACAGGGACTTCTAATGGCAAACCCGTATACGTATCCATGTACGTTATAAGATCGAAATCTCAACCTCCCTATTCACCCATAAGAAATAATGATGCTACTACCACGCGTACTGATCATCTTGACGTACACATTTGTCTACAGATACAGTCCTACCTGCGAGTTAATCATAAAACCTTGATTAGGCCGGTGCTACCTATGAATACAATGCATCAAACAAGAAGGCAATTTTTAGAGCGAACTGACCGACCTATGGGGCGAACTGACTGGGGGCGAAGTGTTCATGGCGCGAATTGACCGCAACACAGTAACAATGCGGCCTAACTGCTGCTTAAATTTGTTTGTTTGTTTATTTTGTTGTTGTTTATTTATTAATTTGTCTATTTGTTTATTTGTTTATCTATATGTTTATTTATATATATATTTAACTATGTACTTATTTATTCACTTATTTATTCATTTATTTGTTTATTTATTCATTTATCTATTTACCTGCCGCAGCTAGTCGAACCCCGCCGCCACCGCAGCCGCCAGCGGCCCAGCAGAACCGCGGCGGGTAGCTGGTCCAGTCGTAGCGGACACAGTTCTGGTCCAGTGGTCCGGCGAACCGGGCCGAGACTTGTCCGGAGCAGGCGGCTGGAAAACCGGTTCCTCATTTCCGGTCA
>NC_134794.1:43003578-43011078 GCF_046742065.1 Oratosquilla oratoria | reverse complement strand
GGAGGGATTGAGGAAGTTGGTGGCAGAGTTTGGGAGAGTATGTGATAGAAGAAAGCTAAAGATAAATGTGGGTAAAAGTAAGGTGATGAGATGTACAAGGGGTGAGGGTGGCAGTAGACTGGAAGTGAACATTAAGGGAGAGCGACTGGAGGAAGTGGATAGTTTTAGATACTTGGGTGCAAGTGTAGCAGGAAAAGGTGGAGTGAAGGTGGAGGTAGAATGTAGATTGAGAGAAGCGAGTAAATGCCTTGGTGGATTAAAGAGTGTAATGAGGAATAGACATTTGGGAATGGATGCGAAGAGGAGACTGTATGAAGGAGTGATTGTGCCAACAGCACTGTATGGGGCAGAAACGTGGAACATAAGAGAAGAAGAGAGAAGGAGTTTGAATGTGTTTGAGATGAGGTGTCTGAGAAGTATGGTGGGGGTTACTAGGCTGGATAAAGTGAGAAATGAGGAGGTGAGGAGGAGAACAGGGGTGAAAAAGGATTTGGGAGATAGGGTTGATGAAAGAATATTAGGATGGTTTGGACACATGGAAAGAATGAGTGAAGAAAGACTAGTAAAAGAGGTATGGAAGGCAGATGTGGAGGGAGTGAACATGAGGGGACGTCCTAGGATGAGGTGGATGGATGGGGTGAAGGGGGCTTTGGGGAAGAGGGGAATGTCTGTTGAGGAAGGAAGGGAGAGGACGGAAGACAGAGGTGAGTGGAGAATGGTTGTATATGGATGATGTTGTGATTGCATGAGGAGGAATGGGCAGGGGGGTGGGGGTGGGGTAGTATGTGTGAGTAAATTTTGACGCAGCCCGAAGGGATTTTCTCCCCGTCCTCTCCTTATATGCAAGGGGGGACGGAGAGGGGGGGTCGTCGATTAAATGAAGCGGCCTTGCTGTGGATGTGCTGTGTCTTGCGACACTGCTTCTGACCCAGGGCGGTGGGCAGGGTGCAGGGATGACCCGTCATCCAGGAGGTGCTCAGATGAGAGGGAGGGTGGGAGGGGTGTGGAGTGTATTTAGGGATGAAATGGGTGGGAGTGTTTTTATGCCTTTCCCTTTTTGGCTACCTCCCTTGTAAGGGGGAAAAAGCCTTGGTATATGTATGTATGTACAATTCAAAGTGTGAACATAATCATTCATGATTTCAAAATCATGGAGAAGAGGGTGCAGTAAAAGGCGCTGCTGAATACCAATAGTTATAATGACACAATGTAACAGTACAAAAGCTGTTGACACAAACACCGAAAACTTAAGTCATTTCGCCTCTCACGGAGGCATCTTAAGTGTGAGAAAAACTATAAATTCCAAGGTTAACTAGGTCTGCTATCGACGAAGATGAAGGAACTGATGTTGGTCTCTGGCCGACTGTCAGTCCTTAAAAAGCAGGATGGTAAGGGTATTGGGAGAGGTCATCGCAATTTCTTGGGAGAGGTCACTGGAGGAAGAAGTTTCTGGGTGAGGTCACTAAAGGAGGAGATGTCAATTGAAATCTCTGGGTGAGGTCACTACTGGAAGGCAGGCACGACAGGAGTCTCTGGGGGAGGTCACTTGGAAAAGCGGGCGAAGTCGGAAGGGGGCCCTGGGTGAGGTCACTGGGAGAGGTAGGGGAGGACATCAGTCTATTAGCGCAATTGACTTCAATAAAAATTGTCTACGTGAAAACCTGCGCCCTAGATATATATATACATATATGTATATATATATATATATATATATATATATATATATATATTAGGGTGCTTCTAAGAAATGAAAGTTTGATTTTTAATTTCTTCAGGGCGGTAATCAATTTCTTTTAATCCAAAACTGATACAGAAAAAAGGGTTTTGAAATCAAATGATATTTAAAGGTCGCGCACTAAACTTCAAATGTTTATTTACCGTGCTTCAGTAAAATTGAACTGAACGACCAGCAATACTCAAACAAACGGCACCAAAGCTCATCAAACGATGAATTATTTCCTCCCAATGAGTTGGGATTTACAAATCCCAACACATAAATTTCAGCCTTCAATCTTTCTTCAAGGCAGCTGCTTTGGTCGAAGCGGGGAAAGATTTCCGGTGTGCTTCAACTACTTAAAGGACGAAGTGTTACTGCTCTTCGTTTCTCGTGAGTGAGCCATTGAATACATGAGCGCCACTCCTCGCTCCGCCAAGTCGTTGACCACCTTCAGAGATCCAACAAGGCATCGAGAATGGCGGTACTCTTCGTCTCCTGCCCACTCCCCAGGATCTTTCCCGAGGAAATCAGCTGACAGCTGGAGGCATTTGAAGAATGTCATTGTGGCTGAGGTGACAAAATCCGAGAGGTCCTTCAAGCTGGCGGAGAGTGGCGGAATCCTTTTCGGAGGGTCGTTCGAAGATTCGTCACCATTTTCTTCTTCTCTGCCACTGTGACTCGGTCGTCAAAGAAAGCAAAGGCAACAAGCACTTCCAACACGTACCACAAGTGGCGATTGAATGCACTCGAAGCTGCCTTGCCAATGGCTTTGATGGGGAATGCCTCTAGGGCTTGAAGGAAGTCGAGATCGTTCTTCGGAGCGAAGACAGCGGAGGGGACCTCGAACCAGTACTTCACGTAAACTTTTGTGATAAAGATGGCCACTTCCTCCAGATGGTTCCATGTCGCCTCGCTCCGTGACGGCCGCCGAGAAGGTCCAGGTCGATCTTCGATGGGGGTACTGGGTTTTGAAGAGAACCACCTTGAGTGTGTAGATGGCACAAGCCATCCATCTCGCCCGATGGATTGCTCCAGGCTGCTTGAATCGGATCCCTCCCGGGAGATGATCACCGAGAAAAATTATGGTCAGCTGGAGGAGTTCCTTGTAATCATCCCTCGGTTGTTGCTGCTGGAGCTGTCTTGCAGAACAAGATTACCTCCTCCTTCCATCCTTCGACCAGAGGTCCCAACTTCTCATTTTGAACGCTCGTCGTGAATGAATTCTGGCCAATTCGGGGCCAGTAGTCACGGAACATGTCAATGCTCGGGGATGCGGAAGTTTCGAACATTCCAAACACCTTTTCCAAGGCGATTTCAGCCACATGATGCCAGCAGGCAAGATGAAGGAGATGCCGGCCGATTTCCTTCTCGAGGATGACACAGACCCCTCCTTTGTGGCCCGTGTTAGAGGTCGTTGTGTCAAAGCACAGCCCGCTGACTCGGTCTCTCACTCCCCATTCATCCACTGTCTCGAGAATCGCCGTTGCCATCACCGAAGCAGTCCCCGAACGAAGTTTCGGAATGGCAAGAAGCTTGACAACGTTGTCACCAGACACAAGGATAGGTAGTCGGTCGACGGTTTCCTTGCCAGGAAGGGAGAAGTCCTCCATGTTCTTTCCGTCCTAGTGGAGAACTAGAGGGACTTGTGGGTTGAAGGCCTTCTTCATTTCAGTGGCCAGGGCAGCTCGGCACTTCATTCGAACCCGCCGGATCCCACTGGGGCTGATGATGAGTTCCTCGACATCCCCTTCGAGGCGGCTGGAGGAGCAAATAATTTAACTTCGATGCGCGACCTTTTACTATACATCGATTGTAAAATGATAATATCTACGACGTTTTTTTTGTTAAATGAAACAAGCTAACACCCTGGAGAAAGAAGTTTTATTACTTTGAAATTTCGCCTATATACGATGGAAGCACCCTAATATATATATTCATATATATATGTGTGTGTATATGTATATGCATATATACATATATATATATATATATGTATATATATATATATATACAGAAGAAGCCCCAGCTTCTCAATACCATGGCTGTCTCGTTTACGCTTGATTACTGGAACAGGGCACATGGTGACTGTTATCATTTGCTCAGTGGAAGAAGGTTGTGGGTTTTATCTGGAAAGAAAGAAATAGTTATACAATAAACCATGTAAATTTTTCTTTAATTGCGGATTTTAACACTTTAAACTTTCAATCTTTACTTGCTTCATATATAACGACATGGTAAGACTAGTTTAAAAAAACACGCGCAAGGCGAAACGTAAGTATGAAATTAAGGTTGCCAGGCAAGCGAGATCCAACCCCAAGGGCTTCTTTCATCTCTACAGAACAAAAAACAAAGAAAGGATAGCCCTAATGTCATGATAGAATTGGAGGAAAAAATGAGTGAGGTGTTTAGCAAATATTTCCTCTCGGTGCTTACAAAGGAGAGGTTAGATATGGTACCTGACTGCGATCCGATTTTCAGTGGGAATGAAGAAAGTAGACTTTTTAACATCAGCATTAGTAAGGTAGAAGTAGTCAAACAGATTGAAAGACTTAAAGCTACAATATCCCCGGGTCCAGACGAAAATTTTCCGAGTGCTTAAAGAGTGAAAAATTGAAATATGTGACCAGTTAACAAAAATATTGATTAAGTCGGTATACATTGGTTTTGTGCCTATTACGTGGAGGCAGGCAAACGTTGTTCCTGTTTTCAAAAAGGGAGATAAATTGTCTATATGCAACTACAGGCCAATCAGTTTGACATCAACTATAAATAAAATGCTTGAATCATTAATAACTAACAGAATCAGAGATCACATCGAGAAGCACAATTTGATTCGTGACTCACAGCATGGTTTCTCCAAAGGTAAGTCATGTGTGACTAATCTTCTATCTTTTTGCGCTAAAGTATACAAGGCGTCAGATAATATTTACGATTTACCTTGACTTTAGTAAAGCGTTCGACAACGTGCCCCACCACAGACTACAAAATAAAATCAAAGCCCGCATAGGAAGAAAAGTTTTTGAATGGATTAGAGCTTGAAATAGTAACAGAAACAATGGGTCACCAAAAATTGTGTAAACTTCAAATGAGGGGAGTGTTTCTAGTGGAGTTCCCCAGGGCAGGGTTTTGGACCGCTTATTATTTATTATGTATATTAACGACTTGGACAATGGGATATATAGTGATGTCAGTAAGTTTGGGGACGACACTAAAACAGGACGCTTAATTAGGTCAGGGGACGACGCAGAGAATCTGCAGGATGATTTTAACAAAATTTTCACATGGTCTGTGAAATGGCAAATGAACTTCAATATCTGTAAGTGCAGCGTGTTAAGCGTAGGGCTACACAACCCCAAAAATATATAAACCTTAGATAACACGTTTTTAGAGAAAACTGAGTGCGAGAGAGACTTGGGAGTTCTAGTGAGTCCGGACCTCAAAACCAGGAAGCAGTGCATTAGCGCCAGGAAGAAAGCTAACAAAGCATGAGGTTGCATTGCTAGGACGATTACGAATAGATGTGCAGAGGTAATTATAAAACTCTTGCGTTAGTTAGACGCACCCTTGTCTATGCGGTACATTTTTGGTCTCCGTCCTATAAAATGGACATCAATTCACTAGAATCAAGGCAGAAGAAATTACCAAAATTATACACGGGGTAAGAAATTTACCTTACTAGGACAAGTTTAGACACCTTAACTTACACTCTCTGGAAAGACGCAGAGTACGGGATGATCTAATAGAGGTGTTCAAGTGGATCAAAGGCTTTAACAAGAGTGAAGCAAATAAGGTCACCATATTGATACAAGGCAGAACTTGCAGTAATGGATTGAAATTGGACATTTTTAGATTTAAGAAGAAAATAGGCACGAACTGGTTTACTAACAGGATGGTCAACAATCGGTTGTTTTAAGAAACGGTTGGACAACTTTATGGATGGGGATGACAGGAGGTAATGGGCATGGAACTGCCTAGTGTAGACCTTATAGTCTCTTCCAGTCTCTTTTATTCTTATGTTCTTAAAACAATGCCATTTTATAAGCTCCTTTAAGCAGAGAGGCCCCTATCACGAAAAAATCATGAAAAAAATGAACCAAACTGATCTTGATGACCTTTTAACGTATGACCCCCCTAAAGAAAATCCAGAAGATTTTTCCAGGTTCGGATGGTCATTTAATACAGAGCGTCACAGTACTGAGGAGTTCAAATACTTATTATCGCCTTCCTATTACAACATGACACACTCTAAGCCTTTTCACCCCTCCATTCACAAAACTGGGTGACTATTCATAATCATCACATAGGCTAAAACCCTAAATAACCTATTTTTATCTAATTTTTAACATATACATACATACATACATATATATATATATATATTTATAGATATATATATATATAGTATATATAAATAGAAATATATATATATATATACATACATATATATATATATATATATATATATACACAGTATATATAAATATATATATATATATACATATATATATGAGGAACTGACTGCACTCGACCCCGCTATGCGAAGACTCGGCCAATTAGTCGTCTCCGCTGCCGTGACGTCACTACTCTCGGCCAATCTATCGTCTCCGCTAGACACACACACACACACACACACACACACACACACACACACACACACACACACACACACACACACACACACACACACACACACACACACACACACACACACACACACACACACACACACACACACACACACACACACACACACACACACACACACACACACACACACACACACCGGATCTATTTCGTTCTGAAAAGCACCAACGTCCTAGAGAAAGACACCGTTCCAAATCGGTCCAGTGGTGTGTTGTTCTCATCCTCATTCACCTCATTCACCTCATAAAGGCTCTTCTAAGGCTCGTCTGTAAACTGGTCTCGCATTCGCTTAGTTCTGGGTTCGAATCCCGTACTCCTCCCTAATTCCCAGCAGTGACTGTGACCTAGCTTCGCAGTCCAAGCGCATAATAGGGCAAAAGTTACGGCTTCGGGCGTAGGTACTCAGCGTCTCCTGACGTAGACTCCTCAGCTTCCATAGTCCACTGTTTCCTTACACCATCTCTCGTCTCCTCCTCCATACTTCTCTGTAAAAAAATCCTAGGCTGAGGTTCAAAGCAATTCTGTTCACGTCTGTGGGATACATTTTAGTATCAAACATGTCAAGAAACATCCACCTTCCATAACAAGGGAGAGAGGCGCTACAGAGATGAACAAAACTGCATGGCAGTAGCAATACTAAAAAAAAAAAAAAAAAAAAAAAAAAAAAAAAAAAAAAAAAAAATCCTGGGTTATCGAGGGAGAAAGATACCACTAAGATGAATAGAATCCCTTGGCCTAAGAAGCAGGAACGCGAGGACAAGCGAAGGGCGGGGTTGGGGGAAAGGTCAAGCCGCGTATGCTGGCCACACCTGGGAAGCACCTGGGGGCCTCTTGACACGCCGAAGTAGGGTTCAACGAACACAGAGAAGAGTCAAGTTCGTAATTCATATCGGAAGGCGTCCCCTCCTCGTAATGATCTTAATCACCATCGCAACTTTTTATCAAACTTTCCTTTTGCAAGTATTTAGGGGAGAGCCCGTGAAAGCGCCTGCAAAAAAGAGGAGGAGGAGGAGGAGGAGGAGGAGGAGGAATTTGGTGACTGACCCCAGAGACCCTCACACACACACACACGTGCGTACACGCACGCACACACACACACACACACACACACACACACACACACACACACACACACACAC
>NC_134794.1:42978578-42991078 GCF_046742065.1 Oratosquilla oratoria | reverse complement strand
TGATAAGTATACAAATTAAAAACTTCGTTAACTTGGATTCAATGGAGTTAACTTCTCTACTACTTATACACAACATTATACTTTAAGAGGAGTACAATTGCTGTATCTACACCAGTGTTTCTTAACATTTTCCAATGTACACACACTTTTTAAACTCGGTCACTTCTCTTTGCATGTACTATTACTTACAAGAAATTTTAGGTTCTCATGAGTACTTATGAGAAAATTTCTGAACCTAGAAAACTACAAAACTGTCTTGATGGATTTGGTCTTCAATCATCTTAGGGACACAGTCGAATTCCACGAAACTTGTATCTGTGGCACTTCACCCAAACAACTTTTTATCCAAAGTGTTTGGTCTGCAACTAATGTATTATTGAACAATTATACCAAAGCTGTCAATGACAAACTTTCATATACTGCTAAGGCTAAGAAAAGGAAATTGTCAACATTCAATGTGTAATATTGGAAGTATATAGATAACACGGTTGTGTTACATAACAAGCCATACACTGTTGAGACTAAGAAAGGAAAATTGTTAGGGACATGAGAAAACTTTTTAACAGGCCATGAATAAGGTTTGAAGTATATATGATATTTACATAGCCATATGTTGTTAAATGTAAGAAAAGGAAATTTTTAATATTCGTTGGAAGTATATGATATTTACGAAGTCATACATTACTGAAGCTTAAGAAAAGGATATTTCTAACATGCAGTGAGTAATGTTGAATGTATATTGACGAAATAAATATGTACTCTGTGATACGTAGGCTGTTTAAATACAACTAATACGTAAAGGATTTTTTCGTATGTGTATGTGTGTGTGTGTGTGTGTGTGTGTGTGTGTGTGTGTGTGTGTGTGTGTGTGTGCATGTGTGTGTATGTATGTGTGTGTGTGTGTGTATGTATGTGTGTGTGTGTGTGTGTGTGTGTGTGTGTGTGTGTGTGTGTGTGTGTGTGTGTATGTATGTATGTGTGTGTGTGTGTGTGTGTATGTGTGTGTATGTATGTGTGTGTGTATGTGTGTGTATGTATGTGTGTGTGTATGTGTGTGTGTGTGTGTGTGTGTGTGTGTGTGTGTGTGTGTGTGTGTGTGTGTGTGTATGTGTGTGTGTGTGTGTGTGTGTGTGTGTGTGTGTGTGTGTGTGTGTGTGTGTGTGTATGTATGTGTGTGTGTGTGTATGTATGTGTGTGTGTGTGTGTGTGTGTGTGTGTGTGTGTGTGTGTGTATGTGTGTGTACTGTGTGTGTGTACTGTGTGTGTGAGTGTGTGTATGTGTGTGTGTGTGTGTGTGTGTGTGTGTGTGTGTGTGTGTGTGTGTGTGTGTGTGTGTGTGTGTGTGTGTGTGTGTGTGTGTGTGTGTGTGTGTGTGTGTGTGTGTGTGTGTGTGTGTGTGTGTGTGTGTATTTACCTAGTTGTATTTTAAGGGAAGGGGAGCTTTGCTCGTGGTGTTCCGTCTTCATATCTCGTTTTATCTAGACTGTTTTTGAATTCCTATATCGTTTTTGCACACACCACATTTTCATGTAATTTGTTCCCTGTGGGGAAGCTGTTCTTTTTCAGGTTCTCTTCTAAAAATGTCTTTCTTGATTTTCTTTCCGTGTCCTCTTGTATCTCTACTATCGCATTTTATTGGATCCTCTCTATCAATAGTTTCTATGCCTTTCATGATTCTAGACATAGTTATCAAGTCTCCTCTCTCTCTTCTTTGCTCTAATGTCTGTAGCTCAAGTTTTGCTAGTCTCTCTTCATATGATAGTCCTGAGAGTGTTGGTGCCAATTTCGTAATTGCTCTTTGTATTCTTTCAAGTTTTGTTATACATTTTTTTTTGTACTTGGTGACCACATCGTCGCTGCATACTCCAATTTTGGTCTCATCAAAGTTACTAGTATTTTCTTTACCATTTCTTTGTCCAGGTATGTAAATACTACCTTGATTGTTCTTATTGAATTATAAGTTTCTCCAAAAATTTTGTTTATATGTTTCTCAGGTGACATATTATTCATAATAATGACTTCCAGGTCCTTCTCATTCTCTACTTTTTTATTTCTTCCTCTCCCAATTTATATGATCCTACTATTCTTTTTTTGCTTCTTCCAAATTCCATTATACTACACTTCTTAATATTGAATTACGTCTCCCACTTTCTACTCCATTCCCACTCTGCAGCGACTCACAATCTTCTACAGTGTTCACTTTATTCAACAATTTTGCATCGTCCACAAAGAAGCTCATATAACTTCCAATTCTTTTATCCACGTCCTTAATATATATAGCAAACATTGTTGGGGCCAGAAGTGTTCCTTGTGGAACTTCACTAATCACTTCATCCCAATTAAAGTGTTTGTCCCTTATCACTACTCTTATTTTTCTTTCATGCAAGAAGTCTTCCATTCACTTCAGCAGTTTGCCCTATATTCCTCCTGTAGTTTCTAATTTCTTTAGCAATTTCTTATGTGGCACCTTATCAAAAGCTTTTTTCAGGTCTAGAAATACACAATCAGTCCATCCATCTCTTTCTTGTATTACATCTCTTAGTCTTGAATAGAAACACGTTAAGTTTGTGACGCATGATCGTCCTTGTCTAAATCCAAATAGCCTTGGATTTAGTACGTTTTTTTTTTTAATGCCTTACCCATTTAATTTTGATCATTCTTTCACAAGTTTTAGCTATCGTACTTGTAAGAGAGACCAGTCTATAGCTAGTAGGGACTTCATTGTTTCCCCCTTTATATATTGGTACTATATTTGCTCTTTTCCAATCTTCTGGAACTTTTCCTTTCTTCAATGAACTGCTTATTAGACTATGTATTTTGTCTGTTAGTTCGTTCCTGCATTCTCTCAAAATCTAGTTTGCCATTTCATCTGGTCCATGTGATTTTCCGACATCGAGATAACTCAAGTAATTCATTATTTCTTTCCTTGCTACTTCTATCTCTTTCATAGGGAGGACTTTCTCCTCCCACTCGACATCTCTAAGTTGTATGTTCTCTTTCTTAAACACTGATTTAAAGTGCTTGTTCATAATTTCTGCCATATCTATTTCCTCTGTGTATTCAACTCCTTCTTGTCGTAGTTTCTCTAATTCTTGATTGTTTTTCAGTTTGTTGTTTACAAATCTATAAAATAGTTTTGTTTGATCTTTACATTTTTCTATGACATCCTTTTCGTATTTTCTCTTTTCTTCTCTGCGCACTTGTACATATTGATTTCTATAACTAGTATATATTTTCCATTTTTCAGGTCTTTTGTCTTTTTCATTTTTATCCAAACTTTATCCCTTTTGTCTTTTAACTCCCTACATTTTTTTGTATCCTTTTTCTTGTTTTTGTCTTGGAACATACTTTTCCACTCCTTTATAATTTTTTGTCAAAATATTCCATTTCTCTTCTACTGTTGTTTCCTCCTTGTGTATCCTTTCCCAGTCTGCTTTTTTAAATAATTCTCTTATTTTATAAAAAAAAAAAAATTCCATACATCAATCTTCCCTTTCTATATTGTTTGTTTTCCCATGTATTTTCCTCATTTAGTTCCAGTTCAACTAATATGTGGTCACTTTTACTTATTGGTGTCTTATATTCAATCTTGTCCACTATTTCAGGTTCTGATGTGATTATTAGGTCCAGTCTCGATGGTTCTTCCTCATTTCTATACCTATTA
Source organism: Oratosquilla oratoria (assembly GCF_046742065.1). NCBI lineage: Eukaryota > Metazoa > Arthropoda > Malacostraca > Stomatopoda > Squillidae > Oratosquilla > Oratosquilla oratoria. Next base: position 42,987,414 of record NC_134794.1, on the reverse strand, counting down.
TTCTCTTGTATCCATTGCATCATTGTATGTCCTATAATCATATCAAGTAGTACATTTCCCCATAGGTCGTCTCCACCCTTCACTGTCATCTCTTCCCAGCAGATTTCTTTACATTTAAAGTCACCCATTATAACTATTCTTCTTCCATCTTCCATTATCGTATTTAGTGTTATCCTTGTGTCTTCTAACATATTTTTGTGTTCTCTCTCTTTCCATGAAGCCGTTTTAGGAGGCACATAATTTACTACAAACTTCCTGCTCTTCTTGTCCCTGTCCTCTATTTCCATCATAATCATCCCCACTCTATTTTTTCCATTCCTCACATTTATATCCCTCTTATTTCTTATTCAGGAACATAACTCCATCCCCTTATCTTACTTCTTTGTTTCTAATCCAATAATTATATGCACCATGTCCTACACTGTTGGGTGGTAATGAACCTTTCAATTTTGTCTCTACAATTCCCATTATGTCCGGTTCTTTTTCCTTCAGGTAATCATTCAGTTCATTCAAGCCTGTTATTAAGCCATCTATATTTGTGAAAGACACTTTTAATATTCTGTTACCTCCATCATGTTTTTTTTTTCCCTTCCGTTTTTCTCAGCTATAAACCATTTCCTCACTTTCATGCCCACTACTCTCCAATAGAATTTCTCTGTCTCTGTTCTGTTCTCGTTTTTCCTAAGCTTCTACTCTTTTTGTTTTCTCTTTCTTTCATTATTCATCTCTCTTTTTATCCATACCTGTTTATACTGATCACTTTTTTCCTAGTTTCCCTGTTTTTGATAATATATTCTCTGCTGTCGTTTGTGACCTGAATTTAACCTTAATTGGTCTGGTCTTATCTATATTGTATTTCCCTAGCTTATATATTTCTTCAATTTTTCCCCTATTTTTTTGTTCATCTTCTTGAACTACTTTTAATACCTTGTTTACTTTTTCCTTCTCCTCCTTTACTCTTGTAGTCCTACTTGGATAATGTTTCTCCTCCATCCCTAATATAAATATACATTTCTTTTTATCTGCTAAGTCTCTTACTATATTCTCCTTCTCTTTCACACTTAATAACTGTGTCCTTACTTTGTTCTTTTATCTATCGTTTCACTATATCTCTAAATTCAGTTTTTGTTGTTCTCCTAGACTTTTTTCCAACCTTTCCTCCTTTGCTATGGACTCTTTATTCTCTTTATTATTCCTCTTTAATTTTTCTCTTTACTGTCTTATTAATTCTTCTATTTCTTTAGTTAGGTTTTGATTCTCCTTCTTTAGTTCTTCCAGTTTATCAACTCTTTGTGTAACTAGTGTTAATTGGTGAAACCTAACCTCCCATACTTTTTTTTGTCATCTCCCTCATTAAATCCATAAAAAGTAATTATCTTCTTTTTCTGCTATTATATATATTTCTAATTTTAATACCTCTGCTCACCTGTTCGACATCTTCTGTGTGATCTGCGCACCTTTTGTTGACACCCTTCTGACGTCCGGGACCCGTTCCTCCCCTTCCTCATTTTCTTCTATTTTCCTCAATAATGCCTCCCCTTCTCCTTTTTCTTCACCTGCTCACTACATCACGAGCCTTCCCCTTCCCTACTAATACAACACAGGTATTCCCTCGTCGCTGTAATTCACGAAAATTGCGTTTTTCCGGAGTTCCAATCTTCGCTGTCAGTCCGACGTGTGTGTGTGTGTGTGTGTGTGTGTGTGTGTGTGTGTGTGTGTGTGTGTGTGTGTGTGTGTGTGTGTGTGTGTGTGTGTGTGTGTGTGTGTGTGTGTGTGTGTGTGTGTGTGTGTGTATTCACTTGGTCTTGGTCTTTGGATCACGTGTTCGACTCGTGATCGACAGCTATTTCCCTCCTGGAAGAGAGCTCAGAGCTCGTAGGTCCGATCTATGGGTAATGCTGACCTTTCACACACACACACCCAACTCCCCGCCCACGAGAGTCAGAGTAACGACCCGAAGCGCAGCTGTACCGAAATTAATTTCGGCCCTGGGCAGGATTCGAACCAAGCACTACGCGCACCACCATGCTAGTAGTTCATCGTTCTACCAACTGCGCCACCGATGTGTGCGTGTGTGCGTGTCTGCGTGCCTGCGTGTCCGTGTCTGTGTGTGTGTGTGTCTGTGTGTGTGCGTGTCTGTGTGTGCGTGTCTGTGTGTGTGTGTGTGTGTGTGTGTGTGTTGTGTGTTGTTGTGTGTGTGTGTTGTGTGTGTGTGTGTGTGTGTGTGTGTGTGTGTGTGTGTGTGTGTGTGTGTGTGTGTGTGTGTGTGTGTGTGTGTGTGTGTGGTCGGTGGATCATAATCGAGGGTGCTAAGATGCCTACTTCGGACTGAAGTCTGTGCCTCATGCACCTAAACATCTTCGTAGAGTATGTATGTAGGTAGTGGAACAGCGCAAATCAAGCCTTAACTATATATTCAACATTATATCGAGATTGTGCAGCATATCAGGGTGTGTGAGAATGATGAGTTTAAAAGGTGCGTCCACATTGGAAAAGGTTAAGAAACACAGGTGTAGATGGCGCAATTGTACTCCTTTTAAAGTACAATATTATGTATAAGTAGTAGATAAGTTCCATTGCATACAAGTTAACGAAGTGTTTCATTTGCACACCTATCACAGTCACCAAGTAACCTAATTTCTACCTACTATCAATTAAATTATTCTTATTTCATTACTAAACGTCGAATATAAACTCAATAATGTGTTCTCTCGTCATTGAATACTGAACATTTAAAAGAAACACAAGCCTTGGTAAACATAAATTTGATAAACGTCAAGCATTGAGAGTCCCCGCGCCCGCCTTCTCGTGTGACGTATGAACACGTGATCATATAATCATTCTGATCTGTACCTTTCGGAGATCACGATTGAAATTGTCGTTTATTTCATGTCTGATCATGTTGTGCTCGTCTTATCCCAACTATTCAAGAACCTCTAGTATTACTCATTACACGGTCCTCATTAAGTTAATATCTAAGATACTATGATACAAAAATACCAAGATATTAACATTCCAAGATACTAATATACTAAGACACCAATATATCAAGATACTAAGATAATAAGATACTAAGACACTAAGATACTAGGATACTAAGATACTAAGACACTAAGATACTAGGACACAAGGATACTATGGTACTAGGATACTTAGATACTAAGATACTATGATACTAAGATACTAAGATACTAAGATACTAAGATACTAAGATACTAAGATACTAAGATGCTAAGCTACTAAGCTACTAAAGTACTAAGATACTAAGATACTAAGATACTAAGATACTAAGACACTAAGACACTAAGACACTAAGACACTAAGATACTAAGATACTAAGATACTAAGATACTAAAATACTAAAATACTAAGATACTAAGATACTAAGATATTAAGACACTAAGATACTAAGATACTAAGATACTAAGGTACTAAGATACTAAGATACTAAGACACTAAGATACTAAGATACTAAGATACTAAGATACTAAGATACTAAGATACTAAGATACTAAGATACTAAGATACTAAGAATCTAAGAAAATAAGATACAAAGATACAAGATACAAAGGTAGAAAGATACAAAGATACTAAGATACTAAGATACTAAGATATTAAGATACTAAGACCCTAAGATACCAAAATACCAAGATACTAAGTTGCTAAGATACTAAGTTACTTAGATACTAAGTTGCTAAGATACTAAGTTACTTAGATACCAAGATACCAAAATAATAAGATATTAAGATACTAAAATACAAAGATAATAAAATAATGTTATACAAAGATAACAAGATTCTAAGATAACAAGATAATAACGTACTAAGTCTCCAAGATACCTAGATATCAAGACAATAAGATATCAAGCCAGTGACATACCGAGTCGGTAATATACCAAAATAGTAATTTCTCATTAAGGGAATAATTTTAAGGGAATAACAAGGAGAGACTGGAGGAGAAATGGTGATGTCCAGGAGTAGTTTGGTGCTGAACCAATATTAACATTTGTGGAGAGAAGTCAGTTGAGATGGTATGGACACGTGATGAGGCAGAGGTTCTCAAACTGTGGGTAAATTACCCCCTGGGGGGGGGGAGGTAACAAAATTTCGGGGGTAATGAAGAGGAGACAAAAAAAAAAAAAATAAAAAAGATTAAAATATAATCAAATCAAATCAAGAAAACACTGCGGTACCCGGCATTAGGATTAAGGTTAACTTAGTACGTATAATTGTAAAACTGAAAAAAAAAAAAAAAAATGGGGACCACTGCTCTAAGGTATTACAGTACCTCTGGGCACCGAGAGGGACAAGGGCAGGAGGGAGATCCAGGAAGAGATGGAAGGGTAGAATCAGAGAAGCAACAGAAACGAGAGGAAAGACAATGGAGACGTTAGAAGATGAAGAAGAAGAGAGGTACAGAGATCGAACTCAATAGAGAAACTTTACGAGACACCACAGCTGACAGGGCAACACTCCTACCTGTAGTATGGTAAAGTGAGAAGTAATTTCTCCCTCAATCATGATGCCGGACTTAATCAACTTAGTTCTGGCCAGACCTGTTTCCTCCCTTCTGCGGGGTCGAACAAAGAAGATTGTCCCGCAAGGCTAGAAGCGCTGGTAAACTCCAGTCCATAACAATAACAACCAGAAGGTCCATCATGGCCCAGTGGTAGCGCGCGTGTCTGGTAACCACGTGGGGATTTCGGGCGCGTGTTCGAGTCCTGGCCACGGCGCAAAGGTTGGGAAGGGCGTCCACTCTGAGTAATGCCCCCCCCCCCAAAAAAAAAAAAAATCGTTCAACTCGGAACCTTCCGAGGTGACCTCAGCCTCCTCCGGGTGTTATTTCCTGCTGTGGGTTGCCGGACCACCTGGAAGATTAAGTCCATGCGGGTACCAGTCCCGTAAAAAAAAAAAAAAAAAAAAAAAAAAAAAAAAAAAAAAAAAAAAAAAAATATAAATAAATAAATAAATAAATAAATAAATAAAATAATAAATAAATAAATAAATATATGAATAGATAAATACATGAATAAGGAAATAAATGAATAAATAGATAAATAAATAAATGAATAAATAAATAAATAAATATAAAAAAATGTGGCTATCAGGAAGAGAAATGTCCCCACAGGCGAGGTGACTTTTATTTAGGTTCGGGGGCAATCCCTCTCTGTTGAAGAGTTTGCAAATCTTCACAGATTGTCCGCACAACTAATGATAAGGATTACAAAGGATTACAAAGACGGAGCATGCCGACATGAGACCTTTTGGTCCATATCTAGGTCGGATGCAAAAAAAATCATAATAATAATAAAAAAATATATGAATAGATAAAACTATAATAATGTAAATAATAAATAAAATACTGAGAGTAATAAAACGAACAGATAGGATAAATAAGAAATAAGTAAATGAATATTCAAATAAATTAATGAATAAATAGATAGACAAATAAATAAATAAATAAATGAATTAACAAATAAATGAGTTAATATATAAGTAAAAAATAAATCAATAAATAAACTAACCAACTGATAAATAAACAAATAAGTGAATAAATAAATGAATAAACAAAAGAATATATAGATACACGAATAAATTATCATACAATTAGATGATGTTATCTCTGTCCTTCTTGAGCAGCTTAGTCACCCTTCCCTCCGCCTCCGCCGGCCCATAAGGCGTCTTTATCGTCCAACGACCGTTTACCTCGGGGCTATTGTACACTGATTGACTGTGTGTATTTGCCTAAAGGCTGGGTGAGGGGAGAAGGGGTGCCGACTGGGCCAAGTGGCAGGGAGAGGGGAGAAAGTGAATCACAGCACGCGAGTAGAGGGAGGGGAGGTACGGAGTGGGGGGGAAGGATGGGAAGGGGAGGTAGGGAGGGGGGGGAAGGATGGGAAGGGGAGGTAGGGAGTGGGGGGAGGATGGGAAGGGGAGGAAAAGTGGATGACAGTAATTGAATGATGGGAAATGGGGTTGGGGGGGGGGTTCCGAAGTGGGGAGAGAATGGGTAAGGGAAAATGGTGGTAGTGATGGTGATGATGGTGAAAGTGGTGGTGATGATGGTGATGGTGGTTGTGGTGATGGAGGTGATGATGGTGGGATGGTAGTGGTTGGAGGTGGTGATGAGACTGATGGTGATGATAGTGGTGGTGATGGTAGTGGTGATAGTGATGGTGGTGGGTGGTGCGAGTGGTAGTGATGATGATGATAATGGTTGTGTATGGTGGCGGTGGTGATGGTCTTGATATTGGTACTAGATGGTGGTGAGGTTGGTGATGAAGATGGTGATGATGATGATGATGGTGGTGGTAGTGGTGGTGGTGGATGGTGGTGGTGGTAATGGTGGTGATGATGGTGGAGTGATAGTGATGATGATAATAGTAGTGGTGGATGGTGGTAGTAATGATGGTCGATGGTGGTGGTGGTGAGGGTGGTGATGATGGTGGAGTGATAGTGATGATGGTAGTGGTAGTAGTGGATGGTGGTGGTGATGGTGGTGGATGGTTGTGGTGCTGATGGTGGTGATGATGGCGTGGGTGGTAGTGGTGATGGTAGTAGTAGCGGTGGATGGTGGTAGTGATGGCGGTGGATGGTGGTGGTGATAGTAGTAGTGGTGGTGATGGATGGTGGTGATGGATGGTGGTGATGGTGGTGCTGATGGTGGTGGCGGTGATGGTGGTGGATGGTGGTGGATGGTGGTGGTGGTAGTGATGATGGTGATGATGATGGTGGTGGTGGTATTGGTGGTGGTGGTGCTGGTGGTGGTGATAGTGGTAGTAGTGATGATTGTTTTGATCATGGTGGTGGCGGTGGTGGATGGTGGTGGTGAATGGTGGTGGTGGATGGTGATAGTAGTATATGGTGGTATTGGTATTGGTGGTGGTAGTAGAGGTAGGTGGTGGTGAGGGTGGTGGTGGTGGGCGGTGTGACTGATGGTGATGATAATAATGATAATGGTGGTGGATGGTGGTGGTAAGAGTGGTGGTGATGATGATGGTTGTGGTGGTGATGGTGGTGGTAGTGTTGGTAGTGGATGATGGTGGTGGTGGTGATGATGGTGGTGAGAGTGATGGTAACGATGATAATGATGGTGGTGGTTGTGGTGGTGGATGGTGGTGGTGGTGGATTTTGGTGGTAATGTTGGTAGTGGTGGTGGTGATAATGATGATGGTAGTGGTTGTGGATGATGGTGGTTGATGGTGGTGATGGGGTTAATGGTGATGGTAATGGTGGTGATGATGGTAGTGGTGGATGTTGGTGGTGGTGATGATGGTAGTGTTGGTATTGTTGGGTGGTGGTGAGAGTGATGGTGATGATGATAATAATGACGGTTGTGGGTGGTGGTGAGAGTGGTGGTGATGATGATAATAATTATTGTGGTGGTGGGGGTGATGATGGATGGTGGCGGTGGAGGGGGATAGTGGTGTCGGTGGTGGGGTATGGTGGTGGTGATGGTGGCGGATGGTGGTACTGGATGGTGGTACTGGATGGTGGTAGGGGATGGTGATGATGTTGGTAGTGATGATAGTGGTGGTGGGGATGGTGGTGATGGTGGTATTGGTGGTGATGATGATGTTGGTGGATAGCGGTGATGGTGGTGTTGGTAGTGGTCTCCGTAGGCGATGATCGACCGTTGGGTAACAAGTAGAGAGAGGGACTGTCCTTTGGTAACAGAACCCAACTGTTTATATACGCAGCCGACGTACGTAAAAGTAGCGAAGGAGACAGCCCAACAGGACCGAGATTGTGCTTTCGTAAGGATTCAAATGCCTGTAGTAAAGGCACAATAAGGACTTAATCTACACATTATCAATATGAGGCCAAAGGCCAGGGATTCTTACATGCTATAGACTTCCCCTTGTCCATACTATGACATAGAATTATACTAGGTACAAGTGTCGCACCGAAACCTGACGAGAAACCTGTGGGGTACATGTACTCCACAATGGTGGTGATGGTGGTAGTGGTGGCGGTTGATGGTGATAGTGATGGTGGGGGTGGGGATGGATGGTGGTGATGGTAGAAGAAAGGGAGGAAGGGAAGGGAATCAGAGTGGGAAGGTTGATGAAAAAGCGATTGGTACATTAACCCAGCTCACCGGACGGAATACCAAACGATCTTAGTTAAGGTTGAACCCCGAGACTGACCGAGTTTGGAGGAGGTGGATGGAGAACGAGGAGGACGAGCGTGATGTGTGAGGGTGACGACGAGAGGTCGAAAGGGTGAGGGGTGACAGAAAAGAGTGTGGGGTGAGGGGACAAGGGGTTGAGAAAGAGGTAAGGGGGAACGAGGGTGAGGGAGAGGGAGGGTTAGGTGTGATGAGGGAATAGAAGAAAAGTCCTTAGGTGCTTAGTGTGGTGATAATGGAGGTCCCAGGAGGATAGTGGAGGAAAGAAAAGGTTGTGATCAAGAGTATGGTGTTTTCTCAGTAACGACCAGAGAGACAAGATGCCACAGAAGAGGTAAAGTCACAGTGGTGACAAAGGAGAGATTCAACGAGGGTAGTAGAACAAAGGGATATTAAAAGTGGTCAATTTTTTTTATGAGTCATCATCATCATCATCATCATCATCATCATCATCATCATCATCATCATCATCATCATCATCATCATCATCATCATCATCATCATCATCATCATCATCATCATCATCATCATCATCATCATCATCATCACCATCATCATCATCACCACCATCATCATCATCACCATCATCATCATCATCATCATCATCATCATCATCATCATCATCATCATCATCATCATCATCATCATCATCATCATCATCATAACCGTCATCCCGTTCACCAGGGCTGCCAACCTGCCTCAACCC
>NC_134794.1:42973578-42976078 GCF_046742065.1 Oratosquilla oratoria | reverse complement strand
ACACAAGTAAATGCAGAGTAATTTGTAAATAAGAAAAGATAATAGGAAGTACGATTACAAGTTATTTGGAAATTCGTTAACATAAGTGGATAGTAAAAAGGATATCGGCGTAATTATCAGTAACGATCTCAATTCAGCTAAGCAGTGTATTTCAGCCTCTGAGAAAGCAAATAAGATTCTAGGACTGATTGTGCGATCTTTTGATTTGAAAAAACCATCTCTCAACAAGCTATATGAATATTTAGTTCATCCACATTTGGAATATACTATTTCCGTATGGTCACCGAATCTCATTAAAGACATTGACAGACTGGAAAAAGTACAACGGTGAGCCACAAAACTGATTCCAAATGTCAAAAATAAATCATACGAAAATAGACTAAAACATATGAATCTGTTTTCCCTAAAAAAAGCGTAGACTCAGAGATGACTTGATACAGGTCTTTAAGATTTTAAAGGGAATTGACAACATCAAAAGTGACCAAATTTTCACACTGAATGAGAATCAGACAAGAAACAATGGTCTCAAACTGTCCGGAAATAAATTCAATTTGGAAGGGGTAGAAACAACTTTGCCAACCGTGTAGTTAACGAATGGAATAAACATCCTGCACAGGTAGTGCAATGTAGTTCAGCTCAAAGCTTTAAGAATCATTTAGATAAACACCTAAGCAAGATGCTGTAATGATTATAATTTATTTTATATTATTTGTTTTTTGTTTTGTTATCATTTGTCTGTCTGATTTTCATTTATTATTAGTTATATGTCAATTTATTATTATTTACTATTTACCTGTTTGTTTATTATTTAACTATACCTATGCATTTATTTATGTATTTTATTTGTTATTTACATTATCATAATTTATTTATTATTTTATTATTATTTTTTTTCGCATCCGACCTAGATACGGACCTAAAGGTCTCCTGTCGGCATGCTCCGCCATTGTAATCCTTTGACTTCAACGTTATTGTCGTCATAGTCGTCGGCATCTTTCTTATCACTGAAAAATTTCAAACTCATCGAAAATTATATATATAGTGTATAGCCTTCCTTGTAAAGATTGTGATTTAATGTACCTTGGTCAGACCGGAAGGGATCTTAACACCAGGTTAATGGAGCACAAAAGATCCATTAGGTATGCCCAAGAATATTCCGCTGTGTTCCAACACGTCAGTACCAAAAATCACAGTCTTGACTGGGACAAGGCCAAAATTTTGTTCAAGTCCAACTGTAGTTTTAGAAGAAAAATTGTTGAATCGGCCTTAATCGAAGAATGTCCGAACTTGAATATCTCCGAAGGTCAATGGTCCCCGGACATAATCTCACGGCTAGCTGTGAGCCGTTTGGTTAAGAATTATCACCCTCCTGACCCTGCTTCCCGCCCGTTTCACTCATAACCTCACACCTCCACCTACACCTCTCACCTCTGACTCCGCCCTGCGTGACGGGTCGTCCTGTTTTAGCTCTGCGTGTTCCCCTTCTACTCACATCTCATTGTACTTATGTCTCTATAAATTCTTGTAATCTGTACTTTCCTGAAGAGGGCTATAGCTATTAGCCGAAATATTGAAGTTACACATTCTTCTAAAGTTTCCTTTTATTCCGACTGTGGGTTCTTCGTGATTAATATATATATATATATATATATATATATATATATATATATATATATATATATATATATATATATATATATATATATATATATATATATAACACACAGGAACCCACCGTCGGAGAAAGAATAAACTTCGAATCGAGAATAATCCTATATTTCGCTATCAGCTGTAGCCCTCTTCAGGAAAGTACTTTCCTGAAGAGGGCTACAGTTGATAGCCGAAATATAGGATTATTCTTTATTCGAAGTTTATTCTTTCTCCGACTGTGGGTTCCTGTGTGTTATCTACAAATGTGCTACTACATTTCTATTTATATATATATATATATATATATTACATACATATATACATATATATGCATATATATATATATATATATATATATATATATATATATATAAATACACTGAATGGTTTCCCAGTGATCAATTAATATCTTTTTCCAACCACAAATCACTGTCAAATCCATGCCATTGCAAATCGAGACTGAGAGTCCGCTCGAAGGAGGCATCCGTTAGAAATTGAAACGTGGACGAGCCGAGGATTCGATCTCGATTGCGATGGCATGGAATTAAAAGTGATTTGTGGTTGAAAAAGATATATATATATATATATAATGTATATATATATGTATATATATGTATATATATATATATATATATATATATATATATATATATATATATTGTACATATATGCAAAGTAGATCAGTTGGAAAAAAGAAACTAACGAAGCAGAGCGCTTTCGTATATTACAGCCAGTGCAAAAAGTACATAGTTAAACATAAATACATAGTTTATATATACATGAAGAAAAAACAATTACAGTTTACATAAGAGGAAAGGACATTTACCCCCTGGAAAGCGGTAGGTCAGGT
>NC_134794.1:42961078-42963578 GCF_046742065.1 Oratosquilla oratoria | reverse complement strand
TGTGGTGGTGTAGTCACCATGGTCTTTTAATCACGTAATGGACTCGTGATCGACAGCTATTTTTCCCTCCCAGAAGAGAGCTCATGGAGCTCCGATTATGACCGATCCTATGGGTTAATGCTGTAGGGATGTGACCTTACATGCCACCCACACACACACACAAACTCACAGCCAACGAGAGTTGAAGTAAAAACGACTTCAAAGTTGCAGTGATACTGAAAGTATTTGTAGCCCTAGGCAGGATTCGAAGCCGGACCGCCGTAGTGACAGTCGGGGGTTCTACCAAAACCAGCGCCACCGAGTCGTGTGTGTGATGTGTGCGGGCGCGTCAATGTGGTGTGATCGTGTGTGTCGTGTGTAGTGTTTTTTTGTGCATGTGTGTGTGTGTGTGTGTGTGTGTGTGCTGTGTGTGTGTGTGATAAATGAATAATATTTTGCATTACATGATCCGTTCTTTAATATCGTTTCCGTGTATTGTTATACACGAACTCGCTTATGTCTGGTGGCGTTTATGTTCTTGTGATGTGTGTGTGTGTGTACTGTGTGTATGTGTGTGTGTGTGTGTGTGTGTGTGTGTGTGTGTGTGTGTGTGTGTGTGTGTGTGTGTGTGTGTGTAGTGTTTAGTGTGTGTGTGAGCGTGTGTGTGTGCGTTCGTGTGCGCGCTGTGCGTGTGCGTGTGTGTGTGTGTGTGTTTGGTGTGTGTGTGTGTGTGTGTGTGGGTGTGTGTGTGTGTGTGTGTGTGTGTGGGTGTGTGTGCGATTAAATGAATAATATATTGCATTACATGATCGTCTTTAATGTCGGTTTCGTGTATTTGTATACACGAACTCGCTTTTAATATTCGTGCTCGCATTTTGGGACCTAATCTAAGCTCGTGCTAACGAGTCAATGGACAAAGATGGACCTGGACCGTAACTTGATTAAGAATTGGGAATTCTTTTTCTTGAGCACAACGATGCCAGGACACACCTGAGCTCACCTGGATTGGACCGAGGTCAGCAGTCCAGAGGCAACCTCAGAAACGCCAGACGGCCACGGCGAAAGGGACCTTTGCCAAGGTCTACCTTGTTCCTGTAGGGGACACAAGAGTGGTGGCCAAGATTTTCAGAGAAGAAAAGGTTTCTGCCCGCCATGGTTAAAGAGGCCGGAGGCTCTGGCAACGTTGTCAGGAGTTTCCTCGTGTCCCAACCATCTTCGGCGTTGGCAGAAAACCCCATCACTCTCATTACCTGCTTCGGGCGGTCGCTCTCTCTACAAAATGATTTCAACGACGACAGCTCTCGAATATAATCAGGCTGTCGAAATCGTTTTTCATAGTCGCAGAGAGCGTCCGCCATTATCCTTCAACGTGGGCTGGACCCACAACGATATTAAATCTTAGAGTAATATCGTCGTGGAGAGGAACCCACGACCTTTGGAATCCAACTATCATTGACTTTGGAAGCGCCGTTCGAATCGGCAAGGCCGTGTTATAGCATAAACAGAACCGGTCACATTCACGTCCTCACATTGATCCCGTGCTTTTCAAGGGGACGAGGAACCTTCTTCAGGATGTGATGTTTATTCGATCGGATATCTGTTGGCCTCTCTTGTCTCCAAGATGTTCGAAGATGAAGATATTTCTCTTCTTATCAAATGGGCAATGACTTACAATCCACAAGATCGAATTTTCGTTGAGGATCTTGTCCAAAAACTTCGAGATGTTCGCATTCAACATTCTCTTGGACATCGATCACTGAACCAACTTTCTTCACTCCAAAATTTGAGTTTCTTGGCAAGCATTAAATTCGTTATGAAAATCATCTTTGGATTACTTTGAATTGCGTGATGATTCAACACCTTTACTGAACATCATCGTTGATACGCAACTTTGTTTTACTCTGGACAATTGGAATTGATACAAAAAATAACTGTTATAAGCTTGGAGTTATAAAAGCTGTATATGCATTCAAATAATGGAATTTTGAATTTTCTATGGAAAAGGAACTTTATCAAGAATTTGGACCACATAAGATCGACTAGAACCGATCCCTGTTCCAAAAACCCGTCACCGGGAGTGTATAATCTATTTTATCAAAATTAGAATTAATAATGAAATAAACTGAAATTCGCATTGGATTATATCAAGTTAGATTAAACTAAATTGGATTATTAATAAAGGTGATTAAAGTGAAATCAAGTAATATATAACTGAAAACAGGAAAAAAATTAATAAAGAAAATGGTGAGAAAATATTTCATATAACGATGTCCAAACATCTAAACATAAATAAAGCTTTTACGCCTTGATTATAAAAGATTTAACTTCAAATATTAACCCTTTGGGGGGTTTTCCCTCAGCTGGAATGTAATCACCTGGCGACAAACTAGAATAATCGACCAAACTCACGAAAATCAGAAGAAATTCTTCATATATATATATTTCGTTATATATGCAAAACAATCTTAAACATTATTTCACATTCTCAATAAGTAGTTTTTAATTTGTTCCTATTATAATA
>NC_134794.1:42951228-42956228 GCF_046742065.1 Oratosquilla oratoria | reverse complement strand
AGGCCTCCACACATGTAGGAGGAACCCTTTCCAGAGACTTTGATTTCCTGGAGAACACCTGCTTCCTTGCTTAGTTGATGTTAGAGAACTCAATGGTGCGGTCATACCACAGCGCCACGAATCTCTCAATGAGACCCAGTGAGCTTTACGTCAACTGACATTGTGGATTTGATAGTGACGAGAAAGCTTCTGTGACCTCAGGAAAAGCATGCTATGTCTCTCATGCCACGCTTTTTGCCTCTCCCGGTAAAGAAATATGTGACATCACAGCCTGCGAAAACATGAAAGAATGGCAGAGCTTGGGCCTTGGATGATGGCAAAGTAGCAATGATCTCATGAATGATCATGTACCTTTGATACTTTCCAGTCCCAAATGATATCCATAGTTCAGTGGTCTTAAACTTGTCGAATCATACCACAGCAAGCATAACAGCATCAGTGCCTGCTGTTCTGATGAGGATGCGTTGGTGTCCTTCGTCGGCAGCATCCATGACATGCAGTATGGTACGTGTGTCTGCTTCCTCCTGGGTGCAGGGTTCCAGGAACGACTTGACTTGTCCGTCACTGCTGCATTGTAGACCATTGGCTCGTTCAGAGTACAGAGAACTTGTCTGCTGTCCTCCTCAATGCTTGCAGTATGTTCAGCAAGAAGAGAAAACAGTTCAGTTTTGTTGTCATTATTGCTGAGAAAACTCTGCCAATTTCCTGGGATCTGGGTGGTGAGAGTTACTTTCCTGCGAACACCACTGCCTCTCATCTCCCTGGTTGATGTCTTGAGGCTTTGTTCATTGCAGACATCAAAAACAATATCTACTCTACGTTATTCAAGATGTTTTGAATATGGGGCACAAAGACTTGTGTAACATAGTCAGAGAAGGTCTTTGGAGCAACTGAAATTATAGTGCACCATCATAGCACCATCCAGCATAACTGCAGTAACCTGAGGGACTGTGTGGTCAGAGTCAGACTTCTTACCTGATCTCATCTTCCCTGACATTGACAGAGAAGGTGGCTATGACTGGTTCTCAAACTTGAAGAAATCCTCAAACTTTCTCCATCGAGATTGGCAGGCGATGTACAGCCTGGAGAACAATGCACAGTCGTCCTTCAATGCAGATACTTGACTTTTCTGTTTTGAAAGACTGAGACTTCGAGAACAGCGACAACTTGTTCTTATTGATAGGCTGTGTAACTGACTTTGAATTGTGATGCGTTCAGTTACAAATGTCTCATATTGACGCTGTTCCGAGTCATACGTACCCTTGAAACTTTCTACAGCTGACTGGCTGATGACAACTTTGCTGTCAAGTGTCAACATATCGCTGCTGTATTCTAGGAAAGGACTTCCAAGATCTCCTATAACCTTCTTGAGAGCAGTTACCTCCTTCTCGAAGGAATTCTGAACACTTGGTGTCTGCTCATGGTATTTGGCATTAGCTCCTTTCTCTGAAGTGTTCTCAAAGTCGCGGAGGAGTCTGCTGACCTCTGGAGCAGCAATCATCCAACGTCTTAGTGCTGCAGGATTGTTTGGTCCAAGCCTACAACCCCACCTTCTTCTTGCTTATGTGCCTGATCTAGTGCCATTGCAGAGAACCTGTGACCTGTTTTCTGGACTACAAACGCACTTTCAGAGAACTCCAGAAACACAGCAAGATGAGACTGCTGCAGACCTAATATGTCATGGATGTGAATTGGCCACTTAACATGTCATAGGTGTGAATTGGCAACATGATTTTTCGTTAATTTTGGTCCCTAGGGGGCTCTGATTACATCTTTTTTATTATCAAGAGATAGTTCTTATAAATATTTTAGAAAACTGTCAAGTTTCATATTCCTAACTTTAAAAATAAAACATTTAAGACAATTTTAAGTAATTTCTGTGACGTCCACCATATGACAAGACGTTAGTTCCTGCTGTGACCACCAGGCAACTCTAACAGCGTGTTTCCATATCCCAAAATATTTACCTAGTGTTTACTCTATAAGTGTACTAAGTTTTATTATTTTAACCCAAAAATGCACGATATGGCTCCGGGCTGGTCTTACATCCTCCGCTATAAGCAAAATAAATAAGTTGATGAACGGGTATTTTGTGTGTGAGTGCTTACTTGTCGTGGCAAAAATAGACGTAAGCTTACTTCTGCCACGTTTACATCTGACACTTCACTGTGACGTTCCCAGCTGCTGTGTCAGGTGCAGAAGCGTGTGGCCTGACACGCTTGGCGTCACACGTCACGGTTGGATGACGCAAGTGACGGCATGATAGATACGATAAGTTTGCGTTCATCACAGTTAGATGGGTCGTCACGATAACACAGAAACGTGACAAAAATGACGCAGGTCTGTCAAATGAATGACCCACAGTCCTGAACCTCTAATTCCACATCCGTGACCCCAATATTTTTACTAATACGTTGTATATAATGTTTGATTTTACATTACTAATTGTAAATTGTGCATAAATAAAAGGGATAGGTGTAACTGACAAACAAGTGGAAGATATCATGTAAAAAAAATAATATAAGTAGATTTTATTTTAGTGTTATAAATCTAAAAACTAATTTGAGAGGATGACAGCCCCCCCCCCCCCTCCCCTAAGCAGGTAAAATGCTATGGGATTCGATTTCCAGTTTTGGAAAGGGGTCGGGTATCACTATCAGAAATCACATACACAAATTGAGGTGTGTGTCTGATGTGACTGCATGACACGCTCACCGAGGACTGCTACTGACACAGCATACGATTGTGACACACAAATACATACACTCACCCTTGTACATCATGTCAGACGTGGAAAGAGATGACACAAGAGAAATGTCACGCTCGTGCATCTCTACGGCCAGCTGACATACCCGTCACTCCACGTGTCGCGAAAATACGCGTCACACGATCTGTTGCGTCACATAGATGACACGAAGGAGGAGGAGGAGGAGGAGGAGGAGATGAGGGTGATGGTAGTGACGTTGAAGCTGGTGACTGCGCTGTGGTGAAGCTAGTGATGATGATATTGACATAGCTGGTAGTGGTAGTGGTAGTGGTAGTAGTAATGGTATTAGTAGTGGAAATGGTAGTAGTAGTGATAATGGTAGTGGTGATAGTAGTGATAGTGATTACTACGATGTGTTGGCGGTGGGGGGGAAGGTATTAGTAGTGGTGATAGTAGTAGAGGCAATCGTGGTGGCCACACGGTGGTGGCACTGTTAGTGATGATATGCAAGTGGTAATGTGGTAGCGGTGATGGTAAAATCTTTGGTGGAGGAGGAGGAGGAGGAGGAGGAGGAGGAGGAGGAGGAGGAGGAGGAGGACGAGGAGGAGGAGGAGGAGGACGGAGGAGGAGGACGGAGGAGGAGGACGGAGGAGGAGGAGGAGGAGGAGAGAGGGAGGAGGAAGACGGAGGAGGAGGAGGAGGGCGGAGGAGGAGGAGGAGGAGGAGGAGGGGGAGGCGCAGGAGGAGGAGGAGGAGGAGGAGGAGGAGGAGGAGGTAGGAGGAGAGGAGGAGGAGGAGGAGGAAGATGTGAGTGTGGTGGTGGCGGCGGCGATGGTAATGATGATTACCTGACTGATCTATTCATCTATCTATATTTTCATTGATTTGTCTGTTTATTTAGTTATTCATTTATATTACTTGTTCATTATTCATTAATTCATTTATTCACTTATCTATTTACTTATATGTTCATTTATTTATTTACCTGATTTTTTTAATGGGTGGCGCTTCATGGTAAAGATTGAAGACCTTTTGGTCTTTGTCTGCGAGTGATGGCTGTCGGTCGAATACAGTCAACATAAACAAAGACATTAAAGACCGACACCAGGTCAACTGGATCAGTGGAGGGCTGGCCCATTTCCTGAGCTGAATAAAATCGACTGGCGTCATCTATAAAAAAAGTCTGTATTTTTTTTTGGAGACGGGATTTAACCTCCTCTTCCTCCTCCTCCTCCTCCTCCTCCTCTCCTTCTCATCCTGCTCTTACTCCTCCTCCTCCTTCTCCTCTCCTTCTCCTCTCCTTCGTCTCCTACTCATCCTCCTCTCCTTCTCCTTCTCCTTCTCCTCTCCTTCTTCTCCTCCTCATCCCTCTCCACTTCCACCACCATCACCACCTTCTCGTACTCCTCCTCCTCCTCCTCCTCCTCAATCTCCTCCTATTCCCATTCCTCCCTTTCCTCATTCTCCTCCTCCCTCTGCTTGTTCTACTCCTCCTCCTCCTCCTCCTCCTCCCCCTCCAGGATAACACTATTTATTCCGGCTGCCGCCAAGTAATTCTATTCGTTTCCGCGGGACCTCCGGGCCTCATCGGAGAAGTAGGGGTGGGGGGGGGGAAGAACACGTCCAGCCTCCACGAACTCCTTCCAGGCCCGGTTAGGCACTCTTCCCCTCCCTCTAGCTGACGCCGGGCAATTCTTTTATTCCCCGCGGTACCCCTCCCCCTCCCCCTCCCCTCCCCTCCCCCTCCCTCCCCCTCCCTTCCCCTCCCTCCCCCTCCCTCCCACTCCCTCCCCTCCCCCTCCCCCTCCCTCCCCCCTCCCCCTCCCCCCTCCCCCTCCCCTTCCCCCTCCCTCCCCCTCGCCCCGTCCCCCTCCCCCCTCCCCCTCCCTCCCCCGTCCCTCTTCCCCCTCCCTCCCCCTCCCCCCTCCCCTCCCTCCCCCTCCCTCCCCTCCCCCTCCCCCTCCCTCCCCTCCTCCCCCTCCCTCCCCTCCTCCCCCTCCCTCCCCTCCCCTCCCTCCCTCCCCTCCCCCTCCCTCCCCTCCCCCTCCCTCCCTCCCTCCCCTCCCCCTCCCTCCCCTCCCCCTCCCTCCCCCTCCCCCTCCCCCCACCCCTCCCCCTTCCCCTTCGACACCTGCCGAAGGGTGTCCATCGCCTCACACCGTCACCTGCCCTCCTAGGAGATTAACATTTCCCAACGGGAACCGGAAGTGAATATGTAAAGAACTCCATCACAGGACTGCAAAAGGGATGAGGGGTGGTCTCCTTTTCAATGGGACCTTGATCCCCTCCTGAA
>NC_134794.1:42943728-42948728 GCF_046742065.1 Oratosquilla oratoria | reverse complement strand
TAAGAAGGAAATGGGCAAGAATTGGTTTACTAATAGGGTGGTCGATGAATGGAATAAACTTAGTAACCATGTAGTAAGCGCTGAAACTATCAGTTGTTTTAAAAAACGATTAGACAACTTTATGGATGAGGATGACAGGTGGTGATGGATACGGAACTGCCTAGTGTAGGCCTTATGGTCTTTTGCAGTCTCCTTATTCTTATGTTCATATGTTATAACCGGTCAGTTCGCATCATGACCAGTTCACCCCCAAAGTTCGGTCAGTTCGTTCCAGCCATGTTTCATTATTTGATGCTTTGTATTCATAGGCAGTCATCAATGGCATCACCAATGGACACCAGTAATGACATTACTTAATGAATAATAACAGCTTAATGGATAATAACATTCAGGGTGAAAGAAAGGCCATCTAAAATTTTCCTTTTTTCTGTTTTATGACAAAACATGGCGGGGTGGGGGTTGGTCTGACTTCGTAATAATAAAAAAAAAAAAAAAGCCTAAAGCCCTACATGGCAGTGTTCTTTAGTTATTATGATAATCTCTACGTCTATTGCAACTTATGCAAGACGGGCTAAACCAGGACCAACACAGAACTGTTCCGGGTATGGTTCACCAGTAAATACAAGAAGGAGGTAAAGAATTCCAGCTTATCAGATACAGATACGGGTAATGTACAAGGTCACGTGAACATATACAGGGACTTCTAATGGCAAACCCGTATACGTATCCATGTACGTTATAAGATCGAAATCTGAACCTCCCTATTCACCCATAAAAAATAGTGATGCTACTACCACGCGTACTGATCATCTTGACGTACACATTTGTCTACAGATACAGTTCTACCTGCGAGTTAATCATAAAACCTTGATTAGGCCGGCGCTACCTATGAATACAATGCATCAAACAAGAAGGCAATTTTTAGAGCGAACTGACCGACCTATGGGGCGAACTGACTGGAGGCGAAGTGTTCATGGCGCGAATTGACCGCAACACAGTAACAATGCGGCCTAACTGCTGTTTCAATTTGTTTGTTTGTTTATTTTGTTGTTTTTTATTTATTTATTTGTCTATTTGTTTATTTGTTTATCTATTTGTTTATTCATATGTCTATTTAACTATGTACTCATTTATTCACTTATTTATTCATTCATTCGTTTATTTATTCATTTATCTATTTACCTGCCGCAGCTAGTCGAACCCCGTCGCCACCGCAGCCGCCAGCAGAACCGCGGCGGGTAGCTGGTCCAGTCGTAGCGGACACAGTTCTGGTCCAGTGGTCCGGCGAACCGGGCCGAGACTTGTCCGGAGCAGGCGGCTGGAAAACCGGTTCCTCATTTCCGGTCAGGTCCGAATGGATCCCCGTCCCAGCCTTCCGGGTCATCCAGGAAGGAAGAGAAGTTGGCGAAGAAGCCGAAGCAAGATGACGGGGCTCCTCCTCAACAGGGCTTCACGACCACCAATAAAAGTGATTGTCGAAAAAAAAAGAAAAAAGTCTGAGACGTCTTGAATGAACTTCCCATTCTCTGACAGTGAGTCAGTCTGTCAGCTCATGGGTCAATGGGGAAAACAACAAGTACGTCGCTTAGCCCTACCTACCACTCTCCCTAATTTCTGTGAGTTCATAGTGAAAGAAGTAGTTAGTGTAGTTAGTGAAAGAAGTAGTGTAGTTGGTGACATTAATGCTGATTAAGTGCTCATTTCAGTCAATACGATTAATCTGTTGAACCCCTTTGGTCTGTTTGTTTGTTTGTGTGTGTGTGTGTTTTTGTATGTGTGTATTGGCTTTATAAGGTTTATGTAGTAAACATTTTAGGGGCTTTTGTGACATCCCTATGGACCAGAGTCACACAGCCTTCTTTTATACCTGGATATTTATTTCCACTTAAATGAAAAAAACTGGTTACTTTTAACTTGTCTCATCCCTCCGTTCTGCTGCCTCCCTCCTTATATATTTCTTTTGCCACTTCAATGCCTCTCTGTCTTGGGTGCGATTGTCGTCAAGGACAGAAGCACCGGTTATGGCCTAAAATAAAACAGGGCTCGCTCTCCTCCCTCCGACTAAATTATTTCCCCTGGCAGTAGACACGATATACATTCAGTTTAGACTAATCCTCATTTAACGGAGACTTTAATCCTCTTATGGCCTGAGAGCAGACGGAATAAACCTGTCACTCAAGTTAGTGAGTTAGCGAACGGGTAGGATAAAAGAATGATAAAAAGCCAATATTGAAGCATCGATTTTTCAAATTAATGTGGACCACAATTATTTTTGAACAATATTTGTGTTGCGACTTCCATTTCGAATATCTTCCTGAAGGGCCGGCCTAAGGAGGTCCAGGGACCAATTGGGAACAATTATGTTGGGCCCCAGGTTCCAAGCCAATTCGCATGAAGGTATGTAGAATCATAATAATATATAGAATTTTATTTTGTACTTTATATCTCTGTGGCAGAATAGAAACCAATCGAAATGTGCTCTAAAGAATGCAAGTGAGCTAATAGACTAGACAGATGTAAGCTACATTTTGATATAAAATTGACACGACGAGAATGGGTTTCATTTATCCTGTGTCAGTTTTCAAATTTGATTGTGGTAAACGGTTTATCCGTCTGTCTATTTACCTATCTATCTCTACACCTATCTTCTATCTGTTCAGTTACAGCCCTCTAACAATTTTTATTTGTATTATTTTTGTGGGTTCCATGAAATGTTCAAGATATAAATTTGGCAAATTGTCTCTGTCTATTTATGTACCTGTAGCTATACCTATCCATCCATCCATCTACGTTTGTATCTGGTGATAACATCCTCAGGAAAGAGAGAGGAAAAGCGAGGATAAGGACCACTTCATCCGTGAAAGAATCCTGGAAGGAAGGAGGGCGGGAAAGTGGAAGATATCTTTCTCGTAGTGGCCTCGCCTCTGGAGGGGGGTGGGGGGGGGTCAACCCTAACTGCAGATCAGGAAGCAAACTCGGGCCACACTAACTCCCGAGTGAGGAAGACAGGACTGCTGATAGGGTTGTTAGTCGATGAGCTTATACTGTCCCCACTGTAGGCATATAGCATGAAGCATATGCAGTCACACTTCGAGGGATCGTCAGAAGTGAATGAAACTCAGTTTGGGTGACCAGAACGAAACTCGAAGATCTGGGAGTTAAATGCAGCGATGTGTCTCATTGTGTCATTACACCAGACGTTTTTATTCATCTAATATAGTGCCTCGGCCATTAGATTGATAAAATCCCATGGTATTTATTGTTATAAAATGCAGACATAATGCCACGAGATTAGATGGACCCACCTCTTTTGGAGGCTCGCGTGATGATGCCACGACGGAAAGTATTCTTCCAGTCTGTCTGTCTGTCTGTCTGTCTGTCTGTCTGTCTGTCTGTCTGTCTGTTTGTCCCACGGGAACCCTGTCTTCCCATCTGTCCGTCAGACTGTCTGAATGCCTGTCTAAACTCCACGTTTCTGCTCTCTTGCAAGTCTTCTTCTATTACAGTATATCAGTTCTTATGCATTTTCTTACTGGCCTACTTCAAAGTGTGTGTGTGTGTGTGTGTGTGTGTGTGTGTGTGTGTGTGTGTGTGTGTGTGTGTGTGTGTGTGTGTGTGTGTGTGTGTGTGTGTGTGTGTGTGTGTGTGTGTGTGTGTGTGTGTGCGCGCGTGTGTGTCGTGAGTGTGAAGGTATTTACTTAACAGTAATTACTCACCTATATTTACTTGACTGTAATACGCAGACAAGGAGCTACGCTCGTGATGTCCTGTGCCTCAGTCTTTATTTACCTAATCTTAAAATTATTCATAGCTCCAGCTTGGGCTATATCATCTTCTGGAATATTCCAGGGTACGACGCTTCTGATTGGAAAACTGCATTTCTTCACCTCCTTCAGACATGTGGTCTTTTTCCAATTTGTTCTCATGAATTCGTGACGCCCCTCCGTCACGCCGAAGACCCAAGAAAATCTCTGTCAAATTTGTCTACTTCCTTCAGTGACACTGAGAAACCGCAATCAGAGTCACCTCTTTCTCTTCGTTTTCTTTAATGATGACAAGTCCAGTGGTTCTAAGATTCTCCTCATATGTGTGTGCGTGCGTGCATATGTGTGTGTGTGTGTGTGTGTGTATGTGTGTGTGTGTGTGTGTGTATGTATGTGTGTGTGTGTGTGTGTGTGTGTGCGTGCTTATGTGCGTTTGTGTCTATGTTTGTCTGTATGTGTATGTGTGTGTACGTGTGATTCACCATGGTCTTGGATCACGTGTTGGGCTCGTGATCGACAGCTATTACCCTTCCGCATGAGAGCTCAGAGCTCATATATGACCGTCTATGGGTAATGCTGTGACCTTACTCGCACACACACACACACACGCACACACACACACACACAACTCCCCGCCCACAAGAGTTGGAGTTACGACCCGCAACGCAGCGATACTGAAATTGTTTCAGCCCTGGGCGGGATTGGAACTCGGACCGCTGTAGCAGCGGTTGCGAATGCTACCACTGCGCCGTCGAAAGAGAGAGAGAGAGAGAGTGTGTGTGTGTGTGTGTGTGTGTGTGTGTGTGTGTGTGTGTGTGTGTGTGTGTGTGTGTGTGTGTGTGTGTGTGTGTGTGTGTGTGTGTGTGTGTGTGTGTGTGTGTGTGTGTGTGTGTGTGTGTGTGTGTGTGTGTGTGTGCGCGCGTGTGTAGTGTGTGCGTGTGTATCATGACCGAGCGATAGGAATCGGCTGAATCTCTAAGGGACCCCAGTTCGAGCCTTTCCTTCGGTCATCGCTTGACTAGCACCTGTTCCTTCGAAGGCCTTTGAAACAATTTCTTGATGACTCTCGAGGCAGCCAGTCTGTAGAAGAAACCCCTCCTGTGTTAGCAAGAGAGAAATATACAGAGACTCTCACTGACGTCAAACGAAACAGCTCCCTTAATCCAAAGACCTGGTGGCGCAATCGGAAGCGAGTTGGTTTCGCATTCGTTTAGTTGTGGGTTCGTGTCCTACACT
>NC_134794.1:42918728-42923728 GCF_046742065.1 Oratosquilla oratoria | reverse complement strand
TGAGTATTTTCAGAGTGTAAAATTATGGGATACAGAAATGTTAGTCATGGATGATTTGCCTTTCAGTCATGTTGAGGACATAGGATTCATAAGACTGATGACTGAAACTGCTCCACTATACAGACTAAAGCAGCGAAATTTCTATTCATCAATGATATGTAGTGATATGTATGAGTCTGTTTTCAAGAAAATAAAAGAAATAATTGATGAAGTGAAGCAAGACAACAAACTTTCCTTCGCAACTGATGTGAGGTCAGATACCTCAGCAGGTGTCTCATTGCTGAGTTTAACTGCACATACCATAAATAAGGAATTTGAAAGAACAAACTCTGTGCTAGGTGCTGGACCACTGGAAGAACGACATACAGGAGAATATATTTCCAAAATGTTTGATGATATGCTAATGAAGTGGGACATATCTCGTACAAATGTGCACTGTGTTCTGCTTGATGCTGGAGCAAATATGAAAAAGCTCTGTTTCTCTCAGGTGTAAATAATTTGGATTGTACTGTGCATAAAATACAGCTGATTGCTAAAACTGGGTTATCATCACATTGTGATATAGAAAACATGACAAAAAAAAAAAAAAACTCGTAGTATTGCTACGCACTTTCATCACTCAACTACGGCACAAGATGAACTTAAAAAGATTCAGGACAGGCTGCAAGTACCTAAACTCTCTGTTATTCATGATACACCCACAAGATGGAATATCACCTTACACATGCTAGGAAGAACAATAGAAATAAAGGAATCTGTGTGTGTGTATGCTTCTACCAACTCCAAAATCAAACAGCTCAGCAATACTGAATGGTTGATTATGCATAAATGTATACAAGCCTTACAACCTTATGAAGATATCACAAAAAAACTTAGTGACTCCACATCAACAGCAGCTGAAGTGATTCCACTTGTAAAGTCCTTAAAACACACTCTTCAGCATACCACATCAGTAGTTTCTAACCCTGTTGAAGAAACTCATACCTCAGATACAAGCTCTGAAGATGAACCAGGCTCAGGATCATTGATTGAGTTAAATGAAAACAGACAAGCAACACAGGCAGTAAACTTCATGAAAGAAGCAATGCAAGCTGATGTTGAGAATTGTTTTTCTTGAATTGAAAATGAAGACCTTTACAGAATTGCAACATATATTGACCCCAAGATACAAGAGTAATTTCTTTTTCTTCATCTCACGTCACTGATCAAGTAAAATCATCACTTGCCAGAGTATGTGAGGAGCTTCGTCAGACGACTATTCTAGAAGAGGAAGATGGAGAACCAAGAAGGAAACGAAGAAGAGATGATACGAGTAAAACACCTACCACCTGTGGAATATTAGATGAAGTAATGACCTCTATTCTTGCCTCCAGCAGTGATGATGAAGCAGAAAAATCATCTGTACTAACTTTACTCATGAAAGATATTGAGAAATATCACAGAGAGAAAAGGATAAGTGGAACAAGTCAAGATAGTTTGCAATGAAGGAAGACAATGAAGACAGTCTATCCTGATTTGGCAAAGGTAGCTTGCCAGTATCTCTCCTGTCCACCAAGTAGCGTTCCTAGTGAGCAGCTGTTTAGTAGTGCTTGCTTGATATATGACGCTAAGCGCGATCGGCTTTTGCCAGAAAAGGTAGACAAGCTACTGTTTTTGAAACGAAACTTGCCCATCTTGAACTTTAGATATTAAACAATAAATATGTGTTTATAGTATCAGTTCAATCAGTTGGTTATATATTTATAGTTAACCACTTTAAAAAGGGTGGAGGTTGGGGAAAGTGGTCGGTGGGATGCACGACGAGTTGGGTCCACATCCCGCATCCTGGTAACGCACAAAATGTGTGGCTGAAACTCGTCATAAAACTTTATTGTAACAAAAAGTACTTCCACTAGTATACTCTGGAACTCCCTTCCTGTGTCTGTATTTACGTCTTCTTATGACTTAAATATTTTCAAAGAGAGAAGTACATACATACATATACCAAGGCTTTTTCCCCCTTACAAGGGAGGTAGCCAAAAAGGAAAAGGCATAAAATCATGGAATGTATTCAGGGATGGAATGGTTGGGAAAGAGAGATGTGTCAAATACTAAGACACCATTCGAACTCATTTGGCAGTATTTTGGTTCTCCCACCTTGTTTTTATTTGTTACTTCTCCTGTCTGCATGGTCTGACACTGAAACAGGCTTTTTTTTTTTTTTTTTTTTTTTTTTGGTGGGGGGGGGAGTCCTCTTGGTGAGAATGTTTGACGTAAAAACATCCGCATCCGCATCCGCGCGGATGTCATATTTTGATATCCGCATTCGCATTTGCATCCGCATTTTAGTAGAGACTGATATCCGCATTCACATTACCATCCGCAAAATGACATTCGCTTGTACATCCGCATCCGCGGATGTCTGAAATTCGACATCCGATACATCTCTAATATATATATATATATATATATATATATATATATACATATCTATATATGTATATCTATATACATATACATATATATATATACATATACATATATATATATATATATATATATATATATATATATATATATATATATATATATATACATACATACATATACCAAGGCTTTTTCCCCCTTTCAAGGGAGGTAGCCAAAAAGGGAAAGGCATAAAAACACTCCCACCCATTTCATCCCTAAATACACTCCACACCCCTCCCACCCCACCATGGGAGTGGAGTATGTGAGGATGAAATGGGTGGGAGTGGATCTATGCCTTGACTTTGGCTACTTCCCTTATAAGGGGCAAAAAGACGTTGGTGTATGTACATATATATATATATATATATGAGTATATGTATATATATATATATATATGTATATATATATATATGTATATATATACATATACATATACACATATACATATATATACACATATATGCATATATACATATATATACACATGAGGGGTGGTGAATGGGAGTGGAGTATGTGAGGATGAAATGGGTGGGAGTGGATTTATGCCTTTGACTTTGGCTACTTCCCTTGTAAGGGGGCAAAAAGACGTTGGTGTATGTACATGTATATATATATATATATATATATATATATATATATATATATATATATATATATATATATATATGTATATATATATATATGTATATATATATATAAATATGTATATATATACATACATATATATATGTATATATATGTATATATATATATATATAAATATATATATATATGAGTAGTGTGACCATGTTATGAAAAGAAACTTACATTAACAGAACATGAATTAAACATTGTGATACAAATAAGTAAGTAAATAAATAAATAAATAAATAACGTTTGGGTCTTTTAATGTGCGTGAGTGTGGTACAGATGAAAGTAAAAGGGAAGAGATTGGCTGAGTGTTAGTGAGAAGGAAGACGGATGTGTTTGCATTAAGTGAAACTAAGTTGAAAGGGAGGGGTGATTTTGAGTGTAAGAGTGTAGTATGGAGGGTGTCGGGAGTGGGGAGAGGACGAGGAAGGGAAGGGGTGGCTGTACTAGTGAGTGAGGAGGGAGGAGAGCGAGTGGTGGAGTGGAAGGAGATTTCTTCAAGTTTAATGTGGATGAAGATGAAACTGGGATGGGAGATGTTGGTTTTTTAAGTATATATGGGCCTGGTAGTAAGAAGAGTGTAGAGGGAAGGCAGGTTCTTTGGACAGAATTAAACGATTGTGTAGAGAGTTTTGGAAGGAATGTTAATGTAGTAATATTGGGAGATCTCAGTGGTAGAGTAGGAGATGAACCAATAATTGGAGTAATTAGGAAGTGTGTGTGGAATGCTAGGGAAAAACACAGTGGAGAGTTAATGATGGAGATGTGTTTAGAGAGTTGATGGTAGCTAACACAGTATTAAGGAAGAAAATTAAGCATAAGTGCACATGGGAGAGGGTGGTGGATGGAAGGGTGGTTCATAATACATTAATAGATTATGTAGTGGTATCTAAGAGAAGAGTAGGAAGAGTTGTGGTTGTCCATGTTCTTAAGGTAGAGAGTGAGGGAATATCAGATAATTTTTGGTGGAAGGTAAGTTGAGAGTGAAGGATTAGTGAAGAAAGAGGAAGAAGGTGAAAGGTAGAGAGATGCTTAGAGAAAACTGTTTGAATAAGAAGAAAAAGGAGCAGGAGTACAAGAAGAAGCTGATAGAAGTGTGGGAGGTGGTGAAGGAGAGAGTGGAAGTAAGTTTAGAAGAGGAATGGGGGTGTTTCAAGGATGAAGTGACAAAGTGTGCAAAGATTATATTTGTAACGAAAAGGACGAGGGGAATAGAAGGAAGGGTAGTGAGTGGTGGGATGATGAAGTGAAGAAGGTAGTAGAAGAGAAGAAGCGAGCATTCAGGGACTGGTTGCAAAGTAGGATAAAAAAAATATGAGAAGTATAAAGGGAAAAGATAAAAAGCAAAACATAAGATAAACGAGGCAAAAAGGAGAGCAGACGTAAAATGAGGGAGGAGTATGACATATTTTTTGAAAACAATACAATATTTTTTGGAAGGAATTCAAGAGAGGAAGGGGAAGTGAGTCAAATATAAAAAAAAAAGTAAAAGGCGCGGTTGGACGGATCTTGACGGAAGAAGAGACGGCAAGGGGAAGATGGGAGGAGTGTTTTAGAAAGCTTTTGAATGTGGAGGAGGATAGGGAGGGACTGGTGGTAGCAATGGGGGGTGTTAAGAAATTGACGGTGATGGGAGAGGGAAATGGAGGAGAAATAAGAAAAGACGAGGTGAAAACAATTATCAAAATTATGAGAGCAGGTACGACTCCTGGGTTAGATGGCTGTCATGCGGAGTGTCTGAAGAAGGAAGTTACAGTAATAGTGGAGTGGCTGGTGAGGTTATTTAATTTGTGTTTAAGGGAGGGTAGAGTGCCGGAGGACTGGAGGAGTGCCTATATAGTTCCGCTTTACAAAGGAAAAGGGGACGAATATGAGTGTAGTAGTTTCAGAGGGATCATTTTGTTGAGTGTAGTTGAAAAGGG
>NC_134794.1:42901228-42911228 GCF_046742065.1 Oratosquilla oratoria | reverse complement strand
TTTCATTTGTTCGTGGGGCTGCTGCTGTCTAAGGGCTTGTTGTTCCTGGAGGGGGTTATTCTTCAGAGGGCGCGCGGAAGGGAGAATAAAATCGGCAGCTTGCTGTATGTTGATGGTAGGGCGCTGGCAAGTAATAGATACTGCTTCTGCAATATGCAGCTTCCTGAAGGCAGACTCCTTGTGAAGAATTTCCGTTTGGTCTAGCAGTTTCTGTACAGGAGGCTTCATGTTGTGTATTTCAGTGAAATACTGGAAAATTGACCCCTGGTTTCTATGGGATTGTAGGCGACGTCGCAGTGTAGAGGAGGTCCTACCAATGTATGTGCTGGAGCCGTCGCAGCGGCCCTCCTGACATGAAAATTTGTAAAGAACATTGGTGGTAGCCTCACTCGGGGCCCTGGGCGCCGTGCTATTCCTCATTATATATATATATATATATATTTATATATTTTTTTATATATATATATATATATATATATATATATATATATATATATATGTGTGTGTGTGTGTGTGTGTGTGTGTGTGTGTGTGTGTGTGTGTGTGTGTGTGTGTGTGTGTGTGTGTGTGTTCACTTGGTCTTTGGATCACGTGTTGGACTCGTGATCGACAGCTATTTCCCTCCTGGAAGAGAGCTCAGAGCTCGTAGGTCAGATCTATGGGTAATGCTATGACCTTACACACACACACACACCCAACTCCCCGCCCACGAGAGTCAGAGTAACGACCCGAAGCGCAGCTGTACCGAAATAATTTCGGCCCTGGGCAGGATTCGAACCAAGCACTACGCGCACCACCATGCTAGTAGTTCATCGTTCTACCAACTGCGCCACCGAGTGTGTGTGTGTGTGTGTGTGTGTGTGTGTGTGCTTGAGACAAAACTACTAAGAATATCGATTGAACTGCAAATAGATAACGGTAGATACGCAGTCTAGAGACGGGAAAGAAGAGATAAAATGGAAAGTGT
Organism: Oratosquilla oratoria; assembly: GCF_046742065.1. NCBI lineage: Eukaryota > Metazoa > Arthropoda > Malacostraca > Stomatopoda > Squillidae > Oratosquilla > Oratosquilla oratoria. The sequence goes on along the minus strand of NC_134794.1, from coordinate 42,910,261 downwards.
AGCAATGGTAGTTGTCAAAAGGGCATGGAATAGACGAAGTGATACTGAGCGAATATGAAAGTGAGACTATAAATCTGATCATTAGAACCAGAGAATTACATAAAAAAAGACATACAGTAATTGTAGTCTATTGTTGTCAGAGATATCGTTTGTCCCAAGGAAAACGGCTGAACAAAGTGATAATGGTGGATGATTTTAATTGTAAAGAGGGAATTTGGAAGAATGTGGTAATGAAAATTCCTGTGGTAATACAAACACTCCTCCTCTTACGAGACATTCGACTAACGAACTTTCAGACACACGAACAGATCCCCAAGCCTACTTTTCCAGTTTCAAAGGAAAGAAATCCAACATTATATTAGTATTACAATTAATTTTTGTTTTATGTATCATTAGCAATGTGTTTTACGATAAGAAAAAAATGTGCTGACTTTATATCTTACTTATGCATGTATATTTAAGTACATTTAAAATCTTATTGAATAACGACTTAAGACCATTTCAAATTACGAACGACTGTTCGGAACGTAACTCGTTCGTAAGTTGAAGAATGTCTGTAGTTCGTTAAACATTTCAATAGACAATACAATGACACAATGGGCAAAACGAGTGACAAAAGTTAAAGAGGAGTGAGAAACACTGGTTTATCTCTCATTGGAAGAAAGAAGAGAGGTCACATGATAGCGGTGAGTAGATCAAACTGACAGAGATGAACTCAACTCATTATTTAGGAAGGGAGAAGGTCGCCGGGTCATGGGGACAAATCGAAGAAGACCACGCGTCTGACGGGTTTCGAGAAGCAACTTTCCGTATGCATGCATCAACTCCTGGTATAGCTGAGATGATGTAACCAAAACCACAAGCGAATTCATTACTAGGTTTGATAAGAGAAAAAGAGCCGGGAACTACGAGCGTAGATCCTTTACTGTATATCATAATTATTTAAACACACACACACACACACACACACACACACACACACACACACACACACACACACACACACACACACACACACACACACACACACACACACACACATACACACACGACTCCGTGGCGCGGTTTATAGAGTCCCTGACTGTCACTACGGCAGTTCGGGTTCGAGTCCTGCCCAGGGCTGAAATAATTGCAGTATCGCTGCGCTTTGAGTCGTTACTCCAACTCTCGTGGGCGGGGAGTTGGGTGTGTGTGTGTGCAGGCAAGGTCACAGCATTACCCATAGATCGGTCATACGAGCTCTGAGCTTTCTTACGGGAGGGAAATAGCTGTCGATCACGAGTCCAACACGTGAACCAAAGACCAAGGTGAATATACACACATATACACACACACACAGAGGGACACACAAACACGCAGACGCACACATCCACATATACACACACATTCACACACGCCCAAGCACACACACACACACATTCACACACGCCCAAGCACACACACACACATACACACACACACACACACACACACACACACACACACACACACACACACACACACACACACACACACACACACACACACACACACACACACACACACACATTCATCTGTGTTGGAGTTTGCATGTGTACATGTGCACATGTGTAAGAGGATTGTCCCAGTCGAAAGCACGCAGGGTCTCCCACGTGTTTGTGTACGTGTAGACATGTGCGTATTTTCGTCGGGCGTGATCATGTGCACGGGCTTCACGTGTGCGTGTCTGTGTGCGCCGTCCACCCGGGCAAGGTCATGTAGATGTGCATGTTTGCATGACGCAGGCAAGGAGTGTTGTGACAGCCGATTGCGTTGTGTAAGAAGAGCGAGGCGAATTGGGCAGAGGGGGCGCCGGAGTGGAGCGAGCGCCAGGGGCAAGGCTGAAGGGAAGGGAAGGGAAGGGAAGGGAAGGGAAGGGAAGGGAAGGGAAGAGAAGAGAAGAGAAGAGAAGAGAAGAGAAGAGAAGAGAAGAGAAGAGAAGGGAAGGGAAGAGAAAGGCAGGGAAGGGAAGGGATGGGAAGGGTAGGGAAGGAAAGGAAAGGGAAGGGAAGGGAAGGATAGGGTAGGGAAGGGAAGAGAAGGGACGGGGAGGGAAGGGAGGGGAAGGGAGGGGAGGGAAGGGAAGGGAAGGTAAGGGAAGGGAAGGGAAGGGAAGGGAAGGGAAGGGAAGGTAAGGGAAGGGAAGGGAAGGGAAGGGAAGGGAAGGGCTTTAACAAAGGAGAGGCGAGCAAGGTCATCATATTAAGACAGCCCTGTCAGGATTCGTAATAATGTATATACATTGGAAGAAATATGTTTAAGGAATGTAGTGAGGGCTGAAACGATAGGTTGATTTAAGAGATGATTAGGTAAGTTTATGGAGAGGGATGAAAGGTGGAAGTGTAGACTTTATGGTCTTTTACAGTCTCCTTCGTCCGTATGTTCGTACGTCCTTATGAAAGGCAATAAAGGAGATCAAGGGTAAGGCGGGGAAGGTAAGAGGGGTGAAAAGTAAGGAGGAGGGGAGAAGGAAGGGTCAGGGACAAGGTGGCCCCAGGTCAGGTTAGGTCACGTCAGGTCCTCTTGAGGTTGACGATGGAGGTCGAGATTAAGGGCGACAATGAAAGAGCAGACAATGACTAATGTCGCAATCAGCTTCTTGATAACATTCGCTCATTCGTTACACTCGCACACGCATTCACATATATACATGCACACAAGATATATGTACGCACATGAACACGAACATACACACACACATACACTCACACAAACGCACGCACACACACACACACACACACACACACACACACACACACACACACACACACACACACACACACACACACACACACACACACACACACACACGGTGGCGGATTGGTAAAGCACTGGCCTCACAAGCCAGAGAACCGGGGTTCGATTCCCCGGCCGGGCGGAGATAAGTTGGGTTTGTCTCCTTTCACGTGTAACCCCTGTTCACCTAGCAGTGAGTAGGTACGGGACGTTAGTCAAGGAGTTGTGCCCTTGCTGTCCCGGTGTGTGGTGTGTGAGTGGTCTCAGACCTACCCAGAGATCGGCAAATAATGAGCTCTGAGCTCACTGCCGTAGGGTGGTGTCTGGCTGTCTCGACAGAGACTGCAGCAGATCCGAGGTGAATACACACACACACACACACACACACACACACACACACACACAGCATTACCCATAGATCGGTCATATACAATCTCTGAGCTCTCTTCCGGGAGGGAAATAGCTGTCGATCATGAGCCCAACACGTGATCTAAAGACCATGTTGAAATGATGAATCACACACACAAGGATAGACATACATACACACACAAGGATAGACATACACACACACACACACACACACACACACACACAGCATTACTCATAGATCGGTCATATATGAGAGCTGATCTCTTCCGGGAGGGAAATAGCTGTCGATCACGAGTCCAACACGTGATCCAAGACCATGGTGAATGGTGAATCACACACATACACACACACACACACACACACACACACACACACACACACACACACACACACACACACACACACACACACACACACACACACACACACACACACACACACACACACACACACACACACAAACAGCATTACCCATAGATCGGTCATACGAGCTTACAGATTACAATGGAGATATAGACCCTGAAGAAGAGAAGCGATTTGTAACTCACTACTGGGTTAGATACAGATCGTTTATTTCGACATGAAATGCAAGCAGCTCGTAGGGCTGGTCGCCGAAGGCACCTGCGAGCGAAGCGAGCTCGCCCGAAGGGCAGAGCATCCGCATAGAGGAGACGACACATTGGCCGAGAGTAGTGACGTCACGGCAACGGAGACAACTAATTGGCCGAGCCTTCGGATAGCGGGGTCGGGCGCAGTCAGTTCCTCATATATATATATATATATATATATATATATATATATATATATATATTTATATATATATATGTATGTATGTATATGTTAAAAATTAGATAAAAATAGATTATTTAGGGTTTTAGCCTATGTAATGATTTTGAATAGTTACCCTGTTTTGTAAATGGAGGGGTGAAAAGGTTTAGAATGTGTCATGTTGTAATGGGAAGGCGATAAAAAAAAATTTGAGAGAATAAGTTACTTATTTGAACTCCTCAGTACTGTGACGCTCTGTATTAAATGACCATCCGAACCTGGAAAAATCTTCTGGATTTTCTTTAGGGGGGTCATAGTATAAAGCAGGCATTTATGTACACAAGTGAATAAGATGTGGGTGGATACCATTTCAGAAAATTAACTTAAAGGCCATATAGGTCATCAAGATCAGTTTGGTTCATTTTTTTCATGATTTTTTCGTGATAGGGTCCTCTCTGCTTAAAGGAGCTTATAAAATGGCATTGTTTTAAGAACATAAGAATAAAAGAGACTGGAAGAGACTATAAGGTCTACACTAGGCAGTTCCATGCCCATTACCACCTGTCATCCCCATCCATAAAGTTGTCCAACCGTTTCTTAAAACAACCGATTGTTGACCATCCTGTTAGTAAACCAGTTCGTGCCTATTTTCTTCTTAAATCTAAAAATGTCCAATTTCAATCCATTACTGCAAGTTCTGCCTTGTATCAATATGGTGACCTTGTTTGCGTCACTCTTGTTAAAGCCTTTGATCCTCTTGAAAATCTTTATCAGATCATCCCGTACTCTGCGTTTTTCCAGAGAGTATAAGTTAAGGTGTCTAAGCTTGTCCTAGTAAGGTAAATTTCTTACCCCGTGTATAATTTTGGTAATTTCTTCTGCATTGATTCTAGTGAATTGATGTCCATTTTTCTATAGGACGGAGACCAAAAAATGTACCGCATAGACAAGGATGCGTCTAACTAACGCAAGAATTTTATAATTACCTCTGCACATCTATTCGTAATCGTCCTGGCAATGAAACCTAATGCTATGTTTGCTTTCCTCCTGGTGCTAATGCACTGCTTCCTGGATTTGAGGTCAGGGCTCACTAAAACTCCCAAGTCTCTCTCGCACTCAGTTTTCTCGAAAAATGTGTTATCTAAGCTATATCTATTTTCGGTGTTGTGTAGCCCTACGCTTAACACGCTGCACTTAGAGATATTGAAGTTCATTTGCCATTTCACAGACCATGTGAAAATTTTGTTAAAATCATCCTGCAGATTCTCTGCGTCGTCCCCTGACCTAATTAAGCGTCCTGTTTTAGTGTCGTCCCCAAACTTACTGACATCACTATATATCCCATTGTCCAAGTCGTTAATATACATAATAAATAATAAGCGGCCCAAAACCCTGCCCTGGGGAACTCCACTAGAAACACTCCCCTCATTTGAATTTTACACAATTTTTGGTGACCCACTGTTTCTGTTACTATTTCAAGCTCTAATCCATTCAAAAACTTTTCTTCCTATGCGGGCTTTGATTTGATTTTGTAGTCTGTGGTGGGGCACGTTGTCGAACGCTTTACTAAAGTCAAGGTAAATCGTAAATATTATCTGACGCCTTGTATACTCTAGCGCAAAAAGATAGAAGATTAGTCACACATGACTTACCTTTGGAGAAACCATGCTGTGAGTCACGAATCAAATTGTGCTTCTCGATGTGATCTCTGATTCTGTTAGTTATTAATGATTCAAGCATTTTATTTATAGTTGATGTCAAACTGATTGGCCTGTAGTTGCATATAGACAATTTATCTCCCTTTTTGAAAACAGGAACAACGTTTGCCTGCCTCCACGTAATAGGCACAAAACCAATGTGTACCGACTTAATAAATATTTTTGTTAACTGGTCACATATTTCAATTTTTCACTCTTTAAGCACTCGGAAAATTTTCGTCTGGACCCGGGGATATTGTAGCTTTAAGTCTTTCAATCTGTTTGACTACTTCTACCTTACTAATGCTGATGTTAAAAAGTCTACTTTCTTCATTCCCACTGAAAATCGGATCGCAGTCAGGTACCATATCTAACCTCTCCTTTGTAAGCACCGAGAGGAAATATTTGCTAAACACCTCACTCATTTTTTCCTCCAATTCTATCATGACATTAGGGCTATCCTTTCTTTGTTTTTTGTTCTGTAGAGATGAAAGAAGCCCTTGGGGTTGGATCTCGCTTGCCTGGCAACTTTAATTTCATACTTACGTTTCGCCTTGCGCGTGTTTTTTTAAACTAGTCTTACCATGTCGTTATATATGAAGCAAGTAAAGATTGAAAGTTTAAAGTGTTAAAATCCGCAATTAAAGAAAAATTTACATGGTTTATTGTATAACTATTTCTTTCTTTCCAGATAAAACCCACAACCTTCTTCCACTGAGCAAATGATAACAGTCACCATGTGCCCTGTTCCAGTAATCAAGCGTAAACGAGACAGCCATGGTATTGAGAAGCCGGGCTTCTTCTTCTGTCAGAGTAGTGCAGGTGATCTTCGTATATCATCAGAGGGAGGAAAAGTCAGAATAAAAACTGTTGGTAATCAACAGGGAAAACTTGGTGATGTCACCTAGGTGGACGTTCTTGAGGAACTCGAGGTCTTTCCAGAGGAAAAATTCAAGGCATTAGAACTGAGATGGTACAAATGAATCTTGTTATTCTACTTACACCCCTGAAAGCAAACTGTGTTGATTGAAAAAAAAGCACAAGTCATCAGAAGAGACATCACCCCACCACAGTTCTGGTCCAGGCTCCAACACAATTTCATCACCTACGAGACGTAGCTTCCAAACACCAATGAACTGGTCACTGTGTATGTTTTACCAAAAGGAAGGGAAAAGAAAAGTCCACAGAGTTGAAACTTTAGAAAAGTCTGCAAAATTGATTGAACGTTCTAAACTTGACCCAAGGCTGTCAGACACCAATGACTTTACTGCAATCAAAGGTTGCTATCTGGTATCATTTCACTCTACAATTGATTGATCTAGCATGGAAGCCTGCTAACAAGTAATGCCTTCAAAAGTAAAAGAATCAACTTTGGCTGGTCCACTATATGTACGTGCCTACTGTTGAGAATCGCACGAACCTTAGATCGAACGTAGTCGACATGGATCCTGACCTCAGTCAAAGCAGAGGCGAAACTTCACGCCCGTGAGGATAGGTCGTTTCCGCTGTTCTGACTCACAACGGCATCTGTGCAATGCAGAACGATACTGGTGAGTATCGAGGGGTTTGGGGGAGGGAAGGCGAAGGGAGGGGAGGGGGAAAAAAGAAGGGGAAGAGAGGGGAGGAGAGGGAAGAGAAGGGAGGAGAGGGAAGATGAGGGAAGGAAGAGGAGGAGAGGGAAAACAAGGAGAGAGGAGGGGAAGAGAAGGAAGACAAGGAAAAAAAAAAGGAAGGGAAGGCAAGGGAAAGGGAGGGAAGGGGAGGACAAGGGAGGGAAGGGGATGAGAGGGAAGACGAGTGAAGATGAGGAGAAGGGAAGGAAGGGGAAGGGAGAGGAGGGAAAGACGGGACTTCTGGAAGACTTTTTACACACATACACACACACACACACACACACACACACACACACACACACACACACACACACACACACACACACACACACACACACACACACACACACACACACACACACACACACACACACACACACACACACACACACACACACACACACACACACACACACACACACACACACACTGACTGACCCCAGAGCCCCTCACACACACACACACACGTGCGTACACCGACTCGGTGGCGCAGTTGGTAGAACGATGAACTACTAGCATGGTGGTGCGCGTAGTGCTTGGTTCGAATCCTGCCCAGGGCCGAAATTAATTTCGGTACAGCTGCGCTTTGGGTCGTTACTCTGACTCTCGTGGGCGGGGAGTTGGGGGTGTGTGTGTGTGAAAGGTCATAGCATTACCCATAGATCGGACCTACGAGCTCTGAGCTCTCTTCCGGGAGGGAAATAGCTGTCGATCACGAGTCGAACACGTGATCCAAAGACCAAAAGACCAAGTGAAATACATGCACGCACGCGCACGCACGCACACGCACGCACACACACACACACACACGCCGGATCTATTTCGTTCTGAAAAGCACCAACGTCCTAGAGGAAGACACCGTTCCAAATCGGTCCAGTGGTGTGTTGTTCTCATCCTCATTCACCTCATAAAGGCTCTTCTTAGGCTCGTCTGTAAACTGGTCTCGCATTCGCTTAGTTCTGGGTTCGAATCCCGCACTCCTCCCTAATTCCCAGCAGTGACTGTGACCTAGCTTCGCAGTCCAAGCGCATAATAGGGCAAAAGTTACGGCTTCGGGCGTAGGTACTCAGCGTCTCCTGACGTAGACTCCTCAGCTTCCATAGTCCACTGTTTCCTTCCACCATCTCTCGTCTCCTCCTCCATACTTCTCTGTAAAAAAAATCCTCGGCTGAGGTTCAAAGCAATTCTGTTCACGTCTGTGGGATACATTTTAGTATCAAACATGTCAAGAAACATCCACCTTCCATAACAAGGGAGAGAGGCGCTACAGAGATGAACAAAACTGCATGGCAGTAGCAATACTAAAAAAAAAAAAAAAAAAAAAAAAAAAAAAAAAAAAAAAAAAAAAAAAAAAAAAAAAAAAAAAAAAAAAAAAAAAAAATCCTGGGTTATCGAGGGAGAAAGATACCACTAAGATGAATAGAATCCCTTGGCCTAAGAAGCAGGAACGCGAGGACAAGCGAAGGGCGGGGTTGGGGGAAAGGTCAAGCCGCGTATGCTGGCCACACCTGGGAAGCACCTGGGGGCCTCTTGACACGCCGAAGTAGGGTTCAGCGAACACAGAGAAGAGTCAAGTTCGTAATTCATATCGGAAGGCGTCCCCTCCTCGTAATGATCTTAATCACCATCGCAACTTTTTATCAAACTTTCCTTTTGCAAGTATTTAGGGGAGAGCCCGTGAAAGCGCCTGCAAAAAAGAGGAGGAGGAGGAGGAGGAGGAGGAGGAGGAGGAGCAGGAGGAAGTTGGTGACTGACCCCAGAGCCCCTCACACACACACACACGTGCGAACACGCACGCACGCACACACACACACACACACACACACACACAC
>NC_134794.1:42893728-42896228 GCF_046742065.1 Oratosquilla oratoria | reverse complement strand
CTATGTCTTTTCCACTCGTTAATCTCTGTTGGTAGACCAGTTCTTGGACATTTCTTTCTTAAAGGGGATTTACATGGTCTAAGGGTACGTCGAACGCGGTTCGACAGACACGTGTGAACGTGTGAACGGGGTATTTGGGGTTCAACCAACGTGTTCGACAACCAAATACCCCCGTTCACACATCACTTTAAACACGTGTCTGTCGAACCGCGTTCGACGAACCGTTACACCGTTGTAAACCCCCCCTTAAACCTAAATTTGTCCTGTTTAAGTCCATCACTACGAGTCCTGCTCTGTTGTCTTAATATGATGACCTTGCCAGCATCACCCTTGTTTAAGTCCTTGACTGCACAGCGGAAGGATAGTTAAAGAATGGTCAACATACTATTTTTGAGTAGAGATGAGTTTTCAATCACAAAGGAGTACTGTGTGGCTTTATTTCGTAGGGATGTTACTAAAATCATTAGAATACCGACTGCATAAAACGTGTAGTCTGTACTCAATACGGTACAGTAGTGGTAGTGGTAGTGGTAGTGGTAGTGGTAGTGGTAGTGGTAGTGGTAGTGGTAGTGGTAGTGGTAGTGGTAGTGGTAGTGGTAGTGGTAGTGGTAGTGGTAGTGGTAGTGGTAGTGGTAGTCGTAATCGTAGTAGTAGTAGTAGTAGTAGTAGTAGTAGTAGTAGTAGTAGTAGTAGTAGTAGTAGTAGTAGTAGTAGTAGTAGTAGTAGTAGTAGTAGTAGTAGTAGTAGTAGTAGTAGTAGTAGTAGTAGTAGTAGTAGTAGTAGTAGCACATAGTTCCTCGAAGATGGAGGTCGTATTAAGAAAAAAAAGTAGTAGTAGTAGTAGTAGTAGTAGTAGTAGTAGTAGTAGTAGTAGTAGTAGTAGTAGTAGTAGTAGTAGTAGTAGTAGTAGTAGTAGTAGCAGTAGCTCTAGTAGTAATTGATAGCAATGACGTCAGAGCAGGTCAAATAACCAGGTCGATTTTCTCCTTTCTTGAGAGAGAGAGAGAGAGAGAGAGAGAGAGAGAGAGAGAGAGAGAGAGAGAGAGAGAGAGAGAGAGAGAGAGAGAGCGAGAACTGCCGTGCGTAATGAGACTGGCGGGCGGGCTGTGTCATTGATAGTCGCCGAGCAGCGAGCTGCAATTACTTCGATAAGCAGAAGACTTAGTGTTCGGGCTGAGCGCCCAGACGCTTTCGCCACTCACCGGACGAGTCAGGGGAACCGGACTGCCGGCAAGATAGCGGAAAGGGAGAGAAGGGAGGGAGGGAGCGAAGAGGGGAACTTTGAAATGATAAAAGAGGAACATCGGGAGTTTTGCCCTGTTATGGGGTGACGCTACAATCCATTCTTGTTAGTCATAAGATGCGTGTGTCATGGAAGAATATACATTACCAGGAAAATTGTTTAAATCACACATGAAAGATATATTAGTTGTCAAAATACAATGGAGATGCAGTATGAAAACCGAAATAATATTATATGGAAAGTAAGAAGGAATACAGACCGTATTCTTATTCTAAGAGATAGTGTGATACACAAAGCGAAGAAATAAGATTTATATAAGTCTAAGAAGCATACGGCTGCGAACAAATAGGTTAACAAGCAAGTAATATAAAAACAAAAAAGCCTGACCTTTCGCCAGAGATAATGAAAGTCATCAAGAGTAAGAGTGAGAAAGGTGTGCTCGCAATCGACAGTGAAGTGGAAATGTCTATGATATTAATAAGGCTAATACAAACAAGTAAAGACCGTAACGATAATGTATATATATATATATATATATATATATATATATATATATATATATATATATATATATATATATATATATACATATACATATACATACGGAAGGCTAGGACGGTGCCCCTCACAGAGGGCTTTGTAGCGTGGAATTTAATGAACTATGCCCTCGGTTCAACTTCGCTGGTGGCAGGATTCGAACCGCCCTCACCTCGACCTTCGCTGCAAGTAACGATGCCCTAACCCGCTCATATATATATTAATATGTATATATATATTTATATTTATATACATATATATATATATATATACATATATATATACATATATATATATATATATATATATATATATATATGTATATGTATACATATATATATATATATATATATATATATATATATATATATTTATATATGTGTATATACATATGTATATATATATATACAGACATATATATATATATATATATATATATATATATATATATATATATATATATATATAAAGAAATCACAAAACCACACGTGATAAACTATTTTTGCAGAAACCACCGGAAAATTGAAAAAACAGATACCGAACGTTTTCGTCTATTTAGACATTTTCAAAGGTACACACCTTTTCAAAGGTACACACCTTTGAAAATGTCTAAATAGACGAAAACGTTCGGTATCTGTTTTTTCAATTTCCCGGTGGTTTCTGCAAAAAAAATATATATATATATATATATATATATATATATATATATATATATGTATA
>NC_134794.1:42871228-42878728 GCF_046742065.1 Oratosquilla oratoria | reverse complement strand
AGATGCCACAGAAGAGGTAAAGTCACAGTGGTGACAAAGGAGAGATTCAACGAGGGTAGTAGAACAAAGGGATATTAAAAGTGGTCAAATTTTTTATGAGTCATCATCATCATCATCATCATCATCATCATCATCATCATCATCATCATCATCATCATCATCATCATCATCATCATCATCATCATCATCATCATCATCATCATCATCATCATCATCATCACCACCATCATCATCACCACCACCATCATCATCATCATCATCATCATCATCATCATCATCATCATCATCATCATCATCATCATCATCATCATCATCATCATCATCATCATCATCATCATCATAACCATCATCATGACGACATGAAGGCGCCCCGTCATCCCGTTCACCAGGGCTGCTAACCTGCCTCAACCCCCCCCCCCACCCGCCCCCCTCATACTAAGATTGCTTCATAAATCAGGTGCTGAAGTAATTGAGGCTCGTTCTGGCCCATTACGACGTACATGCACACGCACGCACGCACACATGTACACACACAAACGACTCGATGGCGTTGTGGTACCGCGCTGAACCGCTAATTCAGCGATCCTAATTCGAGTCCAGCCCAGGGCTGAACATTTCAGCATCGCTGCACTGTGAACCGGCACTCTAACTCCTGTGGACAAAGAGTTATATTTACGCTCGTGCGTTTGTGTGTGTGTGTGTGTGTGTGTGTGTGTGTACGTATGTGTGTGTGTGTGTGTGTGTGTGTGTGTGTGTGTGTGTGTGTGTGTGTGTGTGTGTGTGTGTGTGTGTGTGTGTGTGTGTGTATGTGTGTGTGTGTATTCACTTTTTTTTTTATTTTTTTTATTACGTGTTGGACTCGTGATCGACAGCCATTTCCCTCCCGGAAGAGAGCTCAGAGCTCGTAAGACCGATCTATGGGTAATGCTATGACCTTACACACACACACACACACACACACACACACACACACACACACACACACACACACACACACACACACACAACTCCCCGCCCACGAGAGTCGGAGTAACGACCCGAAGCGCAGCGATACCGAAATAATTTCGGCCCTGGGCAGGATTCGAACCAGGTACTGCTGCACCTTCGTACTGGCAGTCCAGTACTCTATCAACCGCGCCACCGAGTCGTGTGTGTGTGTGTGTGTGTGTGTGTGTGTGTGTGTGTGTGTGTGTGTGTGTGTGTGTGTGTGTGTGTGTGTGTGTGTGTGTGTGTGTGTGTGTGTGTGTGTGTGTGTATTCACTTGTATTCACTTGGTCTTTGGATCACGTGTTGGACTCGTGATCGACAGCTATTTCCCTCCTGGAAGAGAGCTCAGAGCTCGTAGGTCCGATCTATGGGTAATGCTATGACCTTGCACACACACACACCCCCAACTCCCCGCCCACGAGAGTTGGAGTAACACCCCTCAGCGCTGCGATACTGATATTATTTCAGCCCCGGGCGAGGATCGAACCCGGACCTCCGTAGTGGCAGGCCAGAGTGTGTGTGTGTGTGTGTGTGTGTGTGTGTGTGTGTGTGTGTGTGTGTGTGTGTGTGTGTGTGTGTGTGTGTGTGTGTGTGCGTGTATGTAAGGTCACGGTATTAACCATAGATTGGGCCACACTAGTATACAAACTTTAAGCTCTCATCTGGGAGGGTAATAGCTGCCAATCACATGTTAGATATATGATCCAGGACCATGTTCAATCACACACATCTGGGATAAAGGCGGAAAAAAGAAATAAAGTCGACCGTCACCTTCTTCGATATTTATGTGGAGCAGCTCTTTTGGTCTCTGGAACTTCAAAAGCCTTCAAACATTTCAACGTCCACTGGGGGTCCCCTTGTAGATTAGTGTTGTTCTGCATTGGTTGGAGGCGTTTGAGATAGACTATTTTATGTTCTTTTCCTTATTGCATCGCTTCCGTGACTGGTGCTTTCCATCAACGAGAGTGATGAGGAAAATGCGTGGCGGTTGACAACAATACATTGCACTTACAACTATAAAAATCTTTTGTCTATTTACAAATATTTACATTATGGAACTGAGTATGAGCAGGCACTCAGTATTTGTTTTAATTCTATATAAATGTCTATATACAAGAAGTGGTGAATTATAATAACTAATATCATTTATATGGTTGAATCTGTCGGTTGAGATGCAGGTGTTCTCGGTGGTTGAAGCTCAGGTCAAGCCAGTTTGACCGCGGGTCAGATCACACAATAGGTGGTCCGTTGAAGCTTGCTACTACCACCAAGATATAACGTAGAGTAGCAAATGCATGCGCTTGCGTGCGTGCACACTAGTGGAGAATGAATAATTCTCAAGGGCAAGTACAAAAGTATACCGGGATTTCTTGCAACATCTTCAGCTGAACAGAATTACCTGATGATATCCAACATAACCACAAAGCACCAATTATAAACTCTAAAGGGTTAGTTGTCTTCCATTTGGTTTAAACTCTTTGTTAATCCGTGACCGTCTTTCCATTTCTTTGCCTAGTCCTACTCTAATCGTCATCTCATTGCTCGGTCACCAAAACGACATTGGACAAAAGATAACCGAAAGTAATAAAATTAACCTCAATGAATCCACTGGGTTTTTACTGGTATCTTTAAGGAGAGTTTTGTGTCAGGCGCCCAGCGATTCTTTTCAGTTTAAGGGAATCATCTTCATGGAGAAATATTCAAAAAATATCATCATCATCATCATCGTCCTGCGGCCTCTGTTATGAACAGATTTGAGTGGGAGATACGAGCGAATGACAAAATCCGCCTTTTAGTGAATAGAAAATGCCTGAAATAATAGTTTGGTATTCTTGGTGTAGATAAATTACAGCAATGGTCTGAAAAGTGGCTAATGAAATTTAACACAAGTAAATGCAAGGTAATGCACATAGGTAAAAATAACAGTAAGTACGATTACAAGTTATTTGGAAATTCGTTAACAAAAGTGGATAGTGAAAAAGATCTCGGCGTAATTATCAGTAACGACCTCAAATCATCTAAGCAGTGTATTTCAGCCTCTGAGAAAGCAAATAAGATTCTAGGACTGATTGCGCGATCTTTTGATTTCAAAAGTCCATCACTCATTAACAAGCTATATAAATCGTTAGTTCGTCCACATTTGAAATATGCTGTTTCCGTATGGTCACCGAATCTCATTAAAGACATTGACAGACTGGAAAAAGTACAACGGTGAGCCACAAAACTGATTCCAAATATCAAAAATAAATCATACGAAAATCGACTAAAACATATGAATCTGTTTTCCTTAAAAAAGCGTAGACTCAGAGGTGACTTGATACAGGTCTTTAAAATTCTAAAGGGAATTGACAACATCAAAAGTGACAAAATTTTCACACTGAATGAGAATCAGACAAGAAACAATGGTCTCAAACTGTCCGGAAATAGATTCAATTTGGAAGTAGGTAGAAACAACTTTGCCAACCGTGTAGTTAATGAATGGAATAAACTTCCTGCACAGGTAGTGCAATGTAGTTCAGTTCGAAGCTTTAAGAATCATTTAGATAAACACCTAAGCAAGATGCTGTAATGATTATAATTTATTTTATATTATTTGTTTTTGTTTTGTTATCATTTGTCTGTCTGATTTTCATTTATTATTAGTTATATGTCAATTTATTATTATTTACTATTTACCTGTTTGTTTATTATTTAACTATACCTATGCATTTATTTATGTATTTTATTTGTTATTTACATTATTATAGTTTTTATTCATTATTTTATTATTATTTCTTTTTTTTTCGCATCCGACCTAGATATGGACCAAAGGGTCTCCTGTCGGCATGCTCCGCCTTTGTAATCCTTTGACTTCGACGTTATTGTCGTCATAGTCGTCGGCATCTTTCTTATCACTGAAAAATTTCAAACTCATCGAAAATTATATATATAGTGTATAGCCTTCCTTGTAAAGATTGTGATTTAATGTATCTTGGATCTTAACACCAGGTTAATGGAGCACAAAAGATCCATTAGGTATGCCCAAGAATATTCCGCTGTGTTCCAACACGTCAGTACCAAAAATCACAGTCTTGACTGGGACAAGGTCAAAATTTTGTTCAAGTCCAACTGTAGTTTTAGAAGAAAAATTGTTGAATCGGCCTTAATCGAAGAATGTCCGAACTTGAATATCTCCAAAGGTCAATGGTCCCCGGACATAATCTCACGGCTAGCTGTGAGCCGTTTGGTTAAGAATTATCACCCTCCTGACCTTGCTTCCCGCCCGTTTCACTCATAACCTCACACCTCCACCTACACCTCTCACCTCTGACTCCGCCCTGCGTGACGGGTCGTCCTGTTTTAGCTCTGCGTGTTCCCCTTCTACTCACATCTCATTGTACTTATGTCTCTATAAATTCTTGTAATCTGTACTTTCCTGAAGAGGGCTATAGCTATTAGCCGAAATATTGAAGTTACACATTCTTCTAAAGTTTCCTTTTATTCCGACTGTGGGTTCTTCGTGATTAATATATATATATATATATATATATATATACATATATATACATATATATATACATATATATACATATATATATATATATATATATATATATATATATATATACACTGAATGGGTCCCAGTGATCAATTAATATCTTTTTCAACCACAATTCATTTTTAAATCCATGCCATTGCAATCGAGACTGAGAGTCGCTCGGAGGAGGCATCCGTTGGAAATTGAAACGTGGACGAGCCGAGGATTCGATCTCGATTGCGATGGCATGGAATTAAAAGTGATTTGTGGTTGAAAAAGATATATATATATATATATATGTATATATATATATATATGTATATATATATATTGTATATATGTATATATATATATATATATATATATGTATGCAAAGTAGACCACTTGGAAAAAATAAATTAATGAATTAGAGCGCTTTCGTATATTACATCCAGTGCAAAAAGTACATAGTTAAACAGAAATACATAGTTTATATATACATGAAGAATGAACAAGGACAGTTTACATAAGAGGAAAGGACATTTACCCCCTGGAAAGCGGTAGGTCAGGTCGCAAGGGTCAGTGGGTCCCATTAATGAGGGAAGGATGGCATCAGGTCACAATCGAAGGGTTACATTTTACCTTATTATTCTTTGGCTTATTTCTTGGCAGATAGAATTGTCAATTTTGTATAAGCCTTTGTGTAAGTTTGTATTTTGATCACTGGTGGCATGGATCAAACTACACTCTATTAAGTTTCTTGCATAATAGTAAGAAACTTAATAGAGTGCAGTTTGATCCATACCACCAGTTATCAAAATGCAAACTTACACAAAGGGTTATGTACTCGTATGTATATATGTATATACTTATTCACTCTTAAAGGAGCAAAGGCAAAAGATGCTATGAAAACAAAGGCAGCCAGAAATAGAATAATTGCTGTTGATTTTGCACATTATTATTTTCCCATCGTCTTGAAGGGAAAATATTAATGTGATAAGGAATTGGAAATCACAATTTCTAAAATTGGTCCGACATTACACAATCGTCCCAGCAATCACAACCCAAATCAGTCCCGTCGGTCATCATCATATATTTGAATGAAATCTTTGTTCTGTGACTCTGAACCCTTAATTCAGTTCATAGATGAAAGTCCTCAATTACCTCGAAAACGATAATTAATCAGTTTAAGAAAAAAGAAAAAAAAGAGACGCTGTCAGGCAGTTAGAGGGTCAAATGTCCTTGGGACATTCTATGTTAAAACGGAGGTCGATGATCGTTAAGAAATTATCTCAGAACTCTTTTGTAATCACAAACGTCTTGGTGACCATTCGGTTCCATAGGCAATTACTCCAATGGAAATGCCCTGGCTGTTTTCTTTACCGAAACATTATTTTTAATATACACGGATTATACCCATGGCTCATGCTGTTCCATAGTGAAACATGCATTGGAAATAGAAACGAATTATGCTGCTCAACAATGGAACACCAACTGACAATAAGCATGGCCCGTGTTGTTTTGCAATGAAACATTCATTGAAAGCAGATTTGGTGTATGGACAGCAGGAAATACTTCATGACAATATATATATATATATATATATATATATATATATATATATATATATATATACATACATATGTACGTATATATATATATATATATATATATATATATATATATATATATATATATACATATATATATATATATATGTCTGGGTCAAATTCCCGACAGCCATAATCTCGACACCCAATATGTCGAGAGGCACAATCCCGATAGGCCACAATCCCGACAGGCCACAATCCCGAAATCCAAAATCTCTACACACACACACACACACACACACACACACACACACACACACACACACACACACACACACACACACACACACACACACACACACACACACACACACACACACACACACACACACACACACACACACACACACACACACACACACACACACACACACACACACACACACACACACACACACACACACACACACACACACACACACACACACACACACACACACACACACACATACACACACACACATACACACACACACACACACACACACACACACACACACACACACACACACACACACACACACACACACACACACACACACACATATATATATATATATATATATATGTGTGTGTGTGTAATATATCACTCAAGAAACCCACAGTCGGAGAAAATGAACTTCGAATGAAAGAATATTCTATATTTCGGCTATCAAGAAGAAACACAAAGGCGAAATAGAGCAAGAATTTGGTTGACAGGGAGGGGGAAATTGTGGGATCCAGACATTTTGTCTCCAGACATTTGGTCTCCAGACATTTGAACATTTTGTCTCCAGACATTTGATCCCTGGACATTTAGTCTCCTCACATTTTATCTCTTTCGTTAAAAAAAACTGGACATCTGGTCTCCATATGAAATTTATCATTAGTACAGATAACCATATAATATATTTGGTGTAGAAACTTAGCAGTAGAATATTCAAATATGCTTCTTGGGATCATATGCTTAGTAATTAAATGTTTAATTCTGGTCAATTAATGGGTACAGTAAATGGTGTACGGATGCAATCACACAACCCAAATCCCACACAATAGAAAGTCACACCTGAATCTACTTATCCACACATAAAAGAACTATAAATATAATGTTAATGTTAAAAGGTTTTAACTTTTTTAATTTTATAGATATATCGAATCTTTCATTATGCTGTGAGATTATATCTTTTTTATTATGCATTTAGGTAACATTGATTATGGCTGTCGGTAATTTGACCCTGACAGAATTCCGATAGCTATAATGCTGTTTGAAATTATCTTTTTTATCCTGTGTTTACACCAGTTCTTTATTAGGTTGTAATTCAATTTTAATTAAAATTCTACATGAGTAACATTGCTATTTTTGTTTCCCCAAAATATATAAAAGATTTTTGTTGTTGTTGTTGTCGGGATTTTGGCTTTCGGGATTTT
>NC_134794.1:42848728-42853728 GCF_046742065.1 Oratosquilla oratoria | reverse complement strand
TCATTTCCAATTTCCTGCAATTCTCTCCCCTTGTACATCTTATCATTTTACTTTTACCCACACCTATCTTCAACTTCTTTTTTTCGCACACTTCCCAAACTCCGTCACTAACTTCCTTAATCCCTCCTCTGATCCTGCTACAAGCGCAGTGTTGTCAGCACACAACAACCGGCTTATTTCCCATTTCTATCCAATTTCTTTAACCATCTCCAAACCCTGCCCAATTACCCTTGCAGTTACCTCTCGCACAACCCCAACCATGTATAAATTGAACAGCCAAGGCGACATAATGCATCCCTGGTGAAGTCCCACCTTTACTTCGAACCATTCTCCATTTCTAATTCTGATACAGGCTCTACTATTCTTGTAAAAAATCTTGACTGGTTCTAACAGCTTTTGTCCTATCTTATGTATCTGCAATACGCACCACAGTGACTTCTTGTCTACCTTGTCATAAGCCTTTTCCAAGTTAATAAAGGCCCCCCCAAAAAAAAATCCTTTCCTTTTCCACGGCTCCGACACCTCTTGTTGCCATCTGACACAACACCTCTTGTTGCCATCTGACACATCACTGACTCGTGAACTTTTCTCCACGAGTTACTTTCTATCTGACACATTAAGTTTCTGACACGAGATACAAAGGATTACAAAAGATTACAAAGGATAACAAAGGAGGAGCATCCGACAGGAGACCTTTTGATCCATAACTAGGTCGGATGCGAAAAAATTATAATAATGGTAATATAAATAGTAATAAATAAAATAAATGAATAGGTAAAATTGAATAATAAACAAACAGGTAATTAGTAAATAATAATGAATGAACAGATAGATAATATTCATATAAATAATAATAAACAAACAGACAATAACAAACAAATAAACAAATAATATGACATAAATAACAGGCATTACAGCATTTTGCTTAGTTGTTTATCTAAACAAATCTAAAAGATTTGAACTGAACTATATTGCACAGTCTCTGCAGGAAGTATAATCCATTCATTAACTACACGGATGACGAAGTTGTTTCTATTCACTTCCAAATTTAATTAACTACACGCTTGACGAAGTTGTTTCTATCCACTTCCAAATTGAATGAACTACACGGTTGACGAAGTTGTTTTCTATCCACTTCCAAATTAAATCTACTTCCTGACAGTTTGAGACCATTATTTCTTGTCTGATTCTTTGAGACCATTATCTCTCCACGTTTCCGACACCAAATTACTTTGTGGCAGAAGTAAGTATTTCTCCATCCAAACATAGTTCCATTGTCTCCGCTCTTCTGACACAGGGAACAGTGTCTTCCGCTCTTCTGACACAGGGTTCTGTGTCGTATACTCTTCCGGCACAGTTTTCCGTGTCGGAAAGAGCCTCTAACCCCTAAATCACGCCTCCTGTAACACCCTTCGGTCCCTTCACCAGCACTTCTGACACGCTCCTCCTTTCTGACACTCAGCCCCCACCCCCACCCCCACCCCCACCTCTGGGGGCTCTCCAGGGTCATCGATTATTTCGTTTCGAGGATCTGAGGATCTGGGCCCTCTTCCTCCTCTTCCTCCTCCTCCTCCTCCTCCTCCTAGACCCCTGTTGAGGTCATGGCCTCTCTCTCTCTCTCTCTCTCTCTCTCTCTCTCTCTCTCTCTCTCTCTCTCTCTCTCTCTCTCTCTCTCTCTCTCTATCTATCTATCTCTCTCTCTCTCTCTCTCTCTCTCTCTCTCTCTCTCTCTCTCTCTCTCTCTATCTATCTCTCTCTCTCTCTCTCTCTCTCTCTCTCTCTCTCTCTCTCTCTCTCTCTCTCTCTCTCTCTCTCTCTCTCTCTCTTTTCCCCTCGCTCGATCTGTGACTAATTTTGTTTGCTCACACTCAGCCATATTGACCCTCCTCCTCCTCCTCCTCCTCCTCCTCCTCCTCCTCTTCCTCGTTCTCCTCTTCCTCCTCTTTCTTTCTCCTCCATCTCCACTGTCTCCTCCTCCCTCCTCCCCCTCCTCCTCCTCCCTCCTCCTCCTTCTGCCTCTTTCTCCTTCATCCTTCTTCCTAATCCTCCCCTCTACTCCTCCTCCTCCTCCTCCTTCTGTTCCTGCTTTTCCCACATTCTTCCTTTTACTCCTTTCTTGGAAGAACGCTCTAATGGTATCCAGTGAAAACGTCCCCGTGCCTAAAGGTCCGCGCTTTCATGAAACTGCGCATAACCTAAAACAGACACATTTGAAGTGTGGCTTAAAATGTGTAGACTACCGATAATTTGTTATAGAAATAGAAATATCTATCATATTGCTTTCCATAAAACCATAGAAATGCAATTTAATGTTCTTTATTTCTCTTTAAATAACATAATTCTTAACGATCGGGATGATGTCACTAGATGAACCTGTGTCCAAAACTGCACGACTGACTGAATGATCGGATGATTAAATGATATTGCACCGGGAAAAAAGTACCTAATGGAATTTAAAAGATTAAACCTCATTTCCCTTGGTACAAGCGCATTGGCAAGTAACGACGACGAGACTGAATTAATTAAGGTAATGTACACCAAATAAGGAAAACAAGATGGCGTCGCATGATGTAAAAAAAAATCGTTCTATAGCCGAGGAAGATCAGACAATGACGTCAAAGCGAGCAAACGAAAATACATACATTTGAAGTGCGGTTGTGAATCAAGTTTGTAGACAACCTTTTAAGCAGTGATTTTTTCTAGAAATACTAAAATCGGATTCAACCGGCTGCCCCTGGCAGTATCATCGGACTGAGTTTCTGTAGCAGATTTATTGTAGGGACTCAGTGGTAGAAAATGAGGAATCAATATTTCAAATGTGACTGAAAATAAGTGAAATGAGCATTTCCTAGGAAAATTTGTTGTCATAAGTAATGAACCGCTATTTCAACCACTTTTCAAAACGAACAAAGAAGCATCAGGATTATGTTATGTGCGAACCAATTTCCGATTTGATCAATAGAAAATTTATACCTCATAATTGGTCCTAATTTTTTTTTTCGTGCAGATTTTGGAAAAAAAAAATCTTGCGTATACTTATACCGAGTGCTCGATGCTTCCTTATGCAAAACATAGTTCATGTCGATGAGTTGCGTTGTGCAAATGCTGGGAAAGCAATGATAATAGGATACAGTGTGGAGGCCGACTAAGAACACTTTCGCCTGTGGATATTTTCGCGAATCTGAGGACCCTCTCGACTGAGAACGATCTCATCAGAGGACGTTCTCTTTGGTAACCGATGTAATACATACCCCGCCTAGCATCTCAAAAGTCGTGCAATTTGAGTCCTTCTTATTGCAACTTCTGTAAAGAGTTTATTCCTCTTTGGAAATTTTCTTATATATACATATATATATATTCATAAGTATATATATATATATATATATATATGTATATATATATATATATATATATATATATATATATATATATTTTTTTTTTTTTTTTTTTTTTTTTTTTTTTTTTTTTTTTTTTTTTTGGTCAACTGAACATTACTATGTTCAGTCATGGGCGACCTCGCAGGTGGTGAAGGCCACCCATGGGAGACCATCTGAAGGATTCAGATGGTCTCAGATGGTGCAAATCACTCAACGTGGAGTGGTGTGATGCTAGTGACGCATCACAACTAAGAATCGAACTAGGATCCATAAGGAAGAGACGCCGTTGGGAAATCCTGAGTTCCGAGTTCGACCCTTACATAAGAATGAATTGTGAGTTTTTATTTCTGTTTTTATAATTTTGGTTGGTGCTGTAAGTTGTGTCTGAGCTATTGTCAAAGACGTTGCAGGGCTTGTCACGTCTATGTACTCCGTGATACTGCCAACTTGCGTTCTGAATGAAAGATTGGGAAGACGATGAAGTCGTTTCTGGTACCTCAAAGTTTCGCTCATTCCAGCTTCACCAAGTACATAGATGAAGTTCGAACAAGAACAAAAGAACATAAGAATGAAGGGGACTGCAAGAGACCATAAGGCCTACACTGGGCAGTTCCATGTCCATTACCACCTATCACCTCCATCCATGAAATTATCTAACCTTTTCTTAAAACAACCAATAATTCCAGCGTTATTTACATAATTATTAAGTCTATTCTATTCCCTAACCACTCTACTGGTAATGAACGAAATTTGCAATAGTAAAGATTTCTTCGTCCTCACATACTCCATTTCCCGGTCTGCCTTGCGTTCTGTTGATTTGTTGAGAACTCTGGTCCTAGAGTTCTGGAGTGGAGGAGATGAAGACAGGGAGGTGGGGAAGCGCGGGGGGGGGGAGGGGTAGGAAGAAGGAACGTAGAGAAGGAGAAGAAAATGAAAAGAGGGTGAGGGAGGGAGGAAGGGGATGGTGGGTTGATTTCGTGGTGGCCATTCTGGATCACAAACACGCCATGTTTGCCTAAGGCCCGTCCTCACCTCCCCCACCATTCCCCACCATCCTCCTCATTGCAACTCTCCACCTTGGCATTCTGGAGGAGGAGGAGGAAGAGGAGGAGGAGGAGGAGAGGAGGAGGAGGAAGAGGAGGAGAAGGGGGATACTTGCAAATGTTTGCTTGCTATCCAAAAAAATTCCAACAACCTCAACGCTGTAATGTATTTCATAGTGCTTATTCCAGCTCCCAAGTGACACTTTCTTATACACATCATGAAACGTTAACGGAACAAACGGTATCAGAATATATTGGCTCATTCCGATGATGCACTGTACACCAAATATTTAATTTAGGCTGACGCCATACACGTGTATTCAGCTTAGAGTTGCATGGAAATGTAAGTGCCCAAAGAGTATAGAACGTGCGTGCGTTTGTGTGTGTATACGCGCGCGTGCGCATGTGTGTGTACGTGTGTTTGTGTCTGTGTGTGTGTGTACGTGTGTTTGTGTCTGTGTGTGTGTGTGTGTGTACATGTGTTTGTGTCTGTGAATATATCTCCTTGTTTATGTCTGTGTATGTGTCTGCATCTGTTTGTATCTATGTACGAGTATGCATTTTTGTCTATCTGTCTGCC
>NC_134794.1:42818728-42828728 GCF_046742065.1 Oratosquilla oratoria | reverse complement strand
TGGTGTTTATGTAAGACACACCTTGTGGAGAGGAGGTGGAATAGTGTAGCTAGTTACAAAGGATTACAAAGGCGGAGCATGCCGACAGGAGACCTTTTGATCCATATCTAGGTCGGATGCGAAAAAAAAATATATATATAATAATGTAAATAACAAATAAAATACATAAATAAATGCATAGGTATAGTTAAATAATAAACAAACAGGTAAATAGTAAATAATAATAAATTGACATATAACTAATAATAAATGAAAATCAGACAGACAAATGATAACAAAACAAAAATAAATAATATAAGATAAATTATAATTATTACAGCATCTTACTTAGGTATTTATCTAAATGATTCTTAAAGCTTCGAACTGAACTACATTGCACTACCTGTGCAGGAAGTTTATTCCATTCATTAACTACACGGTTGGCAAAGTTGTTTCTACCTACTTCCAAATTGAATCTATTTCCGGACAGTTTGAGACCATTGTTTCTTGTCTGATTCTCATTCAATGTGAAAATTTGGTCACTTTTGATGTTGTCAATTCCCTTTAAAATTTTAAAGACCTGTATCAAGTCACCTCTGAGTCTACGTTTTTTTAGGGAAAACAGATTCATGTGTTTTAGTCGATTTTCGTATTATTCATTTTTGATATTTGGAATCAGTTTTGTGGCTCGCCGTTGTACTTTTTCCAATCTGTCAATGTCTTTAATGAGATTCGGTGACCATACGGAAACAGCATATTCCAAATGTGGACGAACTAACGATTTATATAGCTTGTTAATGAGTGATGGACTTTTGAAATCAAAAGATCGCGCAATCAATCCCAGAATCTTATTTGCTTTCTCAGAGGCTGAAATACACTGCTTGGATGATTTGAGGTCGTTACTGATAATTACGCCGAGATCTTTTTCACTATCCACTTTTGTTAACGAATTTCCAAATAACTTGTAATCGTACTTACTGTTATTTTTACCTATGTGCATTACCTTGCATTTACTTGTGTTAAATTTCATTAGCCACTTTTCAGACCATTGCTGTAATTGATCTAAATCTTCTTGAATATCTAATTGGTTTGAGTGATCATTTGTCACTCCGCACAGTTTTGTATCATCAGCAAATTTGGAAACAGTAGATTTTAGTCCATGGTCTATATCATTTATATATACTATGAATAGAAGTGGCCCAAGAACGGAACCCTGAGGAACTCCACTTGTAACATTTTTCCATCTAGAAGTTTGTCCATTTAAAACAACTCTCTGTTTTCGATCATTCAACCAATTACTAGTCCAACCTAATAGGCTACCACTTATTCCGTGTAAAGCTAATTTAGTAAGTAGTCTTTCGTGTGGGACGGTATCAAAAGCTTTTGCAAAGTCTAATATATATTAAATCTATATTGTTTCTTTTGTCATAATTCGAGATAACTGTATTGTAGAATTCGAGTAAGTTAGTCACGCAAGAACGTTTCCGTCTGAAACCATGCTGGCTATCATTTATCAAACAGTTACTTTCTAAATGATGTTCGATAGCATCTCTGATGATAGTTTCCATTATTTTTCCTACCATTGAAGTCAAACTTATAGGCCTATAGTTATTTGGCTTCTTTTTGTCACCTTTTTTGAATATGGGAGTAACGTTAGCTAGCTTCCATTCTCTTGGGACATCTCCTGATATGATAGATTTCTTGAAAATAATTTCTAATGGAACAACAATCTCATTTTTCATTTCCTTTAAGATTCTTGGATGCCAACCGTCAGGCCCTGGTGTTTTATCAACTTTGAGTTTGTCTATACACCTTTTAATTTTTTCTTTTGTTATATTTACCGTAGTGAGTATGTTTACCCTAGACTTTTCACAGGTTTCAGTTTGGAATTCACTTTGAGGTGTTTCGTTTACAAATACCGAGCTAAAATAATTGTTTAAGATATTACACATTCCTTCATTTGAATATTCAAGTTGACCGTCAGCAGATAATAGTGGACCAATGTGATTCCCAACAACCTTTATATCTCTAATGTAACTATAGAATTCTTTGGGATTCTCTTTGGATTTATCAGCGATGTTCATTTCGTATTGTCGTTTTCTTTTTCTTATTGTCTTTTTTAAATCTCTCTGTATTGATACATAACTTTCAAAGTCATTTGATGCACCCGAGCACTTATATTTCTTATAAGCCTGTCTCTTTTTAGCAATACTTTTTTCAGTTTCTTTGTCGAGCCACTTTGGGCGAGCCTGATTTAGGGGACGTCTGTCCTTAAAAGGAATGTAAGTTTGAATCATCTTAGTGAGCGTATTTTGAAATATTTCCCACATCTGATCTACAGGTCTTTCGTTTAATTTTGCCTCCCAATCTGTAAGCTGAAGCTCCTGACGTAGTCCTATGAACTGAGCTTCACTGAAATCGGGTATTTTAGAAACACAAATATCTATTCTAAAATTGTTTAGGAGTTTGAATCTAACTAAGTTGTGATCGCTATTTGCAACAGATTCACCGACTTCTACATCAGTTACCATGCTTTCGCGGCTAGTAATAAAAAGATCGAGTAAGTTTCCATATCTTGTGGGCTCTTTTACATGCTGAATTAAGTAATTGTCACCAATTAGAGGGTGATAGGGGGCGCCAGTGAGAATTTTGCCCTGGGGCGGCACTTTGATATGTAAGGGCTCCACTTTAGGCTTTCAGTCAGCTGCAGCACTTCGTTCAACGGTTCTAGAGATGGAATTAGGGGAAATCCATCAACTATGTCTGAAGTGATGGGATTCGTCTGATTGAAGATATTCTTGAAATGTTCTGACCATCCAGATGGGGCCTAGACGATCTCTCTGAACAATCCATTCCTGTTTGATTGGATGGCTACGGTGTTTCTGTAGACCATAGATTGCTTTTTATAATACATACACACACATACACACACGCACGCACGCACGCACACACACACACACGCACACACATACACACACACACACACACACACACGTACGCACACACACACACACACACGTACGCACACACACACACACACACACACACACACACACACACACACACACACACACACACACACACACACACACACACACACACACACACACACACACACACACACACATGCACAAACACACGCACACACATACACACACACATGCACAAACACACGCACACACCACGAGACTCCTCGTTTCATGGATGACCCATGAACCGGTTTCATAACCGGATTCGTCCCTGTTCCCCTCCCTCTTCCTCCTCCTCCCAACTCCTCCACCTCCCTCCTCTCTCCTCCCTCCTCTCCCCTACATCCCTTCAGTCAGACAACCAACCAACCAGCTCCATCAAAATATCATTTCATTTTATTTTCACTCTTTTAATCTCTCCCTCCCTTGTCTCTCATCGCTCCAACTGAAATGTCATTTCTCTGTTTTCTTATTTTCTCTTCTCTTCGTTCTTCTCTTCTTTCTGTTTATCTTTTTGAATATTACATCGATCATTCGTTTGTCTTTCTCTTCTCCGAATTTTTTTTTTTTTCGTAACCGGAACTACCGCTTCCATCTGGTGACCTTTCCGCCTCCTCTCCTCCTCCTCCTCTTCTCCTCCTCCTAGCCTCCTCCTCCTCTTCCTCCTCTACTCCTCCTCCTAACATCCTCCTCCTCCTACTACTCCTCGTCATCGTCCTCCTTCTTTTCCTTCTTCTCCTTCTTCTACTCCGCCTCCTCCTCCTCTCTTCCTCCTCCTAACATCCTCATCCTCCTACTCCTCGTCATCGTCCTCCTTCTCTTCCTTCTCCTTCTCCTATTCCGCCTCCCCCTACTTCTCCTCCTAGTCCTCCTCCTTCTCTTCCTTCTCCTTCTCCTAATCCGCCTCCTCCTACTTCTCTTAGTCCTCCTCCTTCTCCTTCTCCTAAACCACCGCCTCTTCTTCCCCTCCTCCTCTTCCTCCTTCTCCTACTAGGTCTTCTCCTTCTCCTTCTTCTCCTTCTCCTCCTCCTCTCCCTCCGCCTCCTCCTCCTCCCCCTCCTCCTCCACGTATGGGGCATTGAGTGCATATTAGTTTGCAGTCGATACTCTAAGGACTCTCGTAACACCCCTACTGAGCAGAGTCCCTCAGCATTCTTTTATAATTGGGGACTAAACCTCACTCAAACGATAATGCTGATCACTTTCATACGCTCTCCATTCTGTTCTCCTTAAATATTCCTCCTTTGTCACCTCCTACTCTTTGGAGAGATAGTATCCCCGAGAACAGAAGAACTGATTATCGATAAAGAAATACAAATTTCCTTCCCTTCCTCCGCCTCCTCCCCTTCTCTTCCCCATGAATTGATCATCTACTTCCTTTCCTTCACTTTCATCACTTTCTTTGCTTCTTCCTCTCCCTCTTCTATTTTTTTTTCTCATTTCATTTCGTAAAATACAATTCCCTTTCCTTTTTACTTGCTCCTTTTACATGCTTTGTATTCCTTCCTCCAACTCACCTCCTTTTGTTATTCTTCTTGTTTTTCTTCCTCTTCCTCCTTTTCTTCCTATTCCTTCTCCTGCCTCTCATTTTCTTCTTGTTTCGTCTCCTTATTATTGCAAAGGATTACAAAGGATTACAGAGGCGGAGCATGCCGACAGGAGACCTTTTGGTCCACATATAGATTGGATGCGAAAAAAAATCATAATAATAATAAATGAATAAATAAAAACTATAATAATGTTCCAGCTCATTCTTCTCCTCCTGGTTCTCCTACTTCTCTTATTCCTTCTACCTTCCCACTGACCTTTCTCTCGCAAGTGCGAGGAGGGTGAGTCAAGCACAGTATTTACGACGAAACGGAAAGAGGAAAGGGTCATTTGTGTCCCGTCTTCGACCCGAGAGATGTTTCAGGAGTGAGACTATCAGTCAGTCAGTCAGGGAGGGAGGAAGGGAGGGATTGAAGGCAGGAGGGAGGGACACGAATCGGGAGGGAGGGAGGGACACAAGGTGGGAGGAAGGGAGGGGAGGAGGGATGGAGGGAGGGAAAGAAGGGGGGGAGGAAGGGAGGTAAGATGGGAGTGAGGGAGGGAGGGACACAAGACGGGAGGGAGGGAGGAAGGGAGGGAAAAAGGGGGAGAAGGAAGGGAGGTAAGATGGGAGTGAGGGGATGAGAGAGGGAGGGAGGTAGAAAAAGAGGGAGGAAGAGAGTTAGCAGGGGAGTGAGGGAGGGGTAGAGGGAACGAGGGAGGGAAGAGAGAGGGAGGGAGTGAGGCGGACGCTTAACCTCAGGTCATTTGTCTTCGGCGTCGACAAAGGTTCCCAACGAGATTCCAAGATTATCCTTTAACCCCTTCAATACGGAGGAAGACTTCTGTATACTATTTTGGCCGACGCCAAGCGATTTCATTCAACACAGGGAACTCACATAGCATCCCCCTACCCCCCCCACCTCCCATCACCCTCCATACCGGGCCCATTGTCCCAGGTCACACTGATTTCAGTGGTCCATGATGATAGTAAGATGAAGTGAAATAAGATTAAATGAAATAAAACAAAATAAAGTAAAACGAAATAAAATAGAAGAAAGTTAAACTATTATAGATTAAAACGAAACAATTTTAAACAGATAAAAAAAGGAGAGAAAAAATATGTTGGGTCTCGACCCTCATCAATGGCCCCCACCAACTCTCCACTAACGAGGATCGTTACGGCTTTGTTTTCTCTACGGCGTCCTGTCCTTGGTTCCCATGGTAACGACGACGAACGGTCGTTTTCGGAACTGATTGGATATATCCCCCCACCCCCTCAACGTCTTGGACCCTGGGACGCCTCGGCACCTTGCTAGGCACTCGCATGGCAGTGCATGGCATTCTTGGGAACCTGCATTGTCCAGGCAGCTTCATTCAGAGTATCTCGAGGTCGGTGTTGGGGATCATGGGTAGCGGTTGTAGGTGGGGGGGGGGCAGGGTCGGGTTGGGTAGTGGTGGGGATCCTCGGACCTAGCGAATGTTAGGTAAGGGTGTGACATAAAACAACTAACTACAAAATATAAGAAAAATACTATGAAATATATACTGTGAAATTGGAAATGGCAATAAGTTACAAAATATAAACAAGAGGACGTTAAAATTCATTACCAAACATGACATTAAAATATAAAAGAACATAAGAAAGAAGGAGACTGCTAGAGACCATATGGCCTCTCCTAGGCAGTTCCATGTCCATTACTACCTATGTTTTTAAGTCTATTCCATCTATTGGTAAACCTGTTCTTGCCTATTGCTTTCTTACAAAATATATGCAAAGGGACACTAGAAAGAACACATTAAGGTATATTAAAAACAATATTATATTTCATGGCCCAAACGTCTTCGGGTAGTGTCTAATGGCCTAAACGTCCTAGGTTAGTGTCTTATGGCCTAAACATCCTAGGGTAGTGTCTTATGGCCTAAACGTCCTAGGGTAGTGTCTTATGGCCTAAACGTCCTAGGGTAGTGTCTTATGGCCTAAACATCCTAGGGTAGTGTCTTATGGCCTAAACGTCCTAGGGTAGTGTCTTATGGCCTAAACGTCCTAGGGTAGTGTCTTATGGCCTAAACGTCCTAGGTTAGTGTCTTATGGCCTAAACATCCTAGGGTAGTGTCTTATGGCCTAAACGTCCCACGGTAGTGTCTTATGGCCTAAACGTCCTAGGGTAGTGTCTTATGGCCTAAACATCCTAGGGTAGTGTCTTATGGCCTAAACGTCCTAGGGTAGTGTCTTATGGCCTAAACGTCCTAGGGTAGTGTCTTATGGCCTAAACGTCCTAGGGTAGTGTCTTATGGCTTAAACGTCCTAGGGTAGTGTCTTATGGCCTAAACGTCCTAGGGTAGTGTCTTATGGCCTAAACGTCCTAGGGTAGTGTCTTATGGCCTAAACGTCCTAGGGTAGTGTCTTAAGGCCTAAACGTCCTGGCACCCAGATGAGGGTTGTGTAGGGGATTCCAGCGTCATGCGGTCATTTCTCTTGGTATGGTCGTACGGGTGGGTCTGTTGAGGAGATGGTTTGTCTGACAGATCGTATTGCTACCCGGATACAAGTAAAATTTTACATTGTACAACCTCATATCCTCAACATTATACGTTTACATACACATAACATATAGACTCCGGGTGTGATAATTCTGAATCGTACCTGTCTTCAGACGTCTTTGAAGCTGATGTATTCCGAGATTCTTTGATAGCGGAGTTGGTTTTCGAACTGATACAATTTGCAGTGTGTAAAGGACCATCACGTTCCTACGGTACGGTACACTTCTATTATGTACCATGCAGGAAATCCTTACCATGTACCATAGGAAGTGAAAGAAAAAATTATGCCTTGTGATCGTTATTAAAAGCTAGAAGGAGGAAGAAAAAAAAACGGAATTACCAACAGACAACGTTTATAACCACCTCTACTTTAACTATATACAAAAGATCACAATTCAGTTACATCTAATCAATATAATGTTATGACATGAACCATTCAACAACAAATTCTGTACACAAATATCCTATTTATACAGCTTCTTATCTTCCTTTGTTTCTTCTTGTTTCATACCTGGGCGTTAAGATCGGCACCGCGTCGATTAAGTATGGGGAGACGAATTCTGATCTGCCAGGGGTGACAAATAGGATCAGCACTGGACTGATGGAATAAGGGAACTTCAACGTTCCCATCTGCCAGGGGCGACGAATGAGATCGTCACTGGGCCGATGTAGTAAGATCGAACATCGGGCAGACTACGGAAGGGAGCCCGAGCGATTGTCTGCGGGCGGCGAGGCAAGACACTTGGTCCACGACGTTCCAAACGTCGAGTTGTCATTAAGAACATAAGAATGAAGGAGACTGCAAGAGACCATAAGGCCTACACTAGGCAGCTCCGTATCCATCACCACCTGTCATTCCCATCCATAAAGTTGTCTAATCGTTTCTAAAAACAACTGATAGTTTTAGCGCTTACTACATGGTTACTAAGTTTATTCCATTTGTCGACCACCCTATTAGTAAACCAGGATACAAGTAAAATTTTACATTGTACAATCTCATATCATCAACATAATACGTTTACATATATATAACATATAGAATATAGATATATAATTCACACATCAGATTATAATTCAAGCAAGGGGGTAACCATGCCAGACATGAAATATTCACTCTAGTGGAGCGTTTCCCAACCTTTTCCGACCATAGTACCCCCTGTTGTCATGTCTAAGCAGTCCAGTACCCCTATCTTGTTATTAGAAGGATAAAAGAAAGTGAAGTGTACTGCTTGTTGATTTATTTTCTTGATTCCTTAGAACTGAAACAAATTGACAATATTGTTTGTAGAAAAAACAAGAACACAATAGAGAAATAAAATATCATGGAAAAAGTCAAATATGCACAACTAGGTAATCAACGATACATATATCTTCGTACTTATACCGTTTTCTTAGCCTGATATACTCCTGTTATATTTTGTCCACTTGCTATCTTTTTTCGTTATTTGTTCTTCTGCGTGGTATCGCAGTCGTGGAATATGAACACTCTCACACTAATGTTGAATGTTGCATGTAGTGTTGTCTGAAATAGGGCAAAAGGTTGTAAAGGTCCTGACTTTGTTATATCGAGGTCTTGATTCAAGTTATACTGTTGGATTTCTTATCGGAGCCACATTTAACATTGGGTTCCGCATTTGCTTTCAAATTCATTATATACTTTTATGAATACATTTGTTTATTTAATTACTTGAATATTTATTTATATATTTATTTGTTTATTTATCAAACTATCCACTATCTAATTAAATTTTTGTTTTCTATTAATTTTATTTCATTATTGTTTATATATTTACTTATTTGTTCATCTATTTAACAATTTATCTATTTATTAAACTATCTACTATCTAATTCAAATTCTATTTTTCTATTAATTTTATTTCATTACTGTTTATTTATTTAATTATTTGTTCGTTTATTTATTTATTTAATTATTTAATTATTCTATTATTTAATTATTCATTTATTTATTTATTTATCTATTTATCTTATTCTATTTTTCTTTTTACTGACTCGTTGTTGCTGGGTTTCAGGAACAAAAATATTAAGTAATCCAAGAGAATGTCCTCTTTGGTATGGATCGAATTGGTGGAAGGGCAGTTCCAGGAATGTAATGTTATTTAGTGTGGTTGGGGATGCATTCGTTGATTCTGACACTAGTGCTTCTCGATAACGTTAAAAAACGACGACTATTCCCTTTCTGAAATGGGTGAATAGTTGCTCCGTTGTTACCATTGTAGATACTTCTAGGTTTGTGGAAAGGTTCTTCGGTTCGTGAACAGGGGAAACCCACGGAACGGGACGGGAATGCCAAAAAGGGACTTTGGTTTTTTAAACAATTACATTAGCAACCGTCATCAGCTACCCGGCAAGCATAAGACGGTTTACCAATGTTTCGATACAGATCCTCTTCAATGAAGAAGCTGATCAGATTCCTAAGTGGGATACGTCACATGGTGGAACAGAGCTAGCTACCTTGTCTTGTAGGAAAAGCTTTAGTCGTAATCGTCTGGATAGTTCTTCCATTCGGCGACCAGGCGTCTTTTGAAGGTTTCAATGCTTAGGCTGGATCCATTATCATTTGAGAGCTTGTTCCAGTCTCTGATAGCTCTGATGCAGAAGAAATGTCTTCGGATTACTGAAGGCCTCTGTATTTGTACCTGTGTCCTCTGTTTGTGACTGCAACGAATGGTTACAGCATCATGCTGTTCCAGTGCGGGCATGACTTACTGGCGTCAATAATATCAATGTGGTGTGTCATTTTGACCATCTGGATTTGATGGTCTGGCTGTCTCCGGAATTGCAGAGTGAGCAAGTTTAGTTTCTTCAGCCGTTTGCTACAATATATGGCATGTCAGACATCACTGTCATCGGGCGTTTAGCTTTCCTTTTGACTTGTTCGATAGAATCCTTCAGTTTGTATTACCATGGCATATTCCAGGCACGGTAGGACCAAGCTCTTGTATATAAGACTGAATGAGTTC
>NC_134794.1:42803728-42811228 GCF_046742065.1 Oratosquilla oratoria | reverse complement strand
TCTACACCCATTGTTAATGTCGAGAATCGAGAAAGTGTTCCTGAATCATGGTGCAATGCTATAGTGATTTTGCTTCATAAAAAAGGGAGACCAGAAAGATCTTAGTAACTACCAACCTATTAGCTTGTTATAAATTGTATTAGAATTATTCTCCAGTATCCTTACAAATAGACTAAGTCAAGCTTTAGATGGAAACCAGGCAGGCTTTAGAAGCGGATATTGGAATCTAACTAATCGAGAAAACAACAGAATACAATATACCTCATTGTTTAGCTTTTGTAGATTACGAGAAGGCCTTTGACTCGTCGGAAGAAATAGCAATACTAAAGTCGCTACGCAAGCAGGGTGCAAATGAACGGATCGAAAAGGTTCTAGAAAAGATTTATGCAAAAGATACAGCTGTAATTCGACTACATAAAGATAAAGAAAAGATAAAGATCGAGAAAAAAGTACGGCAAGGCGATACAACTTCACCCAAACTATTTACTGCTTGCTTGGAAGAGATTTTCAGAAGGTTGAGTTGTAAAGAGAAATGTTTGAAGATTAATGGCGGATATTTCAATAATCTATGATTTGCGGATGGCATCTTTCTTATTTCAAAAAGATCAAAAGTCTTGCAAGATATGGTGAGTGATCTGAACAAGGAAAGTCTCAAAGTAAAAGAGACTATAATTTATGGTGAAAGTCTTGAAGAAGTTGAATAGTATAATTATTTAAGCCAGTTGGTGAAAGTGACTCAAAATAATGATAATGAAATAAAAGGTGCATTTCAATTGGTTGGAAAATGTATGATGGAGACAAATTGGATCATTTCATTATTAAAAAGTTGTCGATAGTAGACTTGTAACCTATCTCTGTTGAGCAGGTAACAATGGACCTTTCCATGTTCCTTTTCTTTTCTTCTCTATATGTGTATGTTGTCCTTATTCTCTGTATGTACTGTACCTCTGAAGATGTCTTGAATAGAGGAAAATATTCGGCCACTAATCTTTTCATTTTCCAGTGTTTTTTCATATATTTTGAATCACGTGTTTATTATTTACATATATCTATTTATTTAATTACTTATTTATTTATTTATTTATTTATTTATTTATTCATTTATTTATTTATACATTTGTTTATTTATTTATTTATTTGTTTATTTATTTATATATTTACTTATTTATTTATTTATTTATTTATTTATTTATTTATTTATTTATTTATTTATTTATTTATTTATTTATTCATTTATTTATTTATTCATTCATTTATTGCAATATGGATATCACGCGCCATCTCCAAGAATTTTCGGTCTACGCTCCTGGACTTAAACCCATTGTAACATGTTTGTGCTCTTCACTCTTCAAGTCCCATAAACTGAAATTTCCCATCAGATTCATGAGGAACTGCATGGAAGAACAAGTTATGCTAAGATCCTTGCTTAACAAACGATTATTGACACTACGACTGAAATCATATGAAGAATTTGAAAGAATCATCTTACAGAAATATATTGACATCATGAAGATTTTAGGGAGCGATTCTTACAAAGTTACATGTGAAAAGGAAGGCACATTTCATAAAGCTATACCTGAACTGTGGAAAGTGAAATTAGTAGATTATGTTTGCGAGAAATTAGAGCTAAATCTGAGTAATGATGCAAAATGTGCTTTGGGATACAGGTTTAAATTTGTTGCCAACAATCAACGTGACAACTTTGTAGATATCGCTAAGGGTTTCTGTAATTTAGAAAAATTCAGTGACGCCCTAATACAAGATATTAATAATTGTAGAGGTTTTGTGTATAATGTGTTATCTATGCCAAGTCATCATAGTTGTCCTAAAAGGTTCGTAACAGCTATCGTGGTATCAAAGAAAGATAAAAACTTGCATATCACGAAAGCGGACAAAAGCAGCTGCGTAGTAAAGTCAACAAAGTCGATTATTTTGAGAAAGTGGAATGATTATTAAGTGATGAATAAACCTTCGTTGAATTAAATAAGAACCCATAAGAAACAGTTAATAGCAAATTCAATAAAAAATAAGAAGCTGTTAGATGGAAATAATGACCTCATCAAACAATTTGTAACGTTGTCTTCTTCACTCCTTCTCAAAGTTAATAATCCAGCTAGACCGATCATTTGTTCAATTGGGTCGCGCATTTTATTGACACCAATGTATGTGTATTGAACCAGCACTTGATACAACTAAATGTAACAAAAAACATCTATCATGTGGTGTCCGTTTTCACTGATGCATTTCTGAGGGCGATCTTGGAAGTTGGCTTCCACTCTCTTCAGTTAGGTGTTTGGGTGACTTCCACTGGTATAACTCCCTTCAAATCGTCCAGCGTACGGGGCCTATGCACATACACACGTGTCTTGAGGTGTCCCCACAAAAAAATAATCACACGCCGACAACTCGGGGGACCGAGGGGGCCAAGGAATGTCAGCAAACCTGGAAATGAGGCCGTCACCGAAGAGAGGGCGAAGAACGGCCATTGATGCTCTGGCTGTGTGGGCCGTCGCCCCATCCTGCTGAAACCACACACGTCGGATAGGCATATGTTTTCGTCGTAATTCAGGCACAATTTATATGTATATATATATATATATATATATATATATATATATATATATATATATATATATATATATATATATTAGATTGCACTAATGTCGTAACACATTGGTAAAATTTAAACTTAGAACCCACTGAAGAGGACCACAGAGAGTGGTCGAAATACAGGAACAATCATCTCACTTTTTATCTTTTTCCACCGACAGTGGGTTCTAAGTTTAAATATATATACATACAGTATATATATATATATATATATATATATATATATATATATATATATATATATATTTAATCTCAATATCACGCTCGGAGATCACAGTAACAATATTTTCATTATTGTCTTAAAAATGTAAGGATCAATGATGATAGCTTTTCCAACAGCACACCAGACCGTCACTTTTTGGCTGTGCAGTGTACTTTTGTGCAGTTCTCTCGGATTTTCAAAAGCCCAATAACGACAGTTCTGTTTATTCACCATATCATTAAGATGAAAATGAGCTTCATCACTCATAAACAAAAGGAAGTTGTCATTTGCCTCAAAAATTGCTTCCATCTGACGTGCGAAGATAAGCCGCTATGCATAGTCTTTTGGTTCCAACTGTTGCCTAATCACTAGTTTGTAGAGTGGATACACAGGTCTTCACATAAAATATGCCTTACCCATCGAGTGCTGATGCCAAGTTCAATGGAATACCTCCAAGCAGAGCGAATCGGACTCTGCATCAAAGCTCGTCTCACACGTTCCACGTTTTCTGGGGTTCTGTTGCACGTGGTTCCTTCACCCAACGTAAGATTGTGTTATGAGTTGGAACAGTCTTATTTCGGTGAATGCTGAAGTAGCGCCCGAATTCACGCTGAATTGCTGTGATAGATTCTTTATTCTTCACGTAACTGTCGTAGGCAATTACGCGACACTCTATCGTCCACAGGCTTCTTCTGAAAAAAAAAAAAAAAAAAATGCTTTGGCTCAACGGATCGAAAAATACTTTTCTTACATGTGTCCCCCGCCCCTCCTTGAGCTAAGTGACAGCCATTTAAAAACGTCCGTTCTCTCTGCCCCATCCTTGTACACACACACACACACACACACACACACACACACACACACACACACACACACACACACACACACACACACACACACACACACACACACACACACACACACACACACACACACACACACACACACACACACACACACACACACACACACGCACTCGGTGGCACTGTTGGTAGAGCGCTGGACTGGGAAGTACGATGGTGCTCGCAGTACCCAGTTCGAATCCTGCCCAGGGCCGAAATTATTTCGGTATCGCTGTGCTTCGGGTCGTTACTCTGACTCTCGTGGGCGGGGAGTTGGGTGTGTGTGTGTGTGAAAGGTCATAGCATTACCCATAGATCGGTCATACGAGCTCTGAGCTCTCTTTCGGGAGGGAAATATCTGTCGATCACGAGTCCAACACGTGATCCAAAGACCAAGGTGAATACACACACACACACACACACACACACACACACACACACACACACACACACACACACACACACACACACACACACACACACACACACACACACACACACACACACACACACACACATATATATATATATATATATATATATATACATATATATATATATATATATGTATATATATACATATATATATATATATATATGTATATATATGTACTAAATAAATAATTTGTTGTCGAAAAGGTCGGAACGGCGGTTTCGCCGAAAAGAGGACATCGCCGGGTATAGTTGGCCCAGTAACATGGCAACGTCTTCTAAGGATAAACACAGGCCCCTGATTGGCTAAGAGAGCGGTGACGTCACGGAAACGGAGACGACTGATTGGACAGGATTGGTGACGTCACGGCAACGGAGACGACTGATTGGCTGAGAGCGGGACGTCCGCAAAACCCCGGGGAAGTCTCTGGAAACACCCGGGGAACCCTTTGGGAGCCCTTGGATAGTCACTAGGGAACCTCTGAGAATCCCTGTGGAACCCTCTAGATACTCCTGAGGAGTCCATTAAGAAACCCCTGTAACTTCAAAGGGAGCACTTCCGGAGCCCCTGGAGTGTACTCTGGAAACTCCTGGGGAGCCCCTGTGGAACCCCTTGGAAGCCCTCTGGGGAGCCCCTGTGGAACCCCTTGGAAGCCCTCAGGAGAGACCCCTGTTTCTAATAAAAGAATTCCTGTAATCGAACCGGAAACCGGAAATCCCTCAGTGGAACACGTCCCCTCCGGCCCGGTTGTGTGATTTGTATTGGTGTGTCTCTGCAAGGCTGTCGAACCATCTGGCACACATTTTACATAGAAACTCACTTGGAAGCCTGCCACTCTCGATCCTGCATTTAGTTCGGCCTGGGTTTTGTGCATTTTACCACG
Organism: Oratosquilla oratoria; assembly: GCF_046742065.1. Lineage (NCBI taxonomy): Eukaryota > Metazoa > Arthropoda > Malacostraca > Stomatopoda > Squillidae > Oratosquilla > Oratosquilla oratoria. Next base: position 42,806,258 of record NC_134794.1, on the reverse strand, counting down.
GTGAAACACTTGCCTTCACTTCTAAGTAATACGATGAATCCTATGGCAATAAGTCATAAAGTATTAATTCACACCGTTAATCCATATATACTTCTTTTCAGTAGCCTTCAGAAACTATCAGGTACTGTAACAATTACAGGATGGGACATCTATACATATGTCTCTAAATGCATATGCTGACTGGATGCTCATGTGTTTTCCATCTATTTACAGTTCACTTGAGACAAGATGGTGACGTTCGCTGAGATCATGAGGGAGGTATCGTCCTTCTTCACGCCGTCCTCTGTTCTTCTACTAGGGGTCTTTTTCGTCCTAGTGTACATCTTCTTGGACTTAGGGAGACCAAAGGATTTCCCCCCAGGTACGGCAGTAGGAGCGGCAAACAGCAGCCAAAGTTATAAGTAAATTGGCCCCAGCACGATCCGTAATACTGACTACCTACTGCATCATTACTATCCCTATAGTGTCACCATATTATGTAGTGTTACTTGCGACATTGCCTCTGGCCCAAGACAGTGGACAAGATGCAAGGATGACTCATCATCCAGGAGGTGCCAAGATAAGAGGGAGGGAAGAGGGTAGAGGGGAGTGGAGTATGTAGGGGATGGAATTAGATACCTCCCATGTAAGAGAGAAAAAGCCTTTGGTATATACATATAAATATATACATACATATATATATATATATAAATATATATATATATATATCTATCTATGTATCTATATATATATATATGTATATATATATATATATATATATAGTGTGTGTACATATATATATACATACATACATATATATATATATATATATGCATATATATATATATATATACATACATATATATATATATATATATATATATATATAATATATATATGTATGTATGTATGTATGTATGTATGTACATCATACTTACGTTATCGTCCACAAAACCACTACTGGGAGGAGTTCTCCTGGTGAGTGTATTGGGTTCTATTTTGTTTTGCATTTATACTATTGAACTGTCACATTTGTTAAAAAATAATGGAATTCATTTTAAATTATTCTCCGACGATGCTCAGTTCTACACGTCTTCAAGTAATATAACGGAATTCTGTTGAAAATTTTGGTGTTGTCGGCAAAGAGCTTGCTACTTGACTATAATGGGTCTATAAGATCATTCATGTACACAAGGAAAAGAATCAAATCTAGTATTAGTGTGACTACACCATCTTTATTAACGGATTTATATTAACATTGCAAAGATAATTGTATTCAGTTTACAAAGGATTACAAAGGCGAAGCATGCCGACAGGAGGCCTTTTGAGTCCATAACTAGGTCGGATGTGAATTTTTTTTTTATAATAATGATAGATAAATAAATAAATAAATAAAAATCATAATAATATAAATAATAATATTTAAAAAAATAAATGAATGCATAGCTATAGTTAAATGATAAATAAATAGGTAAATAGTAAATAGTAATAAATTGACATATAACTAATAATAAATGAAAAATGAAGAAAATAATAATAAACAGAGACGATAAGTTCAAAAGCCATTATTTAGGAATTGTGAACTAGAAAGAAAGAAAGAAAAAAGAAAGAAAGAAAAATAAAGCTTCACGCGTTATGTCTGTCTTGGAATTCCTGACATGTAATGAAGATGCAATAATTCCTCTTATGTATCCTCTTGCAGGTCCGCCAATATTGCCTCTAATTGGTTCTTTACCCTTCACGGGAACTCCATCATCCAAAAACTTCTTCAAGTTAAAAAAGAAGTATGGCAAAATCATCGGCTTCAAAATGTTCAATCTAAAGTATGTAGGTCTGCTAGAAGCAGCTTGTCATATCCTATGTATCTGATATTTTGGGGAAATATATAATCCTAAAGTTCATATTGTACTGAGTAGAAACGTTTCACATCACATGAGGACATGTGCACGTATTTTGGTACTGTTCGTGTGTTAAAACATGTTAGAATTATTGCAAACTTTTTAGTAACAGAGGTGAGGTGTGACCTCACGTCTCTTTTTACCCACCCTGCGTTCCTGTTGTCATCATGGGAACTCATCCACGTGAGTGCTGCCAATGTAGCCAACAGGGTCTGGTCACTGATAATACACACGAATAGTAATTAACACAACAGTCGGACGAAAGATAGAGTTGAGTAAGCGAAACTATATATTTCGATTGCTAACTGCTAACTCAACTCTTTCTTTCGTCAGACTGTGGTGTCAGTTGTGAATTACAAATGTGTCACTACATTTCTCACCAGTGACAAACGAGTAGATAATTTGTTCAGTGTTAGAATGGAAGCTTGTCTCAAGTCCATTTTGTATTGCCTTGACGTGTAGAAATTTCATGCTTGTAAGTCAAAGTAGCTGCAATTGATATTTAGGATAATTTTTTCATTCTCTCACAGAGCCGTGATTCTTAATGACACAGATGTCATAAAGGAGGCGATGCATCAAATTGGGAGCACTGGACGCCCGCCAATATATTTTCTCAAGATAAGGAACAAATTAATAACGCACAAGGATAACGT
>NC_134794.1:42788728-42801228 GCF_046742065.1 Oratosquilla oratoria | reverse complement strand
CAGGTCTCAAGGAACACCTGCGCAAAAAAAAAAAAAAAAAAAAAAAACATGTACCATATCTTTCTCATTTTATTTTCATCGTAATAATATGTTAGGTAGGATGATGTCTATATTACATTATTACAACAACCAAGAATATGTCGTGCGTGTTTGATTATATTACGTATATGAAATTGAATAAAAAAAAAATCAAAAGTGCATTAGCTTATCTCACTTGTTCTCGCGGAACCCTTAGGGACCTTTTGCGGAACCTTAGTGTTCCAGGGAACCTTGGTTGAGAAACGCTCCTCTAGATTAAGCAGAATGGCCACTAAGCGACTCACAGTGGGCCTTACGGCTTGCTAGGAAAATCACAAAAGTACTTGATGAAAATTATCATACTGGTATATAGCTCCACACACAACTTCCTCTGTTACCTGCTGAAGGTCAATCAAACACAATTTTTTAGGCCTACAGTGGACCCACTAATGACGTCAAAACAAATTCAATTTTGGTATATCTAAATGTTTTAATAAATGAAACATTTTAAGAATAGAGACAAATAATGGGGAATTCAGCACTCCCTTAAACTGTATTAGATTGTCTTTTTGGAAGGTTTTGTAATAAAAAAAATTGTGGGAAATAGGATGCTTAAGCACCCTTGTAAAGAAGAAGAAGAAGAACAAAAAAAAACGGACCGCACCATCACTGCCGCTGTTAGCACTCGACTCGGCACAGTTATTTATTTTTCATTTACATTTTTCTTAATAAGCTATCACTTCGGGATTATTTTCCAGCATCCTTTCACGATTGAAACAATTCACTGTCATGCAAAAAGGCATTTTGTCACATATAACTTCGTAGTTTTATGGGGAAATAATTACTAAACACAGTGGCAGCTTCCAGTGCCGTGCATGAGGTAATGCATAAATTGAAATGTTGTGCATGCATATGCATACAGGAATAAGCAAGATAGCGCTGCTCACGTGACTTGCTCCACCCAATGGGGGAAATTATACCGTCTGTATGTACTTTCTAGTGTCTGTAGTTCAACTTCAGTGGTCTTCTATCAGCCGAATGAAATCAGCTGGGATTAGCTAGAATGAATATGTCAGAAAACATTTGTGAACTGGTTTATATAGCAAATGCTGTTCTGATGAATAAACACATCCGTCACCATTGCAGGTTTAATGTTAGTGTTTGAGAATCAATAATTATATAATTATTGATTCTCAAACAATAACATTAAATTATAATCCATACTTGTGATGTAATAAAAGCCATTTGTGTTACTCAGTACCTCTGCCATGCTGAATAGCCATCGTTATTACTTACTACCCTGAATATATCCTGAGACGTAGTTTTGTAAAGGAGAAAATATCATCACTGTCGTTCATTCCAATCCCCAAGATACTGATATGTCGTTTTGTTTTATTCCTGACAGACACTGTTCAACCGAACCGTTCTCAACGTACTCTGGGCAATGGTCATGGGAAAACGGTACTCATACTCAGACCCCGAGCTTCAGGTAAGGGCAGACGGAACTTCTTAATGTCAAAAAGATAGATTTCTTTTTCCCCATAAATTCATACTTCTTATCAACTATTATTTTTCTGACCTGTACCTAGTTTTCTACGGCTTTATGCCTACTGTGGTGGAAATGCAAGTAAATAATGGAATAAAAAGTATCGATGCTTACATCTGAAAGGTGTAAGTTTAGCTCCTTGCCCACCATACATGGGGTTGTGTTTTGTTTTGTAGTTTACTACCTTTGAAGTTCTCTGGGATTGTTGAGTCCTCAAACAGTTTCTTCCACATTCGACTCACTGTGCGTCAGAGTTTCATGTTAAGTGGTTCAGTTTTTGTTCTTTTGAGGATCTTTTATCATGGTTTCTTCATCCAGGAGGTGCCAAGATAAGAGGGAGGGAGGAGGGTGGAGGGGAGTGGAATACATAAGAAATAGAATGGGTGGGAGTGGTTTCTATACCTTTTTCTTTTTGGCTACCGCCGTGTAGGGGGAAAAAAACCTTTGGTATATGTATGTATGTATGATATGGTGTCAGTACACTGGCAACTCTGAGTATTTTGTTTTCAAAGCTTTGTAATTTCAGGAGCTGGGTTTTGGATAGGGTGTTGAGAGGGATTTTTTGGATATTCTATTAAGGGCCTTACTAAGGCTTTGTATACAGTACGTGCACCTTGCTTGTTATCGCTTGAGTCAACTTGAGTTCCAGTAATTTACTAGACCTTGATTATTCTGTGGTTTCACTTCCTACTGTTATTAGTGTTGATTTGAATTTCCCAATTGGTATCACCTCGAATTTGAATATATTTGTGTTCCATTTCTCTTCAAACTCCGTGATTTGATTGATCGTCCGTACCTTTTGCTTTGTAATTATTTTGGATGATCTTCCTGGATAGAATATGATTTGTGTTATATCATTTGCATAAATTACGTAGTCGCAGTTTCTTGGGAAATGAGATTGTCTGCTGTGTACACTGTGCATTGTGTTAAGGAGAAATTTATCGCTTTGGTGTTCGTTCGATTCTTGCTGTGAGTTCCGAAAATAATCCACATAGAAACCTTGCTAGTTCCTCAGGAAGCTCGAGGTGGATAATAATCTGGTTTCAGTTCGTCATGCCAAACTTTGTTGAAGGCTTTGTTGACAATTCGGAGTATTAGTGTGTACTGGTTTGCTGTTATAGTGTTGGATATATACATACACGATCATGCAATTGCGTCAGTTGTATCTCGGATTTGTCGGAATTCGTACATGGGAGTTCTGTAGCTCTTCTTCTTCAGGATGCTAGCACAGTTTATGTTGATTATTCTATCTAATATATTTGTCAGTACCCCTAGCAATGAGTTTAGTCTGAAGTGTTCTACCCTATTTGGTGCTTTCCCCGTTTTTGGAATGTGAGTGACAATGACATTTTCTTTTGTCGTGTTTGGAAGTGTCTGGTGGCCAAACTACCCATGAAAATATGTGGTGGTCTATTAATGACATTGTTTGGTAGTTGAATGAGTTCCTTTTTCTATTTTGTTCTCTCCTGGGGACTTGTTTTTTTTTTTATCCTTTTATCATAGCTTTCACCTCGTCAGCCGTGATGCGTTCTATGAGAATATTACCATCTTTTAGGCTGTAGCAGGAGTTGGTAGATCTCTAGTTCTTTCATAACTTCTTGTGCTCTGCATCGAACTCTTCGTCTTCATCTTCACTGATGTTCAATATCCTTTACATGCATCTTCAATGTAGTTGTCCCTGTTGCCTCAAGTCGAGTATTTTTTCGCCATTTTCATTGTAAAGGTGTATACAGTGTACAGGTGTACAGTGTACAGGTGTACATGTGTGCAGGTGTACAGGTGTACAGTGTACAGGTGTGTATAGTGTACAACCTCTTTATCCTTTTCCAAAATACCTGTGAGTCTTTGTATTTTCCGGCCGTATCTTTATCTTTGTTTTCCATTTGGTTTTCTGAAGCATGTCATTCTGCAATTTTCTGTGCTGAATTCTGAGTACCAATGTTCATTCAGTGAATTTAACAAGCTGTTGTATATTATTGTCCCGAGTTTGAAGGAGACAGAGTGCATAGCTAGTGTAAAGGTGTGGGATTATTCTGTGATAGGTCATTGGAATACTTCTATCTATATCTCCCTATAATTATACCACTTCAATTACGTCGTATATTTTTAAGAAGTGTTTGTTGTTGAGATTAGGTTCTTGCTTCTGCTTGAGGTTCTCAATGAAGGATTCCTAGTTTGTATTTTTTATTGTCTGAGTCTTGGTGGTGTGTTTAGCATGAAAGGGTATGAGGTAGCGTTTCTACTGCCTTTACCGGAACAAAATCTGGAGAGTATTTCGCCATATATCGTCAAAGAATGAGCAAGCAGTCTAAAAAAAATGTTATGTTCATTCGCAAGAATTAGACAACGTGGATGAAATCATTTCATGTATCTATTTCATGCTGATTCCATTATTATTTCAGGATGTCATTGACCAATTTGATAAATTCATTCGAACAATGAACCCTGTCTCGCCCATTACGATGGTCCCCGGACTTGGCCCGTTGGTGCGCTACCTGCCCTCCTTCGTTCAACTCGAGGAGGCGCTTGAGAAGATCATCGTCTTTGTTAAGGTAAGGATAAAGGTTGCACGACCACAATTCATCGCCCAGGGCTGAAATAATTTTAGTATCGCTGCGCTGCGGGTCGTTACTCCAACTCTCGTGGGTGTGGAGTTGGGTGTGTGTGTGTGTGTGCGTGTAAGGTCACAGAATTACCCATAGATCGGTCATATACGAGCTCTGAGCTCTCTTCCGGAGGGAAATAGCTGTCGATCACGAATCCAACACGTGATCCAAGACCATGGTGAATCACTCACACACACACACACACACACACACACACACACACACACACACACACACACACACACACACACACACACACACACACACACACACACACACACACACACACACACACACACACACACACACACACACACACACACACACACACACACACACACACACACACACACACACACACACACACACACACACACACACACACACACACACACACACACACTCAATATTGTTGATGTAACATACAATACAATCATGTTATCCGCACAGCACATCACAAACATAAACACAAAATTCACACCTACACTTAACGCGCTTAAATCACTTGCAGGTACAACATTCGGACAAAACAAAAAAACTGCCACTGCAGTATGTAAACTGTGCATTGTGTTAAGGAGCCTTGCATGGACCCCTAACCTCACTAAGACACCATAACACCCTGCAGTTAATACATAACAAAGACCTAAAGACAAGTACAGGCTTTACAAATACAACACCTAAACACCATCTACACCATAAAACGAAAGTCCTCAAAGTCAAAGTTATCTTGATATCAGAGACACACAAATACCTACCGAAGCCTTCGCAAACAGCCCATCCAGTACACGACATGGAAGAACACCGACACATGCCAAGAAACATCAAGACAATACCCGAATGCCTTCACTACACGCAAACACTCTTTTCTCATCTTCGACAACCACCAGATAAGAGCCTCCAGAAGCATATCACTGTTCCATCAACAGACTGAAAGACAAGACACTACTGAATTCCAGACCCCCTGAATCTTCTCTCCCCCAAGAGGACAGAATCCACCTGGACAGGCTGAGGCGACCATACAGCCCTTATAACTTATCAGAAGAGGCTGGGTGACTACATCGCTGATAACCGTCCAGGATGGAAAGTACTGTACAACACATTATGAAAGATTGCATTGTACACAGTCATAGATGCCTACAGCACAATGTATACTCTACAAGGGATTTGTAGGAAAACCCCCTGTTGCAATCATGGCGTTTCTCAAGGAGACGGGATTGTTCGGCTAGACATTCTAGGGAACGGCAACAGGAACAACAACAACAAACAATCTGATAAGGCAGCACGACGGGTGACATCAGTCCCATTGGAGTGATTCACACCGCCACCTAAAATTGATTATTATTCTGTTTCACATCCAATTGTTCTCGCGTGTCATTGGTTTCTTCAGGGCGAGCTGTTCGGTGTCCAGCAAGCACATGAAGGCAGTGAGCCAGGCGACCACCTGGTTGGGGCCTACCTCGATGCCATTGAGAAAAACAAAGGAAAGGAGTCGCATTTGGATAGTAAGTACTCAGTCTAAAGATTTTCCTTCAACAAGCGTGTCTTCAGCGACATGTCCTTGGAAAGGGTTTCAGCTGTCTAGTGCTTATGGAAATTTAGCGGTTAGTGATTATCTATAGTGGTCAACTATTAAAGATTTACATGTATGCAAAAGATCTCGTGATATCCAATATTTTGTGATTTTGTTTGCTTCAATGTGACGTCAGGCTCTGATCTTTCAAAAGTTCCATGGGCCTCCTGTCTATATAATTATGTTTGAAGTCACATTTTGGTTGTGTTTATATTAACCTGTGCATGCTGTGGCTAATGTGCCTAATGTAATTATATGCAAACAAGTATATTCCCTCTTTGTGTATCTATGCCGCCCGCATATATATATATATATATAATACATATATATATTCAATCTAATATATATATACTGTATATATATATATATATAGATATATATATATATATATATATTTATATGTAGATACTGAATTACCTTTTGATTTTTTATACGTACAGAACCCAAAATACTCCAGGTTTTAAGTTTTTATTAAATGTACTAGAAAAAGCCTTGCGTGATTCTTAAGAAGTCAGGAAGTGGAAACAAATTTAATACAAAAATGACTGATTTTAGCCCCATCACCGTGTGTTTACATGGTGTATTCCTGATTGTTACAACGTATCATTCACGCATTATAACTCCAGTGAGCAAGGGGCTATGTGTGTCTTAGTATATAAATATAACTTATCAAAAATCTCTTATTTTCTAAAATAAGCAAAATGTGGCAGTTTGTCAATAGGGTGGTGAAGTTTTGTAGATACGGTGGAGCCCTGTAGATACGGTGGAGTTCTGTAGATACGGTGGAGTCCTGTAGATCCGGTGGAGTCTTATAGATCCAGTGGAGTCCTGTAGATTCGGTAGAGTCCTGTAGATCCGGTGGAGTCCTGTAGATTTGGTGGAGTCCTGTAGATCCTGTGGAGTCCTGTAGATCCGATGAAATCCTGCAGATCCGATGGAATCATGTAGCTTTCTCACATATCTGCCTTACGCAAAAATCTGATCCACATAACCCCTACCTTTCCTAAACCTATACTGTTCCTCCCCCAATTACTCCCTCTGTTCCTCTCCTAATATTTTTAATCACAACCCTCCCATAAGCCCTCCCAACTACATTCAACAAACTGACCCCTCTGAAACTGCTACACTCACATTTGCCCCCCTTTCCCTTGTAAAGCAGAACTGTGCAGGCACTCTTCTAGTCCTCTGGCCCTCTATCCTCCCTTAGACTCACATTAAACAAGCTCACCAGCCACTCCACTACTGTACCTCTCTTCTTTGGACACTCCGCATGGCACCCATCCGATCCAGGAGCCTTACCTGTTCTCATAATTTTCAGAGCTACTTGCACCTCATCTCTTTTTATTTCTCCTCCTTTTTCCTTTCTCATCACCGTCATTTTCTTAGCGCCTCCCACTGCTACCACCAATCCCTCCAAATCTTCCTCCACATTCAACAGCTCTCTAAAACACTCCGCCCATATTTCTCTAACCGCCTCCTCTTCCGTCAAGATCTGTCCATCTGCGCCTTTTTCCTTTTCGTCTCTACTTGACTTACCTCTCCTTTCTCTCTTGATTTCCTTCCATTACGTATTCTTATTGCTTTCAAGGATTTCTGCCATATTCCTCCCCCATTTCACATCTACTCTTCTTTTTGCCTCCTTTATCTTTTTTTTTTTATGGTGCTAGAACCAAAAAAATCTCTGCTTCCAAACACTTCTTTCTTATCCTGTTGAAACTTACTGACCACTAGTTCTGCTTTATTACACTCAGGTGGTCCCTTTTCTTATTCATCCTTTCCCATTCTCTATGTGTCTTTAATTGAGAGAACATAAAGATGAAAATGGGAAACCAAAGACGGCGTCAGTCGGATTCTATGTGCTGGGTCTACATAGGAGAAACAGCATGAGACCTAAAGACCCAAATCCGTGAATATCGCTACAACATCCGTTACGATATTCCCGTGAATAAGCGGTAGTATGGTGAGATAAACACAGAAAACAGCTAGAGCTTTTAAGGTTTCGTCCTAACCAGAACTTCATCAGAGTATATACAAAACAAAATCAACACCTTGTACACTTGTACACTTAGATTACGAAATGGAGGCAGTAAGAGAGTAAGGAGGCAGACCTTGAAGGAATGAGGTAATCTAGGCCATGACGTATATAAGGTTTTGTTTTTATTTTGTATGTACTCTAAAGAAGTCCTGGTAAGGATGAAATGATAGGGAGTAAAAACTCTAAACTGTTCTCTGTGTTTACCTCAGCACCCTGCCATTTATCTGTCTTTCATAATTTATCCTCACAAATGCATGTGTAACACACAGGAACAACAGCAACCGCTTAACTTACATCTTACATCCACTCCCAGATAGTTTTCACTCTGTCAGTGGGTTCAGCATCTTCCTCCATTCTATTCTATCTTGTAAGTTTCCCTGCTCCCTCAGCCCATCCAGTGATGGTAGGTGGTGTCTCTCCAGCGTCTCTGCAACTGAATCCTTCAATATGTTCCATGGTCTTCCCCGTGGTCTTGTGCCAATCGGTCTCTATTCCCATTTTCTTTTAGCTATTCTTTCAGAATTCATTCTTTCAAGGTGTCCCAGCCACCTCAGGTGTGCTGCGTCTATTTTATTTAAAGTTTGAGAGACTCTTATTTATTTTCTAATATTCTCATGTCTGGTTTTATCTCTTCTTGTCTTGCCAGCAATTGTTCTTAGGGACTTCGTTTCTGATGCCTGCACTATACTTCCGTTTTCTGTAGTCATCACCCATGTCTCACAACCATACGTCATGACAGGTGTTAGCGAACTCTCGAAGATTATCTTCTTTGCCCTTTGTGGAATGTACTGATCCCGTAAGAGTGATCTCAATACTTGAGGTGCTCTATTGTAGCTCCCTATTCTCTCTGTTATGTCGGCATTGTTTCCTCCTTGTACTGAGAATTGGCATCCTAGGCACTTAACAGATTCCACATTGTTTCATAACTGACTGGCAGTAAAGCAGAACTATTGATCAGTAAGTCTTGCAGAGTAAATAGGAAGTATTTGGAACTACAGGTTATAATGGGGCTCTAACATGAATGAAAAAAGGCATGTTCATTATTGTGCCTGTATTGATTAATTTCCAATGGTAAAAAATTAAATCAAATCCCAGAGTTTATTAGCTATGTCTATGTGCAGTACTTGGTAAAGCTCTAACGAGCGAAACGTCGTATAACAGAGGCTTTGTTCCCACGTGATATTTCAATTGAAATTTTTGTCGACATTTTCCTCTTTCATACATACAACCTCAACTTTCTCATTACCAAAAAGTTTGAACTCGTGATTGTTTACGTCCTGAGGCTTTGATAGATAGTTGTTATTGCATCATATCTATCTGGATATTACCGGTGTGTTTTGTCTTGTCTATAACGAATTCTTAACCTACATTGTCCTTGAAAATCTTGGAAATCATACATATTTCTGTTCTTTACCTGGTATTTTCGCAATTTTCTTTCAGAAACACAGCTTATGGCAATTGTTGTAGAGCTGTTCGTTGCAGGAAGTGAGACTACGTCTTCTACCCTCAACAATGGTATTCAGCTTATGACAAAACATCCCGAGGTGCAGACACGCGTCCAGAAAGAACTTGAAGCTGTTGTTGGGTTGGGGAATATGCCGTCTTTCGATCACATGGATAAGTAAGTTTATGCAGCAATGGCCAGGTGTAACTGTGCTATGGAGTCTAAGGCACCGTTCTTTTACAAAGGATTACAAAGGATTACAAAGGCGGAACATGCCGACAGGTGACCTTTCGGTCCATATCTAGGTCGGATGCGAAAAAAAAAATCATAATGATAATAGATTAATAAATAAAAACTATAATAATGTAAATAACAAATAAAATACATGAATAAATGCATAGGTATAGTTAGATGATAAATAAACATATAAAAAGTAAATAGAAATAAATTGACATATAACTAAAAATAAATGAGAATCAAACAGACAAATGATAACATCATGTCATCTAAGGCAGAGGCTTTCAACAATTTGAACCTATGAGTGAAATTTTCCGAGAACAGGTACTTAGAAGGATGAGGCTAATTAAACGAAGGTGAACTTAATCTATTTTCATGAAAAAATTCAATCGGGAGAAAAATCCCTGAAAGAGACGTTCTATTTGTATTTCATAAGGCCTTGAAGTTTATAGTTGATATCTCATTTGAAAATCTAAGTATTGTCGAGTAAAAAGCTTAAATAACCAGGACAATAAAACCTGTCCACACACAGGATTGTATGTGTACATATACATAAAGGGGGTGTATTAGGGAACAGTGGTTGTGTCAAGCACGCGGTTAAAATCTTGAGAATTGGTAATAGCCGAGACGAGGGCTCGTTCCCACACCGCCCCAGAGGCAATTCTATAATGCACGCTATAGTACTGTCGATGTTGTGAGAGAATGAATACGGCTATCGATTTCTCAGAGATCCATAAGGACAACCTTCACAGTTATGGAGATATTAAATGTCATCACTTTCTTCTTCTCCTCCTCCTCCTCCTCCTACTCTTCGTTTTCCTGCTCCCTCTTTACCTTTTCTTCCTCTTCTTTTTCGTTCTCCTTCTTCTTCTCCTTCTCCCTCTTTTCCTCTTTCTCCTTTTTATCCTCCTCTCTCTTCTTCTCCCGCTCTTTCTTCTCCCCTCATCGACAATATTAGCCCTTAATGTTTGTAAATATTTCCCTGGAGGTGATCATTTGGATATAATTCTTTTGTAACACCCACACTTTGGCAGGTGCTCAACTCTATATCATTAAATCCGTCAGTTTATGGTCCAAGAATGTCCTAAGAGTCACTGGTACTCTCTAAAAAGCTACATTTTTGTTCTAGGTTTGACGCTCCTTGAGCGTGATAAATTGGTTAAAACAACAAACAATCCTTCTCCTTCGGCTCCTCCCTCTTCTCTTCTTCTTCCTCCTCCTCTTTTTTCCTCCTCCTTCCTCTTATTAATTTTCCTTTCAATCCTATATTATTCCTCTTCGTCAGGGTTCCCTATACATTGGCAACCATCTATGAGATACAGCGGTTTACCAGTTTGGTCCCCATCAGCATCCCTCACGCTGCTCTTTATGACTTCAATGTTCAAGGCTTCAGGATCCCCAAAGGTCAGACAAATTGGATTTAGGACAGGGACTATTTCTGTGCTACCACTGTTGCATGGTATGCAGAGAATGTGATGATGCATAGTGAAAATATAGTGAACTAATTATGTGTGTGTGTGTTTAATATTTGTTCATGGTATTTATATCTTATCCAATCCCATATTTAAGAAATGCCAAGAGAAACAGCCAAGCAATCAGCTGTGTCATGAATACGTAGGTGCACGCCCTTCCTCATACACAACTGGTATCATTTGAGTTATAGGTTCTTCATATTATACTGGAATAGGGGGAGGGATGATGTCATAGTTTCATGTGTCCCTTTAGTCACTACTCAAGCGAGAAGTAACGAGCCTTAGCCACAACTAAGGCCTTTGTCTTATGTCCTCAGAACCTCCAAGGCAAGTGATTAACACCTGTTGCATGTGAGCGTGGATCCCCGTCATGAGGAACACGATTAAAGCCTACCAGTTACTCGAAACACTATATATCTACTTTATTTATTTAGTTATTTTTCTATCTATCTATTCATTCATTTATTTATTCATGTATGTTTTCATTCAGTTAGTGTCGCATGCATTACTGTGAGCAGATTTTTCCTATTCATTCCCTCTATGTTTTGGATTTCTTTTCACTTTATGTATTTTAAGGTTTTATATAAGACGCGCTTCCCCCCCCCCTCTCCCCATCTAAAAGAAAAAACGCCTTAGAAATTTGGAGTTAAGGAAAATATCGTAGTGGAGAGTTAATGGTGGAGATGTGTCTAGAAAGAGAGTTTATGATAGAAGAAGAAAGTCAAGCATAAGTACACATGAGAGAGGGTGGTGGAAGAAAGGGTGGCAGATAGAGTGTTAATGGACTATATAGTGGTAACCAGGAGTATGGTAGGAAGAGTTAAGGATGTACATGTTCTAAAGGGAGAGATTGGGGGAATATCATGTAATTTTTTTGTGGAAGGTAAGTTGAGAGTAGAAGATAGATGGAGAAACAGGAAAAGGACAGAAGGTAGGGATGTGCTTAGAGTGAACTGCTTAAATGAGAAAAAAAAGGAGGAGTACAAAAAGAAGCTGAGAGAGGAGTGGGAGGGAGTGAAGGATAGAATAGAACTAGGAGTGGAGGAGGAATGGGGATGGTTCAAGGAGGGAGTCACAAGGTGTGCAAAGATGGTGTGTGGAACAAGGAAGGCGGGAGGAAATAGAAGGAAGGGTAGTGAGTAGTGGGATGAGGAAGCAAAGAAGGCTGTAGAGCGAGTTTTCACAGATTGTATGAAGGAGTGTTCAAAAGTGACTCTTGCCAATAGGTGGATTTCAAGAGATCTGTTTACATTTCACTGCTTGTGAGATGTGATAAAAGAAGAGGAAGCTGGTGCTGATCCAAAGATGGGACTAGGTATCCTATTCCCTGTATGTTCATCGTGCAATAATCTGAACCATAAGTCGGGGAGGAAAACTCCTTCCAAAACCCTAATAACTGGGTCATTAGATGTACGTATTTGTGGTACAGATATAAGTAAAAGGGAAGATATTGGCAGTTTCTTTGAGAAAAGGAAGATGGATTTGTACGCGCTAAGTGAAACTATGTTGATGAGGAGGGGTTAGTTTGAGTTTGGGAGTGTGGTGGGGAAGCTGTCCAGAATGATGAGGGGG
>NC_134794.1:42778728-42783728 GCF_046742065.1 Oratosquilla oratoria | reverse complement strand
ACAGTTAATTTGGCTTCAAATATGGAAGGTCATGTGTGTCGAACCTTTTAAGCTTTTACTCGAAGTGATTAATGTGCTACAAAAAAGTAGGGTGGGCAGACTGTGTACTTCGTCCTTGGGAATACTTTTTATAAGGTACCTCACAGTTGAACTGTGTAAAAATTGGAGCATTTTGGAAGACTGAGAGGCAAATTACCAAAATGTATGAAAAATTTTATTGAAAGGAAGATGCACACACGCGCATACACACACACACACACACACACACACACACACACACACACACACACACACACACACACACACACACACACTTGGAATAGGGTAGAAGGTAATATAGCTCAAGCTTGAATGATACATGAATTGAAATCTAAATATGATAATTAGAGATCAAGGATATAGAATAACTTGGAATTGTACATAAGCTTGATGGTAGGTATGATAAATTGGAGAGTAGGAGATGGGACCCAATGTGCATTGCTCCTTTTCAGTATACTAAAATTAGGTATATACACACACATCATCACCCATAGATCGGGCTATATATGAGCTCTTATCTGTGAAGGCAATTGTTGTCTATCACGAGCCAAACACGTGATCTAAGACAATGGTGAATGACACATACTCACACTAAGATTTAGTTTTTCTTAGAAATGGGTAAACACCTGAAGTAGCCTAGGTGACATAGCACAAGCTAGAACCATACACGGTTTTAGAATATAGGTTATGTTTATTGGAGGATAAGAAATATGATCCCACGAGTGTGGCTTGCATTCTCCATACTACAATTAAGTAAACACAGTAAGGTAAACACACATAGTAATTATTGTTCACTACATTGACAAAAGCTATCGAAGATATCCTGAAAAAGAAGGTAAGACAGATGAGTGGAAAAGGTGGTAGAGAAGCGCGGGTTGGAACGAGAACACTATATTCCAGACATTTCGACTACAAGTCCTCTTCACTCTGAAGAAGACTTGCAGTCGAAACGTCAGGAATATTGTGTTCTCGTTCCAACCCGCGTTTCTCTGCCACCTTTTCCACATATCCTAAATACTAGGGAAAAGGTAGTATTACTGTACCGTACAAGATTGTTTATGTTTAGCACAATTAATGTTTATTTACCCCACAGGTCGACGGCAGTGCGCTGGAGAGCCCCTGGCCCGTCTGGAACTCTTTCTCATCTTCACCTGCTTACTTCACAAGTTCACCTTCAGTCTTGCTGCCAGCAAAGATTTACCTTCCGATAACCCGCTTATATATCGGCCTCCTGTCAGTTACGTGTATGCCAACAAGAGGTTCTAATTTACACTGAGTTTTATTTGGGCTCTAGAAGACGATGTACAGTATATAACCAACAGTTGCTGGTCATAGGATGAATCAAGTGAAAAATATTTTTTGTTTTCTTCTATCCTTTTTTTAAGCTCACCGATGGAGTGCAACAGGTCCTGTAATACAGGGATGGGGTGTCTGTCTGGTATCGTGATCTTATTTAATTCCCTGAAGTTTACTACTGAATGGAAGGAACCATCGTGTTTGGGGACAACAAAGAGAGGGAAATTTCATTCACTGATTGATGATTCAATGATGTCTTGGTTTGGAGTTATCACCAATAGGCCAGTCATTCTACGCCATTATTGGGTCGAACCCACCACAAATTGCAATAGTAATGAAACATGCATTTTTCAATGTCAGATTTAGTGGAGAATGACATACTAAAAATCTAGGAAAATCGAAGCATTGGAACATTCCCAAATTTTGCAATCGTTAAGAGGTTTTAAGAGAAAATCTGCAAAAAAAAATTCAGTGTATATTCTAGACAAACAACTGTATACATGTTACATTACGACGCCGGCATTCATTTAGCTAAATTAAGATGACCATGGCCAAGGATCAAGAGTTGAATGAACTGAGAGTCAAGTCTAATCATGTTGCCAAGACATCTCCATGTACCAGACCACATTGACAAATGTTTATTCATCTTCAGGACCAACAAGAGCGCATTCTTCTTCTTGATCACTTTCTAGTTCTGGCAAGGTCACATTAGAACAGTGAAGTCCTTTGCATTCACTGCAGGCGGAAGAGCATTCCAGGTTGTACTTGCGACAGCTGCATCGTCGGGTGCTGCAGTCTGTATTGCAGCCACAGTGGATGGCATCTAGCAGGTAATCTGGAGCAGGCTTCATCTCGGTCATAACGGGAACCATTCTCTCGTCACGGATAGCCCATCCCCAACCATTGGCATTCATGCCAACTCCTTGCCACTGCTGAACCTGAACATACACCCGTAGGCAATGTTGCTTTGCAGATGCTGATGTAGGGGGCAGGGTACGAGGCGTTGTACTGTTTGGCGTGCTCAGATAGAAATGTCAATGTTGAATAGATGCAAGTTGGATCACTGCTGTTCATGTCGATCATGGGAAGCAGGAAGACTGTAGACTGACCTGGATGTACACCAGTGTGCACGGCTTGCATCATGCTAGACCATGCTGGTCGTGGTGAGCGCAATGTGAGGGACAGCTTCCAGAGGAGGTCAAGGTTGGTAGATCTGTCCTTTTCCATCTCATCTTGTAGAACCTCATACCTCAGAGTATCTAGCCCATCGCAAGGTGATGTCAGATGTCGGATGTTTATTCGGCCCACAGCTGCAACATCCTTCAGTGTCACAGACACACATGGCACTCTTGTTGATGTCCGGGTACCTGGAATGACAGACGCAATCATTTCCATACCGTGGAATGTGTTGAGGCCATCTATTGTACGGATGTTGTGATCGACATTGTCCGCCATATATTGGATGACCTGCTCTGGCTGGTTGTTTGGTATGTCTGTCCCTTGTACAGCTGCTACATTTTGTTTATACCTTTGTATCTCACGATAAGAACTGCAATATCCGTGGGCATGAAGCGTGTCGATCAAGAACTTTGATGCAAAATGATGGTGCATCTGTACACCCAGCCCTATCTGTAAGGGTACCAGCAGCACTCGGGGCCGAATTGCCTGCATGATAGCTTGCCCTAGAGAACCGACTTTTCTATCAGCATCTCGGCCCACAAGGAGTGTTTGAAGAAGGCGTTTTAGTGATTCAGGTAGGAACGACATGGCTTCTTCTGTTGAGGACATTTCAGTTGTACATGGGTACATATCTATCGACTGTTGTACGGATTTTACATCACTTTTGCTGCCGTCTTAATCAGTCTCATCTTCTCAGCTTCAGATGATGTCTCCTTTGGCCTTTGATGGAATTCGTGAATGATCGCAGAGGCCCTGTGGCAAAAGGTACAACATTCTCTTTGCCATTTATTTCTGCGATGGTGATATCCTGACCAAAGTGCTTTTGGATACATTCCTTCATGTAGGTGAATCCATAAGGTGTGCAATCAGTTCCAAGAAGAAATTCCCCCATTTTCTCTGTGAGATCCGGTATCGTTGTCTGTTCCTCGTCATTGGCTTTGAGGTACTCTACGACTTTTATGAATGCATCATTCCGTATGTCATCAGCCGGTCTGCCATACTTAGGTCGCTTGCTTGGCACTGTAAGGAACTGGCGTGGAATCTGCTTCCCAGTTCTGAAGTTTATCCTACATATATTATGATAGAATGCGTCAGCGGCATGCAAGTCCTGGACGAATTCTACTCGAGCCTTTACTGTCTCTGACCATGCATCATTGCGTTCAACACAGCTCTCTGTAACCTTCCTCTGGAAGTCCATTGTTCGGACTGGTATAAGTTTATGCAAATTTTGTCTGCCCTGGTACTTGTCTGGTGCTCCACAGAACAAACAGTGTTCGCTGTAGTTAAACGCAGAACTGGCAGATCGACGCGCACGCACAGTGACGCTGAAACCACCAGTACAGTCATATCCCCGTTTTCTGATGTCTCGCTCAATAGACAGTTGGGAGCAGAAATCCTTCCTGCATTTGGTTAGTACAACTTGTCCAGGTGCGACACTGATATCAGCCTGCCGTATGTCATTTGCCTTGCTTATTCCATCACACCCCTTGGCACCTAATTTCGTGGTTTGTTCGCCGTTGCCGAGAGACTCGCTGCAGAAAACGCAATCGTCCATGCTACTGGTTAACCTGAAAAGAAAATAGACGTTAATTATCTCAATTTATTTATTTAATGATAAAAAAAATTGACATCTTTTGAGAAATGTGAAAGAAATAACAAAAGCACTGTTATAACAAAAAATGATATGCCATTTCTATTAGCGTATTTTCGTGCATAACTTTCAAAAAGTGGTTGCTCGAAATGAATGTGTTCCAATACCTCGAATTTCCTTGACTTTTCCTATGTTATTACATGGGTCAAAAGAAGCAAAAATGCCAAGTTTCATTACTATTGTAATTTGTGGTGGGTATATCCATAAAATGACTGGCCTACAAGGTGTATATGTTACTGAATGAAATTACTAACTCCAAGGGGTTCACCTGGAGTGACAATAGTATGTCTGAATATGTTGCAAAGTGCAAGCAAGTCTGCTTGGCCCTCAGGGAAGTCTATGGGGTTGAAATGTGATGCGTCAATGGGCTCCTGTGCTGTGAGCACGTCAGAAATTGTGATACCAATTTGATATATAGGGAATCGGTTCCATGACTTTGATGCCTGAGAGATATACTTCAAAATTGCACATGTTTGTATCAACTGTGAGATGGAGGGTTGCGTTAGTATCATTGGCAATTAAAATGCAAGTGTGACCTTTCTTTGACGTATGGCTGATTAGTGAAAGGAGAGAAATGCCATTGACACGGCAAGTTTCTGGCATACAGAGTACATCGTTGTATTATGCTTGAAATACTTGTGGGTGTATATTTGTATATTAACGAGGGAACAGCGTCTTTGGGCTGATCAGCACTACGTGAGTGTGTTTGAATGTAGATAATTCTTCTGAGACTGGGATGGATTTGGTGTTGAACTCCTCTAAGAGGAGCAAGAAAATTTGCTCAGGAGGCGAAAAACCAATGGTACTTAATTGGTGTTTAGTCCTGAGTTTTGCT
>NC_134794.1:42766228-42768728 GCF_046742065.1 Oratosquilla oratoria | reverse complement strand
TGCGCCGGGACGCGAGAGAGGACCACGGCTCGGCGCAAGAATGAAACAGTCAAAGTGACACAGACCAACGTGCAAATGTTCATCGAAAAACTACACATTGACTGTTATAGGGGGTTCTCCAGGTTGAATAAAATCGTCTGCCGGCAATCAAGGTAGTAATATACGAAATAAGTCAAACTGCAGCCAATGTGATTGAAAGCTAGCATTCAACCTTGATGGGAGAATTCCACAATGGGTACTATTCGCGGCAGCAGGCACGGGCGTCCTCTCTCTTTCCCATCGGGGGAACTTCCGAGTGCAAGAGTTCTTCAGAACCTCAGTATGATATGAACCAGATATTTTGGATTGTCAGGTCAGCTTAACCATCCTCCTCCCCACAAGAACACCGCTGACCTACAGTATGTCTCCGGAAAGTAACTACCAGCAGATTTTTCTTTTTCTTTTTTTTTAGCACTCGACTGATCACCTTTTATACCCCCTTCTGTGTGTGTGTGTGTGTGTGTGTGTGTGTGTGTGTGTGTGTGTGTGTGTGTGTGTGTGTGTGTGTGTGTGTGTGTGTGTGTGTGTGTGTGTGTGTGTGTGTGTGTGTGTGTGTGTGTGTGTGTGCGTGTGTGTGTGTGTGTGTGTGTGTGTGTGTGTGCGTGTGTGTGTGTGTGTGTGTGTGTGTGTGTGTGTGTAAGATCACATCATAACTCATAGATCGGTCAATATACGAGGTTTGATCTCTCAACCGAGAGCTGATGATCACAAGTTACGCGATCTATGACCGTAGTGAATCACACACTTCCTCCCATCTATAACGAGGACCTTACGGGCCTCCGGGCGGCGATCCCCAGCACAAGACTGATTCCCACATCGAAGAGTTGACAAAGGGCGCTCGCACCTCTTGTAGAGCAGCAGCAGCAGCAGCAGCAGCAGCAGCAACAACAACAACAACAACAACAACAACAACAACAACAACAACAACAACAACAACAACTCCTCCCAGACCCCCTCCCCTCCCCTCCACCCCAGTTCCCCTCCAGACCCCAGTGTCATGGAGTTCCTTGTGCTTTTCGCTGGGTCTTCCATTACTCTTGTTCTATGACAAGAAAATAAGGAGGGTGATGATTAATAATTATAACAGTAATAGTAATTCATGATTATAATTCTATCATTACTATAATACTATCGACATTAGTAGTAGTAATATAAAAGTAATTCCCCCGGCCCAACCTTGATCCTTTCCCCTCCCCCCCCCCTCCATCCCCGGCAACCCTTGAAGGCGATGTCCCCTTCCCCATCTCCCCCTCCCTCCCTCAAACAGGAGAGAAAACGGAAATCCGTTTTCTTTTCATTTTATATATTTCTTATTCTGTAAATTCATGAAAATGCGCTCCACGCTGCCCCTGACCTTAGCGTGCCCTTCTGTGAACCTGAGAGGCCCCGTCTCCTCCTCATCCTCCTCCTCCTCCTTCCACGTCCTTCTTCTTCTTCTTCTTCTTCCACCCTAAGAGGTCACACACTGGCCTCCACACACTGGCGAAATCGGCGTCTAGGGTGAAGGAACATTGTGAGGATCTGCGAATTCTTTCGTGGGTCCGAACTCCTTGAAGAAGGGTCGGCACTGGTCACGATGAGTTATGGCGCTCTATGGGCATCAAGGTCTTGTGCTCTTTCGGTTGTGATTGCGTTTTTTTTTTTTTTTTTTTGCGATGACTCACATATCCTTTTGTGGAACCTCCGCTGCCTTGTTCTTTCTTCTTACATATTTTCCTCCTCTTCTTCTTCCTCTTCTTTTTCTTCTTATTTTTACTTCTTCTCTTGTCTTTTTTTCTCCTTCTCTTCTCCACTTTCTTTTTCTTCTTTTTCTCCTTCTAATGAAAAATCAAGTGTGTTTAATTTTAGAATATCTTATTTTCTGTTTCGAATTTCTCTCATTAAAGCACGTTTCTCCAACTTCCCTTGTCCTTGAACGCAACAACTCTCTTCTCTTTATACCCTGTTGGCGTTGTCGAAAGCGTTCTGGTCTCGCATTCGCTTAGTTGTGGGTTCGAGTCCCGCACTCCCTTCCGATTCCCAGCAGTGACTGTTGTTACCTGTCCCAAAGCGCATAACAGGGCAAAGGTGACGGCTTCGGAGGCAGGTATTCAGCTCTATAATCTTTCTCAGCCGCCCCCCCCCCCCACACCTTTTCGATACAATGAGCAAACAAGGAAAAGGCCGCGCGATAGCCCAGTGGTTATCGTGTCGAACTCATAAGCAGTTGGTCGTGAGTTCGATTTCCGGGACCCGCTGCGTGTTTTCCTTACGTCGGTTCCCGACAGCCATGGCCAGGCGGGGAGGCGACCCAAACATCGGGTTAAAAAAAAAAAAAAAAAAAAAAAAAAGTGGCTGCAACTGACAGGGGTTTCTCACTCCCCATTTCGTGGGAACGGGAGGGTAAGTTTTGAGTTTAGAGGAACAAAACTCGAACTTGGATCCCGTCCTTTCCCATTCCCCGCGCAACTACTCGAGGTCG
>NC_134794.1:42748728-42753728 GCF_046742065.1 Oratosquilla oratoria | reverse complement strand
AGGTTCGATCTGCTTTCAAAAGGCAACCCTCTAAATAACCCCATTCCCGACATAACTAAGAAGAGGTTGTCCTCTAGGTCATCGGACATCAGATGAGGGCCCGCCACCACCGTGGTAAGACGGGTTGATTCATTTCACGGTGGGTGGCACTTTTATTTGTCGTCGCCAGGCTTTTCTATTCACTCCCTCCACATCCCCTTTCCGCCTCCCCCCCCCCCACCTCTCCGGAAACAAAGGGATTGATCTCTAGTCTCAGTTAACCCAGACGCTTTGTACCATCCGGCGGGGCACTTTTGCATTTCATTCTGGTTGCCACAGGCTATTTCATTCATCTCCGTGACACCCCCCTGACCCCTGACCCCTGACCCCTGACCCCTGACCCCTGACCCCTGACCCCTGACCCCTGACCCCTGACCTCTTTGGTAGCGGTGGGGGGTTAATATGGATTTTCTTGGGAGACGTTGCTCCGGTCCATCATCATCATCATCGTCTTGCGTGACGGGAGCCACGGACAGCGCAGATGGAGTGCGGCCCTTGGGCGTGTTATATGGCCCTCCCGGCGGTAGGGCCTCGGTAATAAAGGGCTTTACGGTGATAAGGGCTACACGTTAACCTCCTGTGGGGGGTGGGAGGGAGGGAAGGAGGGAAGGGAAAGGAAGGGGGTCAGCCCTTGACCCGGGAGAGTCGTCCAGCATTAGATCGAGGAGGTTAAACGTTAAGGTTAAGATTTAAGAGGTTGAGTAAGATGATCTATTTCGCTCTCTGCAGATTTTGTGGTGGTTGCTGGCGTCAGACGATTCTGTTCAGCTGAGGGAGCGTTGTCGTTGTGCAGGAGGCAGGACATAAGGGAGAGGATGAGGATAGGAGAGTAAGGGGACAAGGAAGAGCAAGGAATGGAAAGAGAAACAGGACAGGATTAACCGAATGTAATTTGGAAGAGGATTGGAAGGATGCGGAAAGGAGTGTGGTGGGGCTAGGGTATCTATGTACCTTTTATACACAAAAAATATATCCATTTTCTCTCTCTCTATGACTATCCTCAAGAAAATAGTGACAAGGTAATAAATTTCAAGAATTTTTTTTTTTTTGGGGGGGGGGATTGAGCAGTGTTTGCGAAGTCTCTTTTATTTTAACATTTTAAGTCGTTTGTTTAAAGTGTCTGCCGTGGGAATGTTTAATTCTCTAATATGAATTCCTCCTCCCGGCTGAATGAAATATTTAGAACCTCAGAATCAAATTTTGCTTTCTAATGATACTTTCTAATTTTGCTTTCTAAATTTGCTTTCTAAAATTGCTTTCTAATTTTGCTTTCTAATTTGCTTTCTAATTTTGCTTTCTAATTTGCTTTCTAATTTGCTTTCTAAATTTGCTCTCTAATTTGCTGTCTAAATTTGCTTTCTAATTTGCTTTCTAATAAATATTCCTCAGGTCGTTCTGAATACACCTCTTTGGACTATTCAGAGGTGTAGTCTATTCAGGTTTCGAGAAGATGGAAAATACGTACCACTCAATCCTTTGCACACAGTATCCAAATATTTGAATTGAACTGGAGAACAATTAAACATCTTCCATGTCCTCTAATTGTCGAACACATTCCGACGTGTCACTGTCAGAGCGACTCCTGTTCACAAGACCTGACCCTGTATGTCTCCATAGATCCCCAACCTAACTTTGCTGTCCTAACTTCACGTGTGCGACTTCATGCATGTTACAGTATGATGTAGATTAAAAGTAAGAGTACAGATTCCTGAACCCCATCAGGAGGGATCCTGTGCAATGGTTTTGTTCACCACAGACATAGAAACTTTCAATCCTTTCCCACGTTCGTGTCTCAAGAAATGGACCGTCACCGCGCGCTTAATAACCAGATTTCAGTTGCTTGCATCTAAAGATCATAGCATTACCCATAGACCGGGCCACGTATGAGCTCCGAGCTCTCCTCAGGAAGGATAATATCTGTCGATCACGTGATTCAACTCCGTAGTGAATCACATGTGCACGCTCGTAAACACCCGATAGACCCTATCCCCGAGCACAGGTGTTCTCACCCTCCAGGGGGGGGAGGTGGTGAGGGGGACCCGGGTCATCGCGCGGAACCGGGAAGCGAGCGTTCCTCCCACATGGGAGATCCTCCTGGACCCAAGATTTCGAACTCACGAACTCAGACTCGGGAACGCGAGAATCCGGAGAGTCTGACAGATGATGTCTAAAGCACACGGTGAAGGTCGGGCGAAAAAGGCTGGAACAGGAGTAAGATTATCTGTTTACTGATCTGTTTATTTGATAATTCATTCATTTATATATTCATTAATTTAGTTACTTTTTCATCTGTTTCTTTGGTGAACTGGAAAGTTTTCAAGAAAATTGTTGCTTTTGGCCTTATCAACTTATTAATTTTTCTGTATAACTATCTATTAAATAAAATAGATAGAAAAATAAAATCGAGAAAATACTGCTTCTGGTTTTTTTCGTAAACCCCTCAGAATTTGTTCACCTAACTATTTAGGTGAAGAAATTAATGAAGCTATGAAACATTTACAAAACGAGGGCTACCCGTCCTGCTTTCCAGATTAAGCTTTGAATTGCGCTAAATCCATCTTCCCTAAAGCTAGAAAGTTACATTTGAGTGCCTTCAATACCTTCAGTGATGTCAGTAGAGGTCCGCCTTGTATGAGAGAAGGCAAACGCAGAGTATGGGACCCAATGTATTTAAAGTTTCGCCCATACCCTGCGTTTGACTTCCCTCCTACAGTGTTGTTGCGGCCGTTGCTGCTTTTACTCAGAGATCTGCCTAATGAACATGGACAAGAAATCATAAAATATCTACCAATCATAAACTTATTTTAGTCAAGTGACCTGTCCAACACCTGCATGTTTCTCAAGAATTATTTATCTCATAGTCAGGCTTGTGTAGATTCAATTCTTTGTACAAGGTCTATGTTGGCCAAACGGCTCATTATATCAACACTAGATTAGCAGAATGCAAAAGAGTTTTCAAATATGCCAAGATTGATTCTGCCATCGTTGGTCACACTTAGAAAGAAAACTATAGTACTGATTGGAATTGTGTTACAGTGCTGTAAAAATATAATTGTAGTTTTACACGAAAAAAAAATGAAGAATCAATATTTATCTCTACAATCTTTTTATTTGTCACAAGACCAATGACGACCTGACCCTATCAATAAAAAATATCCCACGATTGAGGAGGCAAAGGGGACGGCGCCCACAGAATTCATGGCTGAAGGGGCAAGTTGATCAAAGCTGTCGATAACTGTTTGTAATGGAAAGGGTGCCTCTATGGGCGACTGGCGACTGGCGACTGGCGACAGCATGTGAGTGAAAGAACGCGCCTTCCGTCCTATGCTCTCGATTGATGATGATGATGTAGGAGAGAGGCCAAACGCAGAGTATGGGATCAAATGTATCTAACGTTTCGCCCAGCAGGGCTTCTTCAGAAATAATACAGTTGAGAAACATCTTACTCCTTATATAGCCCGAGCTTGCGGGGAGAAACAAACATAAAATGAATATATTGGATCCCATACTCTGCGTTTGGCCTCTCTCCTACAGTGCTGTTGCAGTCGTTACTGCTTTTACTCATATGATGATGATGATGATGATGGTGATGATGATGATGATGATGATGATGATGATGATGATGATGATGATGATGATGATGATGATGATGATGATGATGATGATGATGATGATGATGATGATGATGATGATGATGATGATGATGATGATGATGATGATGATGATGATGATGATGACGACGACGACGAGTCCCCTGTAAGTGGGTCTGAGGTCACGACAGTCTCGGTGTGCCCCACCTCCCAAGTGATAAGACCCTCTGAGTAACCCGGACATCGAGCAACCATAACGTCCGGTGATAGAGGCAGCGCGTGATAACAGGCATCACAAAGGACACCGACGCCGCATGCGCTCATAATGATTAGGGCTCTTCGAGGCGCTTGTCCCATCTGACACAGAAATTACAAGAATATCTTTGTGGCCTTTTATTCATGACGCAAGCGATTGAGGGATGTCCTTGTTTCGCCTGACATCATTCTTTCCGACGACGACGACGACTCACTTTGTAATGTTTGTTATGGTAAAAATTTTCTTATAAAGGGTGACGGTAAAAGGATCCTGGTTTGACCTGGCATTCGAGTAAGACCCTGCACAGGATGACCTCTGACTTTTAGATGAATAAAAATATGTAAAATTGTTGCTCCTATCTGAAGCATCTGACACTACCCCTATCTCTATAAGGTATTTCTTGTTATTGACCTGGTCTTATATCTATTTATCCGTTAACCTTGATACTAAAGCCAAATTCACCTGACAAGTAACCCCCTCCATTCAGCCAGCCGGACAAACTTAACCCGCCAGACATTCAAACAGACAGACAGACAGACAGACCGACACCAGAATACTTATGACGTCATAACGGATGACAAGGGAGATTAACCAAGACACTGTTCAAGATAACAAAAAAAAAAAAAAAAAAATCGGAGGCATCCAGTGTACACTGGGTCAGGGTGCCAAACGGATGGGTATCATACAGATGATACCCACTCCCACACCTACCCAAAGAGGAAGTAAGGATGCCCAGACGACCCGAGCTTTCTGTGTTCGAGAACTGTTCTCGGGTGCATGTGGACCCCAGTGCCAAATTTGGGAAAGATCCGTTGAGAAATGGCGACGACGTTGTTGCAATATATATATACATATATATATATATATATACATATATATATATATATATATATATATATATATATATATATATATATATATATATATATATATTTAGAGAGAGAGAGAGAGAGAGGTGGGGTAGGGAAGATGGATAGAATATTCGACGACCTGAGTCAAGAGTGGAAACATTGAAGCCGCATTGCTGTCCCCTCAGTGGGCTCCAGCCACGATGATGAATGGTGGCGACGAGGTGGGGGGTTCGCCTGCGCTAAGTACAGGGTGGCAGGAATGCC
>NC_134794.1:42738728-42743728 GCF_046742065.1 Oratosquilla oratoria | reverse complement strand
GTTCGAGTCCTTAGCCCGACAGTGTATCAATATCCGAATATACATCCTTCGAGCTCATGTTAGTCTCGATCGTGTTTGTAAGGAATTAATACGGAATAAGGTAATGTGGTTGATAAAATTAAAATCTATGTACTGGAGACCATTCAATGTGTGGTATATATATATATATGTATATATATATATATATATATATATATATATATATATATATATATATGCACAAAGAACCCACAGTCGGAATTAAAAAGGAAACTAAGAAGAAAGTTAAACTTCTATATTTCAGCTAATAGCTATAGCCCTGAGTGACGGAATGTTGTCCGTCTCCTATCCCTCTCTCATCTTAACAGTATTTAAGTCTCAAACCACTCTTGTATCTTTTACTCTCCTGAAAAGGGCTATAGCTATTAGCCGAAATATAGAAGTTTAACTTTCTTCTTGGTTTCCTTTGTAATTGCGACTGTGGTTTCTTCGTGCCTTTCACATATGTGCTACTACATTTCGTCCCAGTGATATATGTATGTTGAGGAAGGAAGGGAGAGGACGGAAGACAGAGGTGAGTGGAGAATGGTTGTATATGGATGATGTTGTGACTGCATGAGGAGGAATGGACGGGGGGGTGGGGGGTGGGGTAGTATGTGTGAGTAAATTTTGACGCAGCCCGAAGGGATTTCTCCCCGTCCTCGCCTTATATGCAAAGGGGGACGGAGAGGGGGGGTCGCCGATTGAATGAAGCGGCCTTGCTGTGGATGTACTGTGTCTTGCGACACTGCTTCTGACCCAGGGCGGTGGGCAGGGTGCAGGGATGACCCGTCATCCAGGAGGTGCTCAGATGAGAGGAAGGGTGGGAGGGGTGTGGAGTGTATTTAGGGATGAAATGGGTGGGAGTGTTTTTTATGCCTTTCCCTTTTTGGCTACCTCCCTTGGAAGGGGGAAAAAGCCTTGGTATATGTATGTATGTATGTATATATATATATATATATATATATATATATATATATGTATATACTCGTATATGTATATACATACATATATATATATATATATACACACACAAACACACACACACACACACACACACATATATATATATATATATATATATATATTATATATATATATATATATATATATATATATATATATACCATAGACTTTTCTCCTTACCAGGGAGGTAGTCAAAGTCAAAGGCATATACCCACCCCTATGTATTTCATCCCCACCCATTCCACTCCCATCTATCATCCTTTCCCCCCTCATATTAACTCCTCATGGATAATGAGTCATCCCTATATCCCACCCACTCCTCTAGGTCAGAATCAATGCAACAAGACACAGCATATCCACAGCAAGGCCGCTTCATTTAATCGGCGACCCTCCTCTCCGTCCCCTCGTACAGAAAAATAGCAAATGGGTTTGGAATGACCCTTAGTCATATCTATAAGACGAGTAACTGATGGCGATAGTATTAACTGTGCTGGCTATTAGCGGTTCCTGGATTTTCTTTTTCTTTCCATCTAGTCACCTGTTACCTGCCAAGTGGAGTAGGTGGGCCTCGGAGAGGAACAGCCTCACCTCTTTCATTCCAATCACTCACACGTGTTTCCTTTCACTCCTTCCCTCTTCAACCATAAAGTAAAGACTGGTACCTCATCATCATTTCCTCAGATACGCCATTTTCACTCAGAACAAGTCGTCGCCTTAGTCTGTAATCTATACATTCCTCTCCGACTCACTCATGCACATTACTGCTTGTTTGACATCCTGACCGCGTGGTCTTAGGGTTTCGTTTACCCCCCTCACCCACCCACCAACTTTTTTCTTGATAAATTATCCTTTATTCCCACTCCTGTCCTTGCACCCTGCGAAGATTCCTACTTCCATCTGGCCTGTTCTGTTCTTCCTAGTCCCGTCCACATCCTACTCGCTACACGAATCCTATTGCCGCTTACTCCGCCATATCTCGAGCTCCGGACATAGTCCTCAAACACCTCATTTCCACTGCCTTCACGCGACGCCCCTCACCCAACCCTCATGAACGTTGCCACGGTTATTGCATCACACATTCCTTCCACCATTTCCACTGACATTCCTTTACCTCCCCGGGTCACTTACCTTCTCCCTCTCCCTCACTCTGTGATCTATCTCGTTATCACATACTTTGATTAATCAATTTTCTTCCTGTATAATTGTATATCAAGTTTGCGTCTTCCACTCTTAGATACCATCATGACTCTACTCTTTGTAAAAAGTACAAAACATCTAACTGCATTGAAATTGTTCTAGCAATAACAGAGAAAGGTGTGATGGCGGAGGAGGAGGAAGAAGTAGAAGAGAAAGAGGAGATAGAGGAGGAAATAGAAGAGACAGGTGAGACAAAGGAGGAGGAGGAGGAGGAGGAAAAAGAAAAGAGAGGTATGACAAAGGAGAAAGAGGAGATAGAAGAGAAAGATGAGACAGAGGAGGACGAGGAGGTGGCGGAGGACATAGAGGACAAAGGTAAGATAGTGGAGAAGGCGAATGTTGAATGCGCAACTCGTTTTCTGTTTCGTTCTAGCTAACACCAGATGGTCTTGGTGCATAATCAACGGCTAAGGGCTAGAAATAAAGAGGAAGAGAAGGATGCAAGGGGAAATTCTGAACGCCGCTGCCAAGGACGTGATGGGGGCTGCATAAGGAAGGGCGGGAGGGAGGGAGACGGCGTCATGATGTAAATAATGACAGGGAAAAAGTTAAAGTGGATAATGAAGGTATTACGTAGAACTAATAAGAGGCGAAAACGTCAAAAAGATGACAGGGAGCACGCCATGAGGGCACGAGATCGATTCCCAACAACCGGTTTCTTCTGGATGAGGAGTACTGGCATGGCACCGCAAATGAGTGCCATCTCCCTCTAGACGAAGGTGACACATCCTTGTGGCACACGCCACCCGGACGAAGAGCAGATTGAAAATATCTGTTTACGTATTCGCTTGTTTATTGATTTATTTATTCTTATATTCATTTATATTTTTATTTGTTCTAATATTCTGTTCACTTATTTATCAATTTATTCACTTGCATGTTTAATTACTTATTTGTCTGTTTATCTATCTATTTATTCAACTATTCATTTATTCATTCACTTATTTATTTACTTATTCATTTACTTATTTATTTATTTATCTATTTATTTATTTATTTATCTTTATTTATTTCTTTATTTATTTTTATTTACTTATTTGTTTATTTACTCATTTAATCATAAAATCAAATTACACTAAAATAGGACGCCATATTAGGTCGGGGAAAGATGCTGAGATAATACAGGATGATCTAAATAAATTGATTACAATGGTCGGAGATATGGCAAATGGGCTTCAGCACCTCAATGTGCAGTGTGTTAAATGTAGGATTTCACAACCCGGTTAATAAGTATACCTTAGATAGCGCCATATTAGAGACAACATGGTGGGAAAAAGACTTGGGAGTACTAGTGAGTCCTGGCCTTAATCTAGGAAACAATGTATTATTTACCAGGAACAGGGTTACCAGGGCATCTATTGTCTATTGCTAAGACAGTTACAAACAAAAGTGCAGATGTACTTATTACGCTCTATCTGGCAGTAGCTAGACACATCCTTGACTGTGATGTACAGGCTTGGTTTCTGTCGTACAGATTGGATACCAATTCACTAGAATCAGTACAAAGGAAAATGAATAAAATTATACAAGGGCTTAGATATTTACCTACACTCTTTAGATATTTACCTACACTCTCTAGGACGACGAAGAGTGTGGGGGGGGGGCCATGTGATAAAGATACTCAACTCAAGGGTTATAACAAGGGTGATACGGGCAAGGTCATCATATTAAGACGGAAGGGCAGGAATCGTGGTAATGGATCTAAATTTCACAAATTTAGATTTAAGGAAGAAATATGAAAGAACTGGTTTGCCAATAGAGTGGTTAGCCAGTGGAACAGAATTATTTAGTAACAATGTAGTGAGCGCTCAAACTATTGTTTTCAGAGATGATGAGATAACTGTATGGATAAGAGTGATAGGTGGTAATGGACATGGAACTGCCAAGTGTAAGCCTTATGGTCTCTCACAGTTTTCCCAATTCTTATGTTCTTATCTGTTTACTTTTTATTTACTTACTCATTTATATATTTGTTTATTTATTTGCTAATTCATTTATCTATTTATTTATTTATTATTTATTTGTTTATTTATCTATTTATTTATTCATTTATTTATCTATTTGTTTATTTATTTATCTATCTATTCATTTATTTATTTAATTTTGTTTATCAATCTATTCATTGATCTTACTCGTCTGAAATCGTTATAATCATTATGTTGACTCCTTTCCCTTCATCCCCCTTCTGACAAGGAGGTCATGTTTTCGGTCGTGTTCGCTAGTTCGAATATTTTTTAATAACTTTAGTTAAAAAAGCTATTTAGGCATTTTGAATCCTATTTGGAGAGATGCACTCTCCCTCAATTGACACCAAATATTTCAATGTTGATTCGGATTACGATACGAATCTTGGATTTTTTATTTTGTTTTATCTTACTATTTTCTTATGATATATTTTTGTTTATGCATTTATTCGTTTGTAGATCTATTTACATATTTAGTTTTCTACATATCTACGCATCTTTATCTTATCTATTGATTTATTTATTAATCAATTTTCCTATTTATTCTTCTATACTTTATATATTTATCAATCAACGAATGAATTAATCAATTTATTCATTTCTCCACTCATTTATTTATCTATTTACATGTTTATTTATTTATCTATTTATTTACTTATATTATAGATTCATTTATTTATCTTTGAAACAGTAGAGGTTTTTATTATGCAAAACCTGGCAAGTTACATTCCCAAGACTTATTCTATTTTTGCAAATTCGGCTTCAGCTGCGCCTGCACTTACCTGTGCCGGACCACTTCTTATTAGGCCAAGTGACACTAAACGCGAGGTCTGTCACGGAACATCCAAACGATTT
>NC_134794.1:42718728-42723728 GCF_046742065.1 Oratosquilla oratoria | reverse complement strand
TGTTATCACTAGTATTATTATTTCTAGCAGTAGTAGTAGTAGTAGTAGTAGTAGTAGTAGTAGTAGTAGTAGTAGTAGTAGTAGTAGTAGTAGTAGTAGTAGTAGTAGTGTTAGTAGAAGAAGAAGTAGAAGTAGTAGTAGTAGAAGTAGTAGTAGTAGTAGTAGTAGTAGTAGTAGTAGTAGTAGTAGTAGTAGTAGTAGTAGTAGTAGTAGTAGTAGTAGTAGTAGTAGTAGTAGTAGTAGTAGTAGTAGTAGTAGTAGTAATAGCATTATTATTATTATTATCATTATTATTATTATTATTATTATCATTATTATTATTATTATTATTATCATTATTATTATCATTATTATTATTATTATTATTGTTGTTGTTTTATTGTTGTTATTGTTGTTGTTTATTGTTTATTGTTTATTGTTGTTGTTGTTGTTGCTGTTGTTGTTGTTGCTGCTGTTGCTGCTGTTGTTGTTGTTGCTGCTGTTGCTGTTGTTGCTGCTGCTGCTGGTATTGCTGCTGCTGCTGCTGCTGGTGCTGCTGCTGCTGCTGCTGCTGCTGCTGCTGCTGCTGCTGCTGCTGCTGCTGCTGCTGCTGCTGCTGCTGCTGCTGCTGCTGCTGCTGCTGCTGCTTTTGTTATGATGATGATGATGACTGTCATCATTTCCGTGGCGCCTGCTTTGCAGAACAGAGGTTGTATCTCCTCTGGATTGCCCCCCTCTCGGCACTGGGGGACACTTTTCCCTTGACAACGACAGCCGCCAAACGATTCGATTCATCTGCGCGAGATCCCGCTATGACACGAAGTTGTTTTGGTACCCTTCGTAGATGGAGAACTGTTAATCCCTTGAACCCATCAGTTACCCAATCGTAGCTTGCCACACCCAAGTGCTGACGGTAACTTCTGGCCACGTCATCCTGTGACTTGGGTTTCTGAACACGAAGTGGCGTGATACTGGTACCAAAATACCCAATGGGTGCCTCATGGGTACACAGTGGGGAGATCATGGGCACACCCTTGATTAGGCCTGTAGGTCGTTCTAAACAACTTGGTATATCTTACAGACATTCTGAAGAATGCAAGGAAAGTTCTTTGTAGATTAGCTCAATGACATGCTCAATGTGTGTGTGTTGGGAATGCGTTTATGAATCCAGGTGCAATGGTAAAGTGATTTTATTTCACAATAAAGGAGACCAGAGAGGTCTTAGTAATTACTGACAAATTAGTCTGCTACCAAATGTGCACTGTTTCCAAGAATCTTACAAGTAGACTAAGTAAACTTCCGATTGAAAACCAGACAGATCTTCCACCATCTAGAGACAACAGATCAATTATGCGAGAAAACAACAGAATATAATAAACCCTCATGCTTAACTTTTGTGGACTGCGAGAAGGCCTTTGACTTGGTAAAACAAACAGGAATACTGAATTCTACACACAAACAGGATTCTACGGGACATCTACGCTAAAGGTACTGCTGTAAATCAAGTAGAGTACGTGGGGAGTGTCTTTCGATCATGGTCTTAACATTTATAGTCATATCGCCCCCTTTTTCAATTAAAAAAAAAAGGATCGCCCCCCTTAATTGGAAAATAAAAATTATTGCAACAATGATAAACAACTAATTTAAAATGTTTTTACTCACGTTATGTTTTAATGAGATCCTTGGGCCCAGCTGGTGCTTCTTAGCTGCTCGTAGATCTTTTACATTAGGCTGAAAATTCGTCAGTTTCAGTCTGATGTCTCCTCGAATGCATATTTCACCCCCCACCCCCCCTGAGCTCAAAAATCGCCCCCGTTGAGAATGACTGCTTTAGATTATGCGCAGATTGTATCACCCTTATTTTTGAAGGTCTTGAATTTAAGGCACGCGTTCTGCTCCACCTATGACTGATTCGCCACGACAGTATCGTGTCCACCACGCGTTAGTGACCCGCCGTCAGCTGTGACGAGTTGATGGGCGTCACATTCTTGGCGTCGCCACAGCCATTTTTTTTTCTTTCTTTTCTATGTTATCCTGACTTTCGTCCCTTTTGCAGCCACAGCATGATGCCCAGGAAGACAACAACCCGATATGACATTGTCCAGAGAATGTTCCTGCCTGGTGCTCAGCATCCTGCCGCTGAAACAGGTCGTCGGAGTTGTCTACTGCTGGTTGTAGCAGAATAGAAGAAAATGGCGCAATACGCCTATTCACCTTCCAAATCGAGGGCAGGGAGGCTACGAATAACCCCTGCCAGAACTCTGAAGCCCTTCAGCCGCCAAAGACAAGCCAGTCCTGAAGTGTAAGGGAACAACCCGCGATCAGTTGGACACGTCATCATCCGCTGTTCACGAGGTCCCGGAGAACGACAACGAGTTCAAATTGCTAAGAAATAGTCGTCTGGAGTCAGCGGTCTTGGCGACGGGAGCTGTAGAGCGTTGAACCACCAACGTTCACATTAACTGGATCAGGTTGTGGAAAAGGCGGAGCCTTGTACAAACTATATCGATAAACCCTTTAAGAACATTCCGCCTCGACTCTGAAGATTTTACTAAGCAATTTCATTCATCTCAAAGAAGACTTTCTATGCTCTCGTGGGTTGGTATTTGATCTCGTGGAGCAGACGCCTCTATGACGCACTTAACTTCAATCCCGTCTCAAAAATACAAAGATGAGATCCTACGCCCAAACCCTCAATGTCTATTAGTGACTGATTGCCGCTGACCCTGGCATCAACTCCTCGGCCTTGTGTTTTTCCCCCTTCGTATGTCTGCCAAGCGTGAGACAGGGAATTGAAACTGGGGAGGGAGGGGGGGGGGGCGGAGGGATCACGTCTATCCCGTATGAGTTCAAGGTCACCCAAGTTAACGATCACACGCGATCACCCCCTCACCTTCACCCCTCACACTCTTGGTGGGACGGGGGGGGGGGAGGTTCTTGGCAGAGAGCCCCCATGGTCAGGGTCCCCATCTCTGCCCCTGAGGGCCGACCATCGACCCAAAAGCAGAAAAGGTCATCTTGGTAGGAACCAAGACGAGGAGGGTAATCCAGACTGCTCCGCCCCCTACACACCAGTGGGTCCCACTTTGTAGGGGCTCCTCACTCTGTGTCTTTACGTATACCCCATAATTATGCATTGCTGTTCTTAGGCCCCTGGTGACCACCTTTCAACACCGAAGTTAATTGTTTTGCATCCACTGGAGTGACTTAAGTTAATTTTCTATTTTTCGAATCTGCAAATGTCAAATCACCTTTGCGTCATATATTGAGAAGATGAATGACGAACTGAGAAGACATACCTAGAATACGAATATTAGACACAATGTTGAATTGTCCTTAGGAAAGTCTAAGACACTGTAAGCAAAGTCGACTTCCTTTTTTATTTAATGTACAACATTTGGGAATCTTGAATGTGTGACAGGGGTTTAACTCTCACTTTGTTCCGGAAACCCACTGTTCCATAGATCCCACTGGAAGGTACATATGAATGAGTTCTGATTGCTATCCCTGAGCATATGAACGAATGGAGAGTAGAAGTTAAAAATTTATCAGTAATTCTATTTTTCATTTTATCTATTTATTTACTTTTATTTCTATTATTTCTAAGGTACGTGACTCTGGTACGTAGGGACGTCACTAGAGTGCCTGAGATATAGACAGCATAAGACGAGGTCATGAGGGAGTGGGAGGGAGGGAGAGTGACCGAATCGATCGTTCAGTGGTGACCTCCACTTGTCACGTGTTCAGCCTTCAGATGAAGAAGGTTTTGTTGCCTTGACCGACAAGATACGCGTGGAGTATATCACCGAACTCAATGATATAATCAATGGCTATACATTAATGTAAATTTTCTCTTCGCGTATACTGTGGTAACGGGGAAACAAATATAAATGTTTGAAAAACGTAGTTATGTTTTATGTAGTTAATATTTCAAGGATTTTATTAATAGCCCTACGGACCAGAGTCACACAGTTTTATTCTATTATCTCCACCTGAAAAAAAGAATGTTGATTACTTTTGAAGTTCTATTCTCTCTCTCCGTTCTGCTGCTAACCTCAAATTTCTTCCTTACCACCTCATCAACTACACCTCTTCGTTGTTTTTTTTTTTTTTTTTTTTTTTTTTTTTTTTTTTTTTTTTTTTTTTTTTTTTTTTTTTTTTTTTTTTTTTTTTTTTTTTTTTTTTTTTACAAAAAATACGATATGCACTTTGATCCTCGTGGCCAGTTTTACATATATTATTGCGGCTGATGATTCTGCAATGCTGCTAAGGATCAGTCCGTAGTCTAGACAAGGTCTTATTCCCAACTGAGACACCTTCATCCCTTTTTGAGTGAATTAGCGTTATCAGTTGCCACATTTTCCTCAGACTGCATCGCTGACTTCTTTTGTTTTATCCACGTGAATCTCAAATTTTTGCGCAGACGGTGAAATTGCTATACCTGTGTTGTTATGACATCTTGCAGTTCAGTTTTTGGAACTCAAACATACAGATTAACTTTGTCCTTTTCCCTCTTTTTCCTCAGTATCTTTCTTCACTCACACCATAAATGGGGAGCAATCTGTCTATGATATGGTATACGTTAAAAAGAAAGTAGAAAAAAACTTCTTGGAATTAAACAAGACAGAAACCATCAATTTGAACCTCCTGCAATTAAAGGAAGACCCTGCTGTATCTAGAACTTCATCTTTAGTCATTTCCTTGTTGATAGGTGATTTTCTTCCACCTAAGCAAAGCCTCCTGGAGGCAACTAGAATGAATATTAATGTTTTATTTGCTTGTTATTATTTGTCTGTTTATTTATTATTTGCTTGATTTTCATTTATTATTATTTATTTGTCAATTTATCATTATTTGCTTGTTTGCTTATTATTTAACTATAGCTATGCATTTGTTTATTATTCTTCATATTATTATAATTTTTATTTATCTATTATTTATTTATCATTATTATATATATTTTTTTCGCATCCGACCTAGTTATGGACCAAAAGGTCTCCTGTCGGCATGCTCCACCTTTG
>NC_134794.1:42711228-42713728 GCF_046742065.1 Oratosquilla oratoria | reverse complement strand
ATGTATGCATCTATGTATGTATGTATGTATGTATGTATGTATGTATGTATGTATGTATGTATGTATGTATGTATGTACGTATGTATGTATGTATGTATGTATGTATGTATGTATGTATGTATGTATGTATGTGTGTGTGTGTGTGTATGTATGTATGTATGTATGTATGTATGTATGTATGTATGTATGTATGTATGTATGTATGTATGTATGTATGTATGTATGTATGTATGGGTTGGATGGGTCTCATCCGGAATGTCTAAAAAAGGGAGGTACAGTGATGGTGGACTGGCTGGTGAGATTATTTCATGTTTGTTTAAAAGAGGGTAGAGTGCCGGAGGACTGGAGGAGTGCCTGTATAGTTCTGCTTTACAAGGGAAAGGAGGAAAAGTTTAAGTATATTGATTTCAGAAGGAGCAGTTTGTAGAGTGTAGCTGGGAAGGCTTATGGGAGTGTTTTGATTGAGTGGATTAGGAGAGTAACAGAGGGAGTAATTGGTGAGGAAAAGTGTGGATTTAGTACAGATGGGGCTTGTGTGGATCAGATGTTTGTGGTATGGCAGATATGTGAGATAGCTTTGGGAACAGGTAAGGATGTTTTTTGGGCCTTTATGGATTTGGAAAAGGTTTTTGACAGGGTAGACAGGAAGGCACTGTGGGAGGTATTGCAGATATATGGAAGAAGAGGAAAGCTGTTAAGAGCAGGCAAGAGTTTTTACGAGAGTAGTAGAGCCTGTGTTAGAATCAGAAATGGAGAGAGTGAGTGGTGTGAGGTAAAAGTGGGACTTCGCCAGGGATGTGTTATGTCGCCCTGGGCGTTCAATCAATACATGGATAGGGTGGTGCGAGAGTCAAACACAAGGGTAATGGGTTGGGGGTTGAAGAAATGGAGAAAAGTGGGAGATAAGCCAGTTGTTGTTTGCTGATGACACTGCGCTTATGGCAGGATCAGAGGAGGGATTGAGGAAGTTAGTGACAGAGTTTGGGAAGGTGTACGAAAGAAGGAAGTTCAAGATAAATGTGATAAATATAATGTGATGAGATGTACAAAGGGAGAATGTAGCAGCAAATTGGAAGTGAGTATTAAAGGAGAGAGACTGGAGGAAGTGAATAGTTTTAAATGTTTGGGTTTGAATGTGGCGGAAAAGGGAGAAGTGGAAGTAGAGGTAGAATATAGATTGAGAGAAGCAAGTAAATGCCTTGGGGGATTAAAAAGTGTAATGAAAAATAGATATTTGTGAATGGATGCTAAGAGGATAGTGTATGAAGGAGTGATTGGGCCGACAGCACTGTATGGGGCAGAAACGTGGAACATAAGAGAGGAGGAGTTTGAATGTATTTGAGATGAGGGGCCTGAGAAGTATGATAGGGGCTACTATGCTAGATAGAGTGAGAAACGAGGAAGTGAGGAGGAGAGCGGGGGTGGAAAGGGAGTTGGGAGATAGGGTTGATGAAAGAGTATTGGGATGGTTTGGACACATGGAAAGAATGAGTGAAGAAAGATTAGTGAAAGAGGAGTGGAAACCAGAAGTGGAAGGAGTGAACATGAGGGGGCGACCAAGGATGAGATGGATGGACGGGATAAATGGGGGCACTGGGAAAGAGAGGAATGTCGGTTGAAGAGGGACGGAAGAAGGCATAAGATAGGGATGAATGGAGAACTGTTGTGTATGGATGATGTTGTGATGCATGGAAAGGAGGGGATGGGGGGATGGGGGTGAGGGAGTATGTGTGAATAATAAATTGACGCAGCCCGAAAGGATTTCTCCCCGTCTTCTCTTTTTCTGCATGAGGGGACGGAGAGTGGGGGTCGCCAATTAAATGAAGCGGCCTTGCTGTGGATGTGCTGTGTTTTGCTGTACTTTTTCTGACCCAGGGCAGTGGACAAGATGCAGGGATGACCCGTCATCCAGGAGCCAAGATAAAATGGAGGGAGGGGTTGAATGGGAATGGAGTATGTGGGGATGGAATAGGTTGGAGGGGAATTTATACCTTTGTTTTTGGCTGCTTTCCTTGTAATAGGGAAAAAACCTTTGTTATATATATATATTTATATATATATATATATATATATATATATATATATATATATATATATAAATATATATATATATATATGACGTAAGCGGAATAGGAAACACAGGAGTCTTAGTCTTGAGTTTATTCCGGACTAGTTTCGCAGGTATGCTTTTTCAAAGGAATAGGTTTACAAACGGGCTGTGGGCATTATATACAAGGGGTGGACCTCACCACCTCCCCGAGTTACCATAGTTGGTGACGAGTGTGAACATTACATTGTGGCTAACGTAACAATGATGAAATTTACAATTAAATATGACAAAGAAATTAATAAATGTAACAATAGTAATGATAACAATGATGATAAAAATTTAAATAACAATAACAATAATAACAAAAATGATAATAACAATAAAAGTAATAATAATAATAATGATAATAATAACAATAAAATAAAAGTAATAATAATAATTACTTTTATG
>NC_134794.1:42681228-42706228 GCF_046742065.1 Oratosquilla oratoria | reverse complement strand
CACCAGACGTTATTCTTCAGCCACAGGGTGAGTGTGGGGTGGGGTGGGGTGAGTGAATGTCATCTTAAAGGGGGGGGGAGTGGTGGGTTATGATTAATTATGGAAACATTCCAGGACCGCAACTTTGAATACTTTGGATTCATGTGACATCACAAAAAATAATAGAAAAAACTAAATAAGAAATACGTAAGTAAATAAATTTATTAATAAATAGATAAATATATAAACAAATTAGTTTATTAATGAATAGATAGATAAATAAATGAACAAATAAACAAATAAATAAATAAATAGATAAATAAGTGAATAGATAAATAGATACTAAATAGATAGTTGCTGAATAGACAAATAAATATATAAGCAAACAAATAGGTTAATTAATGAATATTGTATATAGATAAATGAATAAATAATTGGTTAGGTATATATAAACAAATTAGATAAAAATAAAGATCAATCCTACCCTCCCCGTTGGCCTCCTCCCCTTCCTCCTCCCTACTGATGACGTCACTTCCCCGAGCGCGACACTATGACCTCGTCACGTGCCACGAGGTCATAAGGCCCCCGGGGCGTCACGTTAATTGAAAGCTTACGGACCTCGTAACTTTAGAAAACGGGCTGCTGGCTCTGGCTGGGAGACGGGGAAAGGAGGCGGGGGTCCTGTGAGATTGGATGCAGCCCGTCATTGTTGGGCTACGTGGGGTGAAAGGGGTGGGTTGGGATGAAGGGGTTGGGGTGAAGGGATGGGATGGGGTGGGATGGGGTAAAGGGTTGTGTGGAGGTAAAGGGTTGTGTGGAGGTAAAGGGGTGTTTGGGGTGAAGGGCTGTGTGGGAATGAAAGGATGGGGTCAAGGGGTGTGTGGGGTCAAGGGATGGGGTAAAGGGGTGTGTGGGGTGAAGGGATGTGTGGAGTGAAGGGATGCGTGGGGTGAAGGGGAGGGGTGGGGTGAAACAGCGTGGGGTGGTTGAAATGTGTGGGTAGGTTAAGGGGTGGGTAGGATGAAGGGGAGGAGGTGGGGTGAAGGGGAGGGGTGGGTGAAGGTGTGGGGGTGAGATGAAGGAGGCGGGTGACGTGGGTGGGATTTGGGGTTTGGGTTGAACGATTGTAGGACAACTGGTCCCCGGTTGAGTAATATATAATACCTGTGTTGAAAAAAAATTGGGGACGAGATGTCCTATCTTTTGGGGACCAGTTGTCCTAGGGGTGCAGATTTGGGGGCCAGTTGACCGGGGACCAGTTGACCAAGGGACCAGTTGACCGTTCATGGGGTTGAACGCTGTTCGAAAAAAAATGAGTTATAATCGTAGCTTTAAAAATATTACAAATAAAATAAACTCGTTTGTTTTTTATTTGCAATAATTACGTAACTGGTTAATTGCGAAAATGATAAGCAGTTGGGCATCTAAATAATTGATACATTAATGGATTAATGAACACACACACTCATATAGGTATCCAAATTCTACGACAAGAAATAAAAAAAATGTAAATAAAAGAAACATGACTGTTAAAAACATAAAATCATGTTGACAATACATTTTAAGAGACAAACCACAACATCCACAGCTTTCGACATTATCTGAACTGAAATAAAGAATGTTCAGGTATTTTTCTTCTTGATTAAATGATAGCGAACTAACTAATTAGTTTATTGATTAATGAAACACAAACTTATATTCCTAGTGAATACTGCTTTATTATTACCTATAGATGAAAGGACAACCAACTGAATAACAAGTTGTGAACTGAATTCACCAACAAGTAGGATTTGTATTGTTTATACAGATTAAAGATGAGTAAAATAAGTAATATTATCTGATACTGCTTTATTGTTCTCTATAGACAGAGACAGCCAATTATAGAGCATGTGAACTGAATCTACCATAAAGTAGGATATTTGATTTTCTTAGACAAATTATTTGTCCTTTATTTAGGAACTATGGACTGAAGTATCGGGAAAGCAAATAAAATAATGAAAAAATAAAGGAAATTAAAATAAAGTAGTTTTAACTTAAAACTATTCGTTCTAACTTAAAATTATTCGTTAAATCCACTTCTGTAATCATAATATATAAAATGTCAAGTGTTATGTTACACTCTAATTGATTAACTATAATTACGCAAAATTGTGATAAGATGCGCACGGAACATCGTCATGGGTCTAGAAAAAAATTGCAATTAGTCGTCGGCTCATGTAATGAATGCCTTACTCTTCAGTCCTTATGCTAAGTAGGACAGTGTTCACATGAAATATGCGATATGGCGGAAACACTCCAAACGGAAAAAGGTGACAACAAGATTTGTCTTAAAGGTCAAATGTATGTAAAAGTAAAAAAAAAATTACACGACAAAGAGGCAGATAAGATAGAATCGTATAAGAAATTGATCTGATTTTTTTTTTTTATTAGTAGAAGAAATTTCTTTATATTATCCTCTTTCATGCTTAAACTCATCCGTACCAAATATGGATATCTAAGTATGTAAAAACATACAATGTCCACAAGGATGATTATATTTTATATATGATTAAACAAAAAACACAATAACTGTTAATTACCCTTCTTCGATCAGTGAAGCAATAAAGATGAACTCTCATCACGTTAAGTGAGTTTAATTGTTGTAACAAATTTTTTGTTTAAAGAACAACAAACTATTCAAGACAAAGAATAAAGACCCTAAATGTTTTATTATACCTGTTCTATATATCTTTTCTAGTTTATCTAAAATGTTTAAGTAATTTTTTTTATAAATGTGGGATAATGGTCGGACACCAAATTAATTTGTTTATTCATATATGGGCTTCATATGAATAAAGATTGATGTTGTTCTTACCTACAAATCATTCAAAGCGGTGAATCTTTCTCTTGGTAAAGTTCTAGTGCAAGTCAGGTGTTTTTGTGTAAATGTGAACAGGATTTGGATCGTTTAACTTCTTCAGGCCCGCGACACGCTTTGTAAACATTGTTTTGACTGACGCCAGAAGTTTGATTATATTTTATTTTTCATTAATCTATTTTATTTTACTTTATTTATTGATATATATATATATATATATATATATATATATATACATACATATATATGTATATATCTATACACACTCACACACACACATATATATATATATATATATATATATATATATATATATATTTATCAACCACAATACACTTTAATTCTAAGCCATCAGGCGCATGCAGAAACTGAAATGTAGTACGCCCGAGGACTCGAACCTCATGCGGCGAGAACAACATTACCAGTGCCGAATGACTAGTCCAATACACCATCAAGAGAGATATAAGTTGAGCGCAGTTTTTCTTATATATCTGTATGCTCGAGTTACATACACATACACGAAAGTTTGCGTTCAACCCATCTCCACTATGATAGTGCATTGGTAAGTATACGAACGCGGGAAAGTATTTGTACAACACTGAATGGGTACCAGTGATTAGAGATACATTTTTATCAACCACAATGCACTTAAATTCTAAGCCATCAGGTTAGGTTAGGTTTGATTAGGTTAAGTTAGGTTAGCTTAGGTTCATAGATGATGGATGTTGCAAAATGCCTAGTGAAGGGTTGAGCGTGTTCGAATGGCTGTGGATAAGAATGGAATCTGAAACCAGCGCGTGTAATCAATCAGCGCGACCACATTGATTAAGTCTCAACACCGAAACGCAACACAGGTCTACTACACCTCTGACGTGTGCTATTGCAGAGAGGGGCTGGGAAGCCATCAAAGTGCAACTTGGATCGTTGCAGTGGGATCGAACACGGGAGCAAAATAATGTCACGAAAAGGACCAGCGTCCCGAGACTTTCCTCGAGTGTTTGCAGGTGCACAAGGGTCACTTCAATCCCCCGCCCCGCCCACCGAGTGCGACCCAGATCGCCCGTGCTCACCCAACCGCCGCCTCAACGCAGCACGGACACCCCTACCACCCAGAGTCACGACCGGCGGCGGCGGCGGCGGCGGCGGCGGCGTTCCTCAGACGACTGCGCGAGTTCGTCACGAACTCGAAAGGAGTACAGGGCGGGCTGGCATTACTTACCTGAGGCAGTGCTTGTCGCCTCGGTAGCGGAATGCACCTCTGGGGCAGACGCTGCCAGTAACCTACCAGCAGTCCATGACTATCGATGAAGTTGTTTCTAAGAATCGCGTTCAGCGGAAAAACGAATATATGCATGTGTGTGTGTATGTGTATGTATGTATGTATGTATGTATGTATGTATGTATGTATGTATGTATGTATGTATGTATGTATGTATGTATGTATGTATGTATGTAGGTATGTATGTATGTGTGTGTGTATGTTGTATGTATGTACGTATGTATGTATGTATGTATGTATGTATGTATGTATGTATGTATGTATGTATGTATGTATGTATGTATGTATGTAT
The DNA here is from genome assembly GCF_046742065.1 of Oratosquilla oratoria. Taxonomy (NCBI): domain Eukaryota; kingdom Metazoa; phylum Arthropoda; class Malacostraca; order Stomatopoda; family Squillidae; genus Oratosquilla; species Oratosquilla oratoria. Next base: position 42,701,821 of record NC_134794.1, on the reverse strand, counting down.
GTATGTACGTATGTATGTATGTATGTGTGTGTATGTATGTATGTGTGTGTATGTGTGTATGTGTATGTATGTATGTATGTGTGTAGGTAGGTAGGTAGGTAGGTAGGTAGGTATGTGTGTGTATGTATGTAGGTAGGTAGGTAGGTAGGTATCTATGTATGTGTGTGTGTATGTATGTATGTATGTATATATGTATGTATGTATGTATGTATGTATGTATGTATGTATGTATGTATGTATGTATGTATGTAGGTAGGTAGGTAGGTATGTATGTATGTATGTATGTATGTATGTATGTATGTATGTATGTATGTATGTATGTATGTATGTATGTATGAATGCGTATGTATATTATATAAGGAGGGAAATGAACTGTGTTGGTGAAGGTTTGCGCTTTTCGAATGTTTTTTTGGTATAATATAATCATCATCATTATTATCAGCTTTATCACTATCCTTATAATTTTTATCCTCCTCCTCATCATCAGTATTATCACTATCTTTATTGCTGTTATCATCATCATCATCATCGTCATTATCATCACCATCATCATCATTATCATCATTGTTATCATTATCATTATCATTATCATTATCACTATCTTTATTAGTTATCATGATCATCATCATCGTCATCACCATCATCATCATTATCATCATTGTTATCATTATCATTATCATTGTCATTATTATCATTATCATTATCATTATCATTATCATTATCATTATCATTATCATTATCATTACCATTACCATTATTATTATCATTATCATTACCATTATCATTATCATTATCAAGAAAAAATGCAGAGAGTAGATATGGATTTGATTTTAAAACATAATGACACATACTATACATTAAAACAAAATAACAAAATATTATATGCCCTGTATCTTTCAAAGTAATATTTGGATTCAGTACATGCAAATACATATGAATTATCTAATCTCACTTAAGATGCACATAATGTTCCAAACAAATTTGACCTGTGTAATTAGTCGAATCTACTAGGGTGTGCATGCGTGTGGTGGAGGTTAGGTCAACTTTGTTCAACTTAGGTCAAATAAGGCCAAGTTAAGAGGTAATGTATTTGGACTCCCTGTGACCTGAACTGTTCCACGAGCCTTGTCCATCCCTAAAGGGAAGGAGGAAGGAGGGAGGAAGATGGAAAGGAGAGGGCGAAGAAGTAAGAATTGATGGTGGGAGGGAGGGATGGAAGGGAGGAAGAAAACCAGAGATTGAGAAAACGGAACGAAAGACCAGATTTCCCTTCATAATGACTGCAGGACTTCGTGACTGTCTCGCATATCTAAGATGACCGAATCGATGACGCGATTTTCTGTTTGTTTTATTATCGAATGGCAAATGATTCTCTTCATCCATCTCTTTTACTTCTTACCTGGTAAATAATAAGTCATCTGTCAGCTAGACATCACTCCTCCCAATATGTCTACATCTGGTACGGTTCTAATACATCTATTCTATTTCTACTTGTTCCATCTCAAGGCCTCTTCTCTTCAGTCCATCATACACTACTTCCGTCTATCTCATCTTCGGCCATCTATCTCATCTTCGGCCTGCCAACAAATGTTCTCCCTTGCAGGAGTTTCTACTCAAAGTGTTTTCTAGGCTTTCTGCTGCTGTCCATTCTTTTGGTGTGCTCACACCATCTCAGTTTCGATCTTTCCACTTCCTTCAACAGTGATGTAACCTCAAATTCCTCTCTTATTCTATCATTCCTCATCCTGTCTCTTCTTGTTACCCCTCTTATTAGTCTTAGGACTCTCATTTCAGCGGCCTTAATTTTATATTTGGTCTTATTAGTCAGTGCCCAGCATTTTGATGTATATGCTAACGCTGGCTTTAATACGGTCTTGTAAACTGTTATCTTGCATTTTCTAGGTACTTTTTATCTTTTAGTATTGGATACAGCATGTTGACATTGGCGTTATATTGTCCTATCATTTTGTTTGTCTTCACTTCTTGATTATTCCCTTCATTGAAATATACCCCTAATTATTTGAAAATTTCAGCTTGGTGAAGTATCTCTCCTCCTGCTTTGATATCTATGTCCTCTGCGTCCTACATACATTACTTTGGATTTTGTTAATTCTAAACCATTTCTTTCTAGTCCTGTGTTCTATCTCTCCATCTCCTCGTGCAGTTACTCTGTCGTGTCAGGAATCAAAGCCACGTTATCCACATATACGAAAGTTTCCACATCCGTTCTTTCTCCGCAGATATAAGACATTTATCCACATATGATAAATAGCGGTATGGAGAGCACTCCTCCTTGCGATACCCGTTTTGATTTAAAACCAGCTATTTTCCACTTGTCTACTCTTTACTTTATTTCTACACTCTTTTTACATGTTCTTGATAATTCTCACAATTTTCCAGTCTTTCTGTTCATTCTATCAAATGCCCCCTTCGCATGTATAGGAGGAAGGACACGGACATAGGAAGAAGTCAGGACAAAAGGGAAGCGGAGGGGTGGGGAGGGGAAGGGGGATAGGAGGGGGGCAGGGGAAGAGAGGGGAGGAGGTGGGGAATGGAATGTCCACGGACGAAGTTAACAGACCAGGGGAGACTGTGAGACGGAAGCAGGCGGACAGTCGATGGAAGTAGTGTGTTTAAACGCTTTATGGGTGGGTGGGGTGAGGGGTCAGGGGATAAAGGTGTATGGGTAGTTATAAGGACACAAGAATAAAGGAGATTACAAGAGACCATAAGGCCTACACTAGGCAGTTCCATGTCCATTACTACCTATCATCCCTTTCCAAAATTATCAATTTTTTTCACAACCAATAGTTTCGGCGCTCACTACATGGTTACTAAGTCTATTCCTTTTCTTAACTACCCTGTTAGCAAATCAATACTTGCCTATTTCCTTATCAAAACTAAATTTGCTTAATCTTAATAGATTACTAAGAGTCCTGCCCTGTTGTCTTAATATGATGACCTTACCTGCGTCGTACTTGTTAAAGCCCTTAACCCATTTGAATACCTCTATTAGATCATCAAGCATTCTTTGTCCTTCCAGAGAATGTAAGATGCCAAAGGCTGTCTTCGTAAGGTATGGGACTTATATCTTGCAGTGATCAACATAAAACTTTTGTGGCCCCCTCTGACCTCAAAGGTCGCAACTACAGTACAGTAAATGTTCAATTTTGCAAACAACTCTTAAAAATGAGGCTTTCCTCTTATCCGAATGAAGTCTTCAGGACAAAATCGACTGAGCATTAAATACTTGACTTACAAATTCTTTCTAGGTTCTTCCACTCATTAGATGGAGAAGACAAAATACACACATACACACACACACACACACACACACACACACACACACACACACACACACACACACACACACACACACACACACACACACACACACACACACACACACACACACACACACACAGCCCCGAGGATCATCCCTGGTAAGCTCCCATGTAAACTCCCGATCCATCTCCCCAGTCTCGCAATCTCTGGGTAGATACAATTTATTTGACGCAATCGCAAACTATAAAAAAGGGCGCCTTTGCTTTGTCCGACTCACCCCAGGACTACGTGACTGTTGTCCAGTCAATACTTCAAGGACTTTAGTGACATCTCTGCGGACAAATTCATACATCGTTCATTTGCGATCAGACTAGCCTCCGTTATACTAAAAAAAAAAAAAAAAAAAAAAAAAAAAAAAAAAAAAAAAAAAAAAAAAAAAAAAAAAAAAAAAAAAAAAAAAAAAAAAAAAAAAAAACTTCTACCATTCCTTTTATCTGATGGCCTCCTTACATTTCTCCGAAGACCAGTAGAATATAGTGGGTGCCTATTGATTTAAGTCAACGTCGAAAGGTAGTCTTCTCCAGGAAGCTCAAAAAGAACAGCAATACATAAATGATGGCATAAGTGACGAAAAGCGGGTCAAGAACCTCTGATCGGTGGCCACGTCATGGCCCTCTGCGACCTTGTCTAACCCTTTCAGCCTGTGGCCCATCGACCTTCAGGCAGCACCGCGTCTTGGCCTGGCACTATGACCCTCCAAGGGTCCCGCCGGGTCGAAGAGGTTCTTCGAGACAGATTCCCGCCCTCCCCACTCTTGGGTCAGATCTTTATGGCTCAGCTGATTGGGATCGTGCGATGTCAGCCGGATCAAGGGATTCCTCCTCCTCCTCCTCCTCTTCTTCCTCCTCCTCCTCCTCCTCCTCCTCCTCCTCCTCCTCCTCTTCAGAAGAATCTAGAAGGGGTTAATGACATCTTGCGTGCGGCGAAAGCAAAGAAAAAATGAATAAATTAAAAAAAAAAAGGAGAAAGGGCTTTTACGTACGAAGAAATGTCTTGTGTAAAGAAAAAAATGAGGGGTAGAAAAATAAACGAAAGATATTATCCTTAAAGAAAAAAAAAAGAATCTTGCGTGAGGAGAAAAATTTCTTAGAGCAGGAAGTAAGAGATTGTTTGAAAAAAAAAAAAAGATAAGTAAAAAAAAAAGTCTTAAGGGTTGAAAAAGTCATACACTCGAAAAAAAAAAAGACTTAGTCTGTGGGTATGAAAGAGGCGCCAGCTGGCTGTCCATGCGACCACCCTCCCCCCAAAGATGGTACACTTTGAAAAATATGACATGCCTGTCTTGACCGCTATTTGACTACGTTCTTTTTTATGTCACATCTCTCATAGATACTTTATGTTTCATTATCTTTTTAAGTATCTATGAATATTATATGCCATATAATCATGACAGAGATTATCAAAATAAATAGCTGCAGAAGGGGTTGTTATATTATCATATATAATTTTTTATAAAAACCACTAAAAGTGACTGGGAATCGAGACGCGTCTAATTTCTTTGACTATAATGTATAAACGCATACACACGCATATATATATATATATATATATATATATATATATATATATGTATATATATATATATATATATATATATATATATATATGCACACCTTTATTTCTATACGCATGCGTAGAGGAGCCTGTGCTTTTGGAGGACAGGACGACGAATATGCAGTTGAGGGAGAGGGGACTGCGTACGGTGAAGGAGGAGGTGGAAGTAGTTCGGTTGTTTGTAGTTCAGAGATCATATCTTACACCTCGAAATGCTCCTTGGTGTCTGGAACTCGGTCATGAGGGACACAGACGGGGGGTGGGGTAGGGAACAGTCAGGCTCGAAACTTCTTCTTTTCATCATCAAATTACGAGGAGGAAGGACAACGAGCCACGGCCCGAGGGGGAGAAGGTGTCTGGGCGGTCGTCTCATTTAGGCTCTGTTGGAGTTCGGGGGGGTGGGGTGGGGGGGTGCGTGTACTCCACATGTACTCCTGAAGTATTAACAAGGGACAGCAGTCCTCCTTGCATATGACCCCCAACCCCGCCCCCCGGGTGGGGGGGGGTCATAAATTCTTATTTACGTAAAAGTTACACTTTCTTGTCATATATCACACGGCTGGCACGAGAGGGCAATGAAGTGGGGAGAGGTGCGGTTAATGAGAATTCATTTTCTTTTCTTTTCTTTTTCTTTTTTACGGAAATGATTTCCTACTTTTAGGGTGGGTCATTGCCCCCCGATCCTTGTGGTTTCTTAGGCCACGATGAATACACAGGGGTGTGTGGAGCCAGGGGGGGTGGGGGCACATAACTTTTTCCTATTCTTTTTCTTATTTGTTAACAGTGGGTCCAGAACGTGACCCGATTCGTAACAGCTGTATTGCCCCACCAGGATACACAATGATGGATATTACTGCGTTAGTCTGTTTGCAAAACATAACGGGTATAAACTCCAGCGGCCGTTTGGTGGCACAGAACATTACAGGATTTATGGTGAGTATCGGTATTATTCTGAAATACAATATAGGAAGTCCCACAAATATAACTTTCTGTGAAACATATATCCCCCCTGGCTAGCGATATCTGAAAGTACTATCCGGTATGAAGAATTATATCAAGATATATATATATATATATATATATATATGTATGTATGTATGTATGTATGTATGTATGTATGTATGTATGTATGTATGTATGTATGTATGTATGTATGTATGGCTAGCTAGAGTGAAAAACGAGGTGAAGAGGAGAGCGGGGGTGGAAAAGGAATTGGGAGATAGGGTTGATAAAGAAGTATTGGGATAGCTTGGACACACAGAAAGAATGAGTGAAGAAAGATTAGTAAAAGAAGCGTGGAGAGTATAGGTGGATGGAGTGAACATGAGGGGGCGACCAAGGATGAGATGGATGGATGGGGTAAAAGGGGCACTGGGAAAGAGGGGAATGTCTGTTGAGGAAGGACGGGAGAAGACAGAAGATAAGGGTGAATGGAGAATGGTTGTGTATGGATAATGCTGTGATGCATGAAAGGAAGTGGGTGAGGAAGTTTGTATGAATGATATTTTGACATAGCCCGAAGGGATTTTGAAGAAAATAAGCCTTGATGGTAATAAGCCAAATGGTAATAAGGGATATATTTGAATATCTGGGTAATAAGCAGGACACCATACGAATTTGTAAGTTATTGATTAATTATCATTAAGCCATCAACGGAGAGAATAGAGGACGATAAACGAGGCAGGAGAGAATCGGTTGGAATAAAAAAAAAGAGGCAGAATTTGGAAGCGGATACATTAACAATAGTTTATCTGCAGATAACAAGTATTAGATAAAACGGCAGAATATGATAAACCTCTGTCTGTGGCTCTTTCAAATTACGAAAAAGGTCTTTGACTTAGTGGAAACACGCACGTTACTCGCTTGTATGGTACTTCGCCATAAGGTTTCTCCTGGTCCAAAAAATGCACGATCCGCCTACTCGTCTCTTTTCTGTAGCGCCTCGATTGCCCTCGAAGGGTAAAAATACAAATGGGAGGCACGTACCTTTCCTCCTCTCAATCGATATTAGTTACCTGCCAAGATGTGTACGTGTGTGTGTGCGTGTGTATTCGTGTGTGTGGTTGTGTGTGTGTGTGTGTGTGTGTGTGTGTGTGTGTGTGTGTGTGTGTGTGTGTGTGTGTGTGTGTGTGTGTATGTGTGTGCATGTGTGCGTGTGTGTGTGCGTATGTGTGCGTGTGTGTATGTTTGTGCGTGTGTGTTTTGTGTATGTGCGCGCGCGCGTGTGTGTGTGTGTGTTTGTTCATTTCGATCTATTCACATAGCAAATAACAGTTCTTCATTATGCAGATCAAAATTCATATTAACATAATGAGTATTTCTCATATGTCCGACATCTGCTGTGCCCCCCCCCCCCTCCCGGTCGTTACAACAGTTCCTCACTAATTCCCTCTTAACTACCTCATTCCGTTTCCTTGTGTATCATTTACTTCCAGTGATCTGATCTCACTCGCTCTTGTGACACCCCTGCCCCTCGCCCCTACCCCTCGTCACTTGTTCCTGGTCCCTCGTCCCTTGTTCCTGGTCCCTCGTCCCTTGTTCCTGGTCCCTCGTTCCTATTCCACGACCCTCGTCCCTCGTCCCTATCCCTCGTCCCTATCCCACGACCCTCTTCCCTCGTCCCTGCCTCCTGCACCTCCTCGCGCTACCAGAGAAGCGAAGTTCCTCAGGTCCGGGGAAGCACTCGCACCCATCGGCGGTGCCCAGCGTCGCATGACTTACAGCCGCTGCTGCCGTTTCCGCCGTCGACGCTTCCGCTCGCGGTCCTTTGCCTTGGCAGGTGAATAAAATCGTCGACCACGTGTGAGAACTCTCCTATAACGTCGGACACTATCGCACCGAAGAGTGAGGTCGTAGAGATGGTAAAACAAAAATTTAAAGACGGTTGGTAGAAGAACGGAGAGAATATATATATATATATACTGTATATATATATATATATATATATATGTACATATGTATATATATATATATATGTATATATATATATATATATATACATATACTGTATATATATATATATATATATATATATATATGTGTGTGTGTGTGTGTGTGTGTGTGTGTGTGTGTGTGTGTGTGTATGTATATATATACATATATATATACAGTATATATATATATATATATATGTGTGTGTGTGTGTGTGTGTGTGTGTGTGTGTGTGTGTGTGTGTGTGTGTGTGTGTGTGTGTGTGTGTGTGTGTGTGCATGTATATATACATATATATATATATATATATATATATAGATGTATGTATGCACATATATATATATATATTATATATATATATATATAATTATATATATATAAATATATATATATATATTATATATATGAAGACATCCTGACAGGTTGTAGGAGGAGTAGAAGGAAACACACAAGTAGAACAGGAGTTTATTCCTTGACTAGTTTCGCACAGTGATGCTTCTTCAGAAAGAATGGTTTGCATTACAGAATAACTGATATTAAATACAAAAAATATTAGGAGAAAGAGGGTATAAGGGAAGGTCACTTCCTATTCATGGTGGCACGAAATCGTGCGGGTTGGTCGGACTGGCGCTCCGTGTGGTGCTACGAGTGAACAGATGTCCTGTTGTTTTCCACTCTGTTGCTGCATGTAGTGCTGTTATCTTTGATAATTTAATATCTCCTATTCTATTATTTGTGCATTTATTTGTGGCTATGTATATGGCTTCTACCATTTTCCTCTGTTTCTTACTGAGGTTGTTGTGTAATACATCAGCTTCATCCCATTTTGGTAGGTGTCCTTTTTCATCTATATGGTTCACGAACGCGCTGGTTTCACGGTGGTGACGGACATCGGCTCTGTGTTCTTTGAGTCTTGTTGGCAAACTCCTATATGTTTCTCCAATATAAACATTATCACAACCTGAGCAAGGGATTCTATAAACTAAACTGTTGGTATTATTATTTTCCATCTTTGGTTTAATGATGTCCCCGATTTTCTTTCCTGTGTCACATGAGAAACGGATGTTAGAGTGCCTTAATTCTTTACTTAGTGTGCAGGCCAAATCAGAAGTGGGAACTACTACGTAATTAATGTTGTTTTCTACCTTGTTATTCCTCTCCCTTACAGCATTGGCTTTCTTCAAGGTGGACGAGAGAAGACAAATTGGAAAGTCAAGTTTCCTGAAAGTCTCGGTGACATGATGTAGTTTGGCATGGAGGAATCCAGGGCTGCATATTCTTAGTGCTCGGAGGAAAAATTCCATGACTACACCGGTCTTGGTCTTTTGGTCGTGAGCACTGAAATAATGAATATAGTCATCTTTATGTGTGGATTTTCTATATACTTTGAATTTGACGATGCTATTTTCGCTGATGATAACTGTATCTAGGAACGGTAGGGACCCATTAACCTCGTGTTCTACTGTTAGTTGAATCCTAGGGTGGACTTGGTTGAGTTGTGAGAGGATGTCATCAATGTTGGTGTCTTTGGGGAGAACGAGAAGACAGTCATCTACGTACCTGTACCATTTGCTGTTATTCGGGATTATCTTATATTCTTCTTGTTCAAGTTTCTCCATGAAAAAGCATGAGACTACTGCACTTAGAGGGGATCCCATAGGCAAACCTTCGTGTTGGTAAAAAGTTTTCCCGTTGAAGGAAACAGACGCACACTTGAAGCACATTTCAATTAGTTTTATATAGTCTCTCTTATTGATAGGAAGGTCGTCAGCGTTGATGGGCATCAAGACTTTTTTGAAAGCAGAGATGGCATTTTGAATTAATACATTAGTAAATAGACTCTGAACATCAAAACTTACAAGTGTTTTGTCTTTGAAATCTATTTCCTTCAATCTGTTTAATAAGTCGGACGAGTTCTTAAGGTGTGCCCCACTGATTTTACCGAGGGATGAAGATAGGGGTTTTGCAAGATGTTTAGCTAACCTATGGTGCGCGCTGTCAATACCGGAGGTAATGGGTCTGAGAGGAATCTTAGGTTTGTGTGTCTTAGGGAGACCTCTCATGGTTGGTATTCTTGGATTTTCCTCAAGAAAGTGTAATAGGCGTTTTCCTTTCTCTGTTCATCTGATTAATTGCCTTGCTTCCTTGTTGAATTAATTGGCCTCATCCTTCGCTTGTTGTTCAGTTTGTGGTCTGTAGGTGTCTGTGTCTGAGAGAAGGGCTTCAATTTTTCTGATGTAATCAGACTTGTCCATGATAACGATACCACCACCTTTATCTTCTTTAGTGACGACAATATTCTGGTTATTGCGTAGTTCTTCAAGTGCCGTCCGGAACCTTCTTGGGATGGTAAGAGGGTTGGGTTTGAGGCTATGGTGCAGCAGAAAAGAACTCCTTGTTTGAAACCGATATCTATGCCATCCTCCTTCTAGTTATAGCTCTTCACAATGTACTCGGAGAGTTTCTTGATATTGTTGTTGGTGCTGAATTTTAGACCTACAGACAGCCTTCGACTGGGAAGGGGTGAGTGTAAGAAGACAGGATATTTAGGAGCTGATGCTTACCAATGTTATTCCATTTGTTTGTGGTACATAACTGAGTAAGTTTATGTTGGAGATTAGCTTGTTGTTGTTGATTCGATCTTGACAGTTTTTCCAACAAATGATTAGGCAGTTGAATGTGTCTCAATTGGCCTTTGTAATCTTCAGCTTCATAAAGCAGCGTTTCTTTGGCTTCGAGCAAGTAGGACCGAGCAGTCTTGGAGAAAGGCAAATGTCCTCCTTGTAGGTGGATGGGGGCGGACTTAGGAATAACCTGCTCTTCTAAGCAATCTTGGAGGAAATTGATGCGGTTTCGAAGACTAACCAGTTTTTTCCTGAGTGCAAACTCTGCTCCTGTAAAGTCATTGAGTGTTTCCTCTCTACCTGGGGACGAATGTGAAGACATCCTGACAGGTTGTAAGAGGAGTAGAGGGAAACACACAAGTAGAACAGGAGTTTATTCCTTGACTAGTTTCGCACAGTGATGCTTCTTCAGAAAGAATGGTTTGCATTACAGAATAACTGATATTAAATACAAAAAATATTAGGAGAAAGAGGGTATAAGGGAAGGTCACTTCCTATTCATGGTGGCACGAAATCGTGCGGGTTGGTCGGACTGGCGCTCCGTGTGGTGCTACGAGTGAACAGATGTCCTGTTGTTTTCCACTCTGTTGCTGCATGTAGTGCTGTTATCTTTGATAATTTAATATCTCCTATTCTATTATTTGTGCATTTATTTGTGGCTATGTATATGGCTTCTACCATTTTCCTCTGTTTCTTACTGAGGTTGTTGTGTAATACATCAGCTTCATCCCATTTTGGTAGGTGCCCTTTTTCATCTATATGGTTCACGAACGCGCTGGTTTCACCAAAGATGGAAAATAATAATACCAACAGTTTAGTTTATAGAATCCCTTGCTCAGGTTGTGATAATGTTTATATTGGAGAAACATATAGGAGTTTGCCAACAAGACTCAAAGAACACAGAGCCGATGTCCGTCACCACCGTGAAACCAGCGCGGATGGCTTCAAGCATTTTTAGTTCCTTAATTTTGGCACAGTGTGCAACTATCCTAGTGTTATCCACGATTGTCTTCCTATCGATTAAAGCCTGGTGGTATTGGAGGTGGTGTTTAATTGCTCCTACATTTACAACAAGGAGCAATTAAACAACACCACCTCCAATACCACCAGGCTTTAATCGATAGGAAGACAATCGTGGATAACACTAGGATAGTTGCACACTGTGCCAAAATTAAGGAACTAAAAATGCTTGAAGCCATCCACATTAGGGAGAGAGCTCCAATTATTAATATTCAATGTAATATGATTTCTGCCATCCCGCTATTTAATTCTTCCACGAGATTTGGAGCCCAACAACAGCAACACCCACCTCCTTCCTCTCCCCCTCCCCCTCCTACACCTCACCAACCCCCACATGACCAGCGTGGTGACCCAGCGAGAAGACCTACCTTACCTGACTCCCCCCCCTCTCCCTCCTCCTCCCCCCTCCCCCTCCCCCTCCCCCTTCCCTTCCAAGACGTAGTGCCCGGCTACGTAGCGGGTCACGAACCATGCACCGTTCCCAAGCGGCCCATATTTAAACCCATGTTGTCTGTACACCATTGTCAATTGTGAATCATGTAGCTTTGAAAATTGTGACTTTTCTCTTGTAACTATTCTGAAGATGACTCCCTGAAGTCGAAACGTTAATTAAATATGGAAGAATTTGGAAGGCTTGTATTTGCCCACCCTCCTGAAATGAGACCTACTGTGAGGAAAATTGAAAATCTCAGTAAGAAGATTAACCAGTGCCAAAATGCTGTCGTGTTTAACTCCGTGTATATATATGTATGTATATATATATATATGTATTTATATATATATATATATATATATATATATACAGTATATATATAATCATTCTTCTTTGACTGGAGACGAGTCTACAATCATAAGAAAAAAAATGGAAGCAATCGATACCCCCATCACACGGAGCTTCCCCTCTGTCATTTCCAGGCGATTTTGTTCAGGTGTTCTGGCAACGACAACACCCCTCCCCTCCCACACCTCGCACGGTATCGATCGCACCCTTGAGGGGAAAACCATACCGGGTCGAGCAGAGTGGAAAGAAGGCGGGAGGGTGAATTGAAGAGTGGTGATGGGGGGGGGGGGAATTGTCGTCTGAGTCTCATCAGCGACGATAGGAATAACGATTGCTGCTGCGACCAAGCCATAATAATCGATGGTGCGCGCGCTGCCCTCCCCCACACCGGCTTAGCTTACAAGCACACACACACACACACACACACACACACACACACACACACACACACACACACACACACACACACACACACACACACATATATATATATACATATATATATATATCATATATGTATATGTATATACATATATATAGTATATATATATACATTTCATATATATATGTATATATACATCATAGGCCTATAAGTTTGACTTCAATCGTAGGAAAAATAATGGAAACTATCATCAGAGATGCTATCGAACATCATTTAGAAAGTAACCGTTTGATAAATGATAGCCAGCATGGTTTCAGACGGAAACGTTCTTGCGTGACTAACTTACTCGAATTCTACAACACAGTTATCTCGAATTATGGCAAAAGAAACAATATAGATTTAATATATCTAGACTTTGCAAAAGCTTTTGATACCGTCCCACACGAAAGACTAATTACTAAATTAGCTTTACATGGAATAAGTGGTAGCCTATTAGATTGGACTAGTAATTGGTTGAATGGTCGTAAACAGAGAGTTGTTTTAAATGGAAAAACTTCTGGATGGAAAAATGTTACAAGTGGAGTTCCTCAGGGTTCCGTTCTTGGGCCACTTCTATTCATAGTATATATATATGATATAGACCATGGACTAAAATCTACTGTTTCCAAATTTGCTGATGATACAAAACTGTGCGGAGTGGCAAATGATCACTCAAACCAATTAGATATTCAAGATGATTTAGATAAATTACAGCAATGGTCTGAAAAGTGGCTAATGAAATTTAACACAGGTAAATGCAAGGTAATGCACATAGGTAAAAATAACAGTAAGTACGATTACAAATTATTTGGAAATTCGTTAACAAAAGTGGATAGTGAAAAAGATCTCGGCGTAATTATCAGTAACGACCTCAAATCATCTAAGCAGTGTATTTCAGCCTCTGAGAAAGCAAATAAGATTCTGGGACTGATTGCGCGATCTTTTGATTTCAAAAGTCCATCACTCATTAACAAGCTATATAAATCGTTAGTTCGTCCACATTTGGAATATGCTGTTTCCGTATGGTCACCGAATCTCATTAAAGACATTGACAGACTGGAAAAAGTACAACGGCGAGCCACAAAACTGATTCCAAATATCAAAAATAAATCATACGAAAATCGACTAAAACATATGAATCTGTTTTCCCTAAAAAAGCGTAGACTCAGAGGTGACTTGATACAGGTCTTTAAGATTTTAAAGGGAATTAACAACATCAAAAGTGACAAAATTTTCACATTGAATGAGAATCAGACAAGAAACAATGGTCTCAAACTGTCCGGAAATAGATTCAATTTGGAAGTAGGTAGAAACAGCTTTGACAACCGTGTAGTTAATGAATGGAATAAACTTCCTGCACAGGTAGTGCAATGTAGTTCAGTTCGAAGCTTTGAGAATCATTTAGATGAATACCTAAGTAAGATGCTGTAATGATTGTAATTTATCTTATGTTATTTGTTTTTGTTTTGTTATCATTTGTCTGTCTGATTTTCATTTATTATTAGTTATATGTCAATTTATTATTATTTACTACTTACCTGTTTGTTTATTATTTAACTATGCCTGTGGATTTGTATGTGTATTTTATTTGTTATTTGCATTATTATATTTTTTATTTTTTATTTTATTATTGATATGATTTTTTGTTCGCATCCGACCTAGATGTGGATCAAGGGGTCTCGTGTATGCGTGCTCCGCCTTTGTAATCCTTTGTAATCATCATATATATGTATATATATATATATATATATATATAATATAAATTTTATATATACATACATATATATGTATATACATATATATATATATATATATATGTATATATACATATATATATATACATATACATTCTAACAACCACAATGCACTTTAATTCTAAGCCATCAAAGGCCAGCATGCTTGAAAATGAAAGGGAGGAGTGGAGGTAGAGGTAAATTGTAGATTAAGAGAAACAAGTTAATGTCTTGGCGGATTAAAAGATATCATAGAAATAGCCATCTGGGAATGGATCCAAAGAGGAGATTGTATGAAGGAGTGATTGTGCCCCACGGCTTTGTATGGGGCAGAGCCTTGGAATATAAGAGAGGCAGAGAGGAAATATTTGGGTAGTACCACATTTCAATTTCAAGCATGCTGGCCTTTGATGGCTTAGAATTAAAGTGCATTGTGGTTGTTAAAATGTATCTCTAATTACTGGGACCCATTCAGTGATGTACATATATATATATATATATATATATATATATATATATATATATATATATATATACATATATATATATATATATATTGATAAGTATTTTAGACAAATTATTTGGATGATGGAGAACATAAACACAGGGTTCCGAGCCTTCCCCTGTGTTTATGTTTTCCATCATCCAAATACATGTATATGTATGTATATATATATACATATATATATATGTATATATATATACATTTATACATATATATATACACATATATATTTATAAATATATACATATATATATATATATATATCAAGGACTACTATTACACAGGACGTGCGCACCCAGATCCCTGGGTCTGCTAGCAAAGGCCATTGCTTTCTTTGTAACCTAACATTTCATATTGGGCAAATACATCAAAACTAGAGACCTAACATTGTATATAGGACAAATATATCAACTATTGACTTATTCAATGCAGTATAAGTTAATATAAACTTTTATAGTGAAATAAGAAAATATTTTTAAGGCACTGTTATGCTTTGAAGTGCCAATTTTAGCCGGACTTAACAGGTATTATTGTATGAGGTTAGTGGACACCAGGGTTGGCGATTTTTTTTCTATCTTTTAAAAGATATATAAAAAATCTATTTTTTTAATCAGATTTATTCTATTTAAATAGATTTTTTTTTTTTTTTATAGAATTTAAATATTGTGGGATTGCTATCTGATATGCGATCTGATTGCTAAAGGACATTTTTAGCATATCAATATAAGGAGCAGTGTTATATAGACTTGCCACAAATATACAAGGAACGGTATAAGCCGTATGTGAGGACGGTATGCTCAGGTTCACTCGATTCCTCCAAGAGTTTTCTCATCTTGGTGACATTTGCTGCATTGTTTGTCACAACACTTCCAATGTGACAACCAAAATCTTGTTCAGCCTTCTTGATCGAATTTTGTACAAGTTGTAGAAGATATTCAGCAGTGTGAGGTTTCCCTTGTGTGTCTATTGTGTCAACTAAATAAATCTGACCAGTGGATCTTGTTAGAGTGACACATATTATGGGCTCATTGTGGATGTTAGACCACCCATCAATTGAAAGACATACAGTTTCATTATTCAGGTCATCTGCACACTTTTTATATTCCTTTTCATACACAAGATCCAAGTACTTATCAGCAATATCTTTTCTGGATGGAGGAATATAACCTGGCCTCAGGTTCTGAACCATCTTGAGAAACTGAGGATGCTGAACAAGACGAAATGTTGAATATGTTGCAAATATAATTCTTGCAACTTCTTTGTCGAGATTTTCCTTTTGAGAGGCTGAAGTTTTATGATAAATCTGTCCAGAGATGTTGATGACTTTCTTTTAGATGAAAATGATTTAGCAGAAGTGGTGCCTGTGGAGGAGTCTGATAGTGACCTTTTTAATGGTGGAGTCAGGTTTGCAGATAATTCAAGTGGAGCCGATGATGAAGGGATTGAAGCTGTTGATACAGATACTGAAATGGAAACAGAAAATTTGAGCATATTGCATAATTTATAAATGAATAAATAAATTAATGAATACAGGGTGATTTAGGCTACTTTTGAGTACAGTAGTTATTTTTTTAGATAATGATCATATTCACACAAGCCACTAAATTATTTGGAAATAATTAACAGGATATGAAATAGGTGGGCTTGGAATTCAGCCCACACAGGATTCATTCTACTTTTAGATTTACTAAAAATAATGGGTTAGTTGGGTTAGGTTAGGCTAAATCCCTTTGGGCTAAATCCCATGTGGGCTGAATTCCAATGGAACCTATGAAATATATTACACAATGTTGAATGAAATTAACAACAATCATCTAGACCCCAAAGTTGAGTGGATACAGTATATTATAGTGATATAGTCATTACCCAAATTTAGAAGTAATGAAGTTGAAGTATCTCTTTAGGCCTTCACATTTTTATTGCACATGCTCTCCATTGTTCACCAAATTTATATAGTTGCGTATGAAAAGGGAGAAATGCACACAATATAAGTAAAAATTATTTACCTGGGTCATCAATTTCTTCTTCTGTATGCTGTGGCTGACCTTGGCATTTATCTCTGTGAGATTTTAATCTTGACACAATGTCCTGTAGTTCCTGGCTGCAGTCTTTGCATTTAGCTCGGTACCCTTTGCCAGAAGTTGTTGGTAGTTTTTCAAAATGATTCCAGACAGGATAATTTTTTCTGCCTGAAGGAACCACTCTGCCAGGTCCAGAAGACATCCTTCCTGGTTGATTCCAAAGCAGCAACTGACTCAGTGAGAAGCTGCTTACCTAGAACAAGTTTCAACAAGAATCTTGTTGAAACTTGTCGTGGGCTGCACAGTGATATATACAACACGAAGGCTTATACCGTTCCTTGTATACTTGTGGCAAATCTATATAACATTGCTCCTTATATTGATATGCTAAAAATGTCCTTCAGCAATCAGATCGCATACCAGATAGCAATCCCATAGTATTTCAAATCTATAAAAAGAAATCTATTTAAATCAAATAAATCTGATTTAAATAAAAAAAAAATCGATTTTTATATTTTCTAAAAAGATAAAAAAAAAAAGATAAAAAAATCGCCAACCCTGGTGTCCACTAACCTCATATAATAATACCTGTTAAGTCCGGCTAAAATTGGCATTTCAAAGCATAACAGTCCCATAAAAATAGTTTCTTATTTCACTATAAACGTTTATATTAACAAATACTGCATTGAATAAGTCAATAGTTGATATATTTGTCCTATGTACAATGTTAGGTTTCTAGTTTTGATATATATGTCCAATATAGAATGTTAGGTTACAAAGAAAGCAATGGCCTCCGCTAGCAGACCCAGGAATCTGGGTGCGCACGTCCTGTGTAATAGTAGTCCTTTTATATATATATATATATATATATATATATATATATATATATATATATATTTTTTTATATATATATATATATATATATATATATATATATATATATATGTATATATATATGTATAAGAACATAAGAATGAAGGAGACTGCAAGAGACCATAAGGCCTACACTAGGCAGCTCTGTATCCATCACCACCTGTCATCCCCACCCATAAAATTGTCTAATCGTTTCTTAAAACAACTAAAGTTTTCAGCGCTTACTACATGGTTACTAAGTTTATTCCATTCGTCGACCGCCCTATTATTAAACCAATTATTGCCTATTTCCTTTTTAAATCTCAATTTGTCCAGTTTATAACCATTACTGCGAGTCCTGTCCTGTTGTTTTAATATGATGACCTTGTTTGCATCACCCTTGAACACCTTGTTTGTTCCACTTGAACACCTCTATTAGATCACCCCGCACTCTGCGCCTTTCCAGAGAGTGTTAGTTAAGGTGCCTTAGCCTCTCTTCGTAAGGCAAATTTCTGAGTCCATGTATCATTTTTGTCATTCTTCTCTGTACTGATTCTAGTAAATTGATGTCCATTCTGTAGGACGGAGACCAAAACTGTACTGCATAGTGAAGGATGGGTCTAACTATCGCTAGATAGAGTTTAATAATTACCTCTGCACTTCTATTCGTTACCGTGCTAGCAATGAAACCTAATGCTCTGTTAGCTTTATTCCTGGCGCTAATGCACTGTTTCCTGGTTTTAAGGTCCGGACTCACTAGAACTACCAAGTCTCTCTCGCATTCAGTTTTCTCTAAACGCGTGTTATCTAAGCTGTATCTATTTTCGGAGTTGTGTAGCCCTACGTTTAACACGCTACACTTAGAGATATTGAATTTTATTTGCTATTTCACCGACCATATGAACAATTTGTTAAGATCATCCTGCAGAATCTCTGCGTCGTTTCCTGACCTAATTAGGGGTCCTATATTAGTGTCGTCCGCAAACTTACTAACATCACTATTTATCCCGTCGTCTAAGTCATTTATGTACATAATGAATAATAAGGGACCCAAAACCGAGCCCTGGGGAACCCAACTAGTAACATTGCCCCACCTAGATTTTACTCCATTTGTGGTGACCCGTCGTTTTCTGTTACTAATCCAAGCTCTAATCCATTCTAACACTTTTCCCCCTATGCCATGGGCTTTGATTTTATTTAGCAGTCTCTGGTGTGGCACCTTGTCGAACGCTTTGCTAAAGTCAAGGTAAATGATATCGTAATTCTCATTGTTATCTGACGCCTTATATACTTTAGTGTAAGAGGATGGAAGATTAGTCACACATGACTTACCCTGTAGTTGCATATAGACGATCTATCTCCCTTCATATATACTATATGTATGTATATATATATATATATATATATATAGTACATGTATACATATATACATATATTATATATATACATATATACTATATATATACATATATATATAATATATGATATATATATTATATATATAGTATATATAATATATATATTTGTATTATATATATTTATGTATACAGTATATATATATATGTATATATATGTATATATATGTATATATATACATATATATATATATATATATATATATATATATATCTGTATATCTTCCATGACTGATCTCTCTTTAAGGAAGAGTACCAGTCGTTAGCACTGAACACGGAAGTGTTCATCCCAAGAGTGCGTAAGGGTAAATATGCCGTGGCGAACTTATGTTCTTAGGAGTACATTCCGACGAGAGCACCACCAGCCGTTGGCTCAGAGTACGGAAGTGCTCATTCCAAATGTGCCCAAGGGAATCATACCACGGCAAACTCAATGGTGTGTTCTGACTCCCCTTTGTAAAAAAAAAAAAAAAAAAAAAAAAAAACTCCCAAACCTTGTCCCTACCACTCGTTTCAAGTTGGCCGCTTCTAGCAAGGGCGACTAGTAGTGGAACCAACATTGGTGACACTACAGATCTCACCTCCCTGCCAACTGGTTTCTGGTGAGATATTTCTCTGGTGTCACCTTATTCATTATATTCGGTGAGGCCCTATATAGGACCCAATGGTCCACGCTGTCATTATGACGGTACCCTATATATCTATAAGGAGTTTCCCTGTTCGCCATCAGGGACGTGCCAGTTAGCAGTTGGTCATACGACTGTGTGTGTGAGCTGCTCTTTGTCTGATCTTTCTACAAAACCCGTTCGGTATGGGTGACCCTGCAGAGGTTTCCTTTCTGCCGACCTAGCTTTTGAGATCATTAAGATTCTCAAGCTTATCCACCACGTCAAGGTGTCAACTCTCTGATAATATATATATATATATATATATATATATATATATATATATATATATATATATATATATATATATATATATATATGCGGAAAAACCACCAAGGAAAAAGATAAACTGATGACCAAGCGCTTTCGTCTATTCAGACATCCTCAGGGTACATAGGAGTGAAAAAGGTAGTAACCCAAACGTCCGCTGCCGCGAACGGTTCAGGTCGACAATAGAGCCTCACAACCTTTCCCGGTTTCCTTCCTGACCTTATACTCTGTGTATATATTCTTGTGTCCTTTTTCATTCCCATGTACCCTGAGGATGTCTGAATAGACGAAAGCGCTTGGTCGTCAGTTTATCTTTTTCCTTGGTGGTTTTTCCGCATATTTAGAATCACGAGTTTATGTGATTTCTCATGCGATATACATACATATATATATATATATATACATATATATATATATATATATATATATATATATATATATATATATATATATATC
>NC_134794.1:42671228-42673728 GCF_046742065.1 Oratosquilla oratoria | reverse complement strand
ACACACACACACACACACACACACACACACACACACACACACACACACACACACACACACACACACACACACACACACACACACACACACACACACTCACACACACTCGATGGCGCGGTTGACAGAGTACTGGATGCCAGTACGGAGGTGCGGCAGTATATGGTTCGAATCCTGCCCAGGGCAGAAATTATTTCGGTATCTCTGCGCTTCGGGTCGTTACTCCGACTCTCGTGGGCGGGGAGTTGGGTGTGTGTGTGTGTGTGTGCGTAAGGTCATAGCATTACCCATAGATCGGTCATACGAGCTCTGAGCTCTCTTCCGGGAGGGAAATAGCTATCGATCACGAGTCCAACACGTGATCCAAAAAGACCAAGGTGAAGAAAGACCAAGGTGAATACACACACACACACACACACACACACACACATACACACACACACACACACACACACACATACACACAGATTATGTCTTATTTATTTGGTTTATTATATATATATCTATAATATATATATATATTTATATACATGTATATATATATGTATATATACACACACACACACATACACACACACACACACACACACATACACACGCACATACAGCTCTGAGCTCTCGTTCAGGATCACAAATCATACATGTGACCCAAGACCATTGTGAATCACATACACACACGCGCGCACACACATAATATCTACTGTGTGTCAAGCGATTACATATCTAATTAGTATTTACTCTGGGCACACCTATTAAGCCCGGTTAATCACTATTCATTAGTGATGTTTGCTCTGACTGCATCATAAATGTACGGGTTGGGGTGGTTGGTGTTGGGGGTTAGACGGAACAGTATTCAACTGATGCATACACACACATATATAGGTACATACATATACATACATGCATACATACACGCATACACATACGTGCATATATACATACATACTTAAATGCATACATGCATGCATGCATATATACATACATACATACATACATACATACATACATACATACATACATACATACATACACACGTACATACGTACATTCATACATATACACATACATACATACACACATATATACATACATACATACATACATACATACATACATACATACATACATACATACATGCATACATGCATACATACATGCATACATACAAATATACATACATACATACATACGTACATACATACATTCATACATATACACATACATTCATACATATACACATACATACATGCATATGTACATACATACATACATTCATACATATACACATACATACATGCATGCATACATACACACACATACATACATACATACATACATACATACATAAATACATGCATACATATATATACATACATACATTCATACATGCATAGATACACACACATACATATATACATAAATACATACATACATGCATACATATACATACATACATATATACATACATACATATATACATACATACATACATACATACATACATATATACATACATACATACATACATACATACATACATACATACATACATACATACATACATACATACACATACTGTATATGACTTAGGCTCGCCATGACTTCGGTCGAATTATTTCTTTCAGCCGAGGGAAATCCCTGTAGATGAAAAGAACTTAAATCTATTCCAACTCACCCTTTGGTCGCCTGTTGTCCACTTGTATGTCTTAATTCAGGCTACCACCAGGCGATTCTTGCTCGACTGAGGGACCTCTCCCTCCAGATACCCCCAGGGGGTGAGGTGGGGGAACGCCCTTTGGGTTCCTATGGCGGAAGACACACCCTTCCCCCACCTTCCATTCCCGCCCGTCCCTTTTCTTCCCCACTCCCAGATGGCCTTGAGTAGAAGCAACGAACCGCCTGACGAGGCATTACCTGAGGGGAGGTCCTCACCAGGGTCAAGGGACTTGAGCTGATCTCCCCCAAATTCTGATCTCCCCCAAATTCTTCAATACAGTGACCACGACAATGATGGTGGCTTTAGGTCACATCTTGGTTCTTCTTCGTCTAAGGTCTTCCCTCCCCTCCCCTCCTTTTCGGATATTTAGCCCCTGGGCTAACTATCTCACTTTTCCCCCCACTTCCAATTTTAGAGTAGTTATACCCTGATCTCTCCATTAGGGTTCTCTGGGTCCTCCGGTCCTCTACGGACCCGCGCTCTTTGCTTTACCACGGCGGTTTCCGCAATACGAACCGCCCCGAGTCTCCAGGAAGGACAGCGTCACGTCAACTCCCTTCACCTCCCTTTCCTACCCCCCTGACCCTCACCCTCACCCTCACCCTCACCCTCACCCTCACCCTCACCCTCACCCTCCCCACACATCCAAAGAATGTCGTCGGTGCTGTCGCGCGCACGCAAATTTGTGTGTGTTTGTGCGTCTGCATTGCTCCCTGTCTGAGGAGACGTCTCGTCCAGCTGGTCACGAATCACAGCAATTATGTAATCAGAAATTGGTTTTGGCAC
>NC_134794.1:42641228-42648728 GCF_046742065.1 Oratosquilla oratoria | reverse complement strand
AGAGAGAGGAGGAAGGGAGAGAGAGGTAGAAATATACATATACGCCTCCAGTCTCAGATTACCCTCCCCCTCAGCTGAATAAAGTCCTCTGTCATTAGAACAACACTTATGGAGCGCTCTGCCACCCTGCCGAGCCCCTCCCGTGGCGACACCTTGACCTTGTTTGCCCTCAAATGACCTTGAGGCGCACCAGGCCGGCCCTGGGTGGCGTCGCTTAACGGGCCATGATTTATAGCTGCCGGCGTGATTTGAAGAATAGAGAGCGCCGGCGCCGGTGGGTGAGTGAGGGGTGGGGGGGGGGGAGTTTAGGATACATGACAGGAGACGCCGGCAGTTGGGTGGTCCCATACAGGTCCCCCGACCGGCTATCGAGCCGGCTGGCGTTGGGCTGACAGTGTCGGATAGTGTTTTGATGGATGGCCGGCAGCGGCTGATGCCCCTTGAAGAATATCGAGCCGGTTGATGATGTCTGGTTCTCAGCGCCACCGCCGGTAAGAAAGGTGATAGACACCAGGTGTGGTGTGGTGTGGTGTGCTGTACCACACGCCGCCGGCTTGTCAGTGTGTCGGCTGGCTTTTGATTTGTTGTGCTGCCTGCTCTCGAGAGGTCCGTGGTAGTCCCTGGTACATTTCTCGTGACTCGTTAGTGGCCATATAATATGGCTTGACACCGAAAGGACCGACAACCTAGGTGGAGGTGTGCCCACTCCGATTATTTCATTTATCTATCTATTTATTTATTTATCTATTTATGTATTTATTAATTTATTTATTTATTTATTTATGTATTCATATATTTATTTATTCATTTTTTTTCCAATGTTGGCGAAGGTTTACACTCAGTTTTTTTTTCCCCGGTTTTTTTTTTTTTTTTTTTTTTTTTTTTTTTTTTTTTTTTTTTTTTTTTTTTTTTTTTTTTTTTTTTTTTTTTTTGTTTTTTTTTTTTACACCACAGTTGGCAACCCCCCCGTATGGCACTACATCCATCGGATTGAATAAGAAACCCCAACTGCTGCTGGTCATTTTTAATTACCCCCGCCAGTTGGTTGGTTATATTAGCCGGCTAAATGCTGCATAGCTTCTGTTGAATTGCACCGAGGAGCAATCTTCTTGTCTAATGGTGCCCAGAGTTTCTGGGTTGTCGACTCACAGCCGGGTGAAATCGCCTGGTTTCGCCGGATTGCGAGCGATCCCAGCATAACTTATTACTTTATGCATTACTGTTTACAAGATCGGTAACACCGTCACTAGTAGGTTCTCCTCAAGGAATCTTTTCCTAACACTAACACATTCACCACCACTGTTTCTGTCACCATCACCACTTCACCGTCATCTCACCATCGTTGTCGTCGCAAACGTAATGACATTATTCATCGATATAATCATTATCGTCATCATTGTCAGCCTTGTCATCTGTATCATCATCATCATTATCGTCCTCATTACCGTCATCACCTTCATCAGCAGGAGCAGCACTATCATTATCATCATCACTGTCATCATTTTCGCTATCGCCATAATGAGCAGCAATACCACCACCATCATCATTCTCCGTGATAGACGTCATTGTTTTTGCTGCCACAAATCATCCTTGACCCAGGGCCGTTCCAACTGCCACCCGGGATCCTCCATGGTTCGCAGCGGCGACGGGGTTCAGTCGCCGCGACCCAGCGATCCAATTCGGAGCCGCCGGAAAGGTCACAGCACGGAGCGGCGCGGCGCAGAAACAACCACCACCCCCACCCCTCACCCCTCTCCCTCCATCCATGTCCCTCCACAGTGAACCATCCTCTGCTCTGAAGGTTAATTCTTATTTTCTTTTTTATCTATTTATCTATTCATCTATCTACTTCTTTAATAAAAAGATGTTTTGGAAAGACATTAAGAGAAGAAGAGGAGGTGAATCAAGTAGAGAAGAAAAGGTAAAATGTGCAGATGGAGAGATGATAATGGAAGAGACGGCAATAATAGGAAGATGGGCAGAGTATTTTAGGGAGCTGCTAAATGTGAAGGAGGATAGGGAGGAAAAGATAGTTGCAGTGGGTAACGCTAAGAAGATGACAGTGATGAATGAGGAAAATGGAGGAGAAATAAGGAAAGATGAGGGGAAGGCAGTTGTTAAAATGATGAGCGCAGGTAAGGCACCTGGGTTGGAAGGGTGTCATGTAGAATGTCTAAAAAATAAAGGAGGTACAATGATGGTGGACTGGATGGTGAGGTTATTTAATGTTTGTTTAAGAGACGGTAGAGTGCTGGAGGACTGGAGGAGTGTCTGTATAGTTCTCCTTTACAAGGGAAAAGGGGACAAGTGTGAGTGTAGTAGTTTCAGAAGTATCAGTTTGTTAAGTGTAGATGGGAAGGCTTATGGGAGGATTTTGATTGAGAGGATTAGAAGAGGAACAGAGGGAGTAATTGGTAAGGAACAGTGTGGGTTTAGGACAGGTAGGATTTGTGTGGATCAGGTTTTTGTGGTAAGATAGATATGTGAGAAAGTTTTTTTAAAATGTAAGGATATTTTTTGGCCGCTATAGATTTGGAAAAGGCTTATGGCAGGGTAGATAGAGAGGTACTGTAGGAGGTACTGCAGATATATGGGATTGGAGGAAAGCTGTTAAGAGCAGTCAAGAGTTTTTACGAGAGTAGTAGAGTCTGTGATAGAATCAGAAATGGAGAAAGTGGTTTGAGGTAAAGGTGGGACTTCGCCAGGGATGTGTTTTGTCGCCTTGGCTATTCAATTTATACATGGATGGGGTGGTGCGAGATGTAAATGCAAAGGTAGTGGGTCAGGGGTTGGAGATGGTTAAAGGAAATGGAGAAAAATGGGAGATAAGCCAGTTGTTGTTTGCTGACGACACTGTGCTTGTACCAGGATCAGAGGATGGATTGAGTAAGTTAGTGACAGAATTTGGGAAGGTGTGTGAAAGAAGGAAGTTGAAGATAAATGTGGGTAAAATTAAGGTGATGAGATGTACAAGGGGAGAGAATGACAGCAGGTTGGAAGTGAGTATTAGGGGAGAGAGACTGGAGGAAGTGGATAATTTTAGATACTTGGGTGCGAATCTGGCGGGAAAAGGGGTAGTGGATGTGGAGGTAGAATGTAGATTGAGAGAAGCAAGTAAATGCCTTGGGGGATTAAAAAGTGTAATGAGAAATATATTATTTGGGAATGGATACTAAGGGGAGATTGTATGAAGGAATAGTTGTGCCAACAGCACTGTATGGGGCAGAAACATGGAATATAAGAGAGGAAGAGAGGAGGAGTTTGAATGTATTTGAGATGAGGTGCCTGAAAAGTATGATCGGGGTTACTAGGCTGGATAGAGTGAGAAACGAGGAGGTGAGGAGGAGACGGTGGTAGAAAGGGAGTTGGGAGATAGGGTTGATGAAAGAGTATTGGGATGGTTTGGACACATGAAAAGAATGAGTGAAGAAAGATTAGTAAAAGAGGTGTGGAAGGCAGAGGTAGAAGGTGTGAACATGAGACGGCAACCAAGGATGAGATGGATGGATGGTGTAAAAGGGGCACTTGGAAAGAGGGGAATGTCTGTTGATGAAGGACGGGAGAAGATAGAAGATAAGAGTGAATGGAGAATGGTCGTGTATGGATAGTGCTGTGATGCATGGAAGGGAGTGGGTGACCCGTCATCCAGGAGGAGCCAAAATATGAGGGAGGAATGGAGTGAATGGGAGTGGAGTGTAGGGGGGAAAGAGTCTTTGGTGTGTATTTACCTAGTTGTATTTACCTAGTTGTATTTTACGGGAAGGGGAGCTATGCTCGTGGTGTCCCGTCTTCATATCTCGTTTTATCTAAACTATTTTTAAATCCATGTATTGTTTTTGCACACACCACTTTCTCATCTAACTTGTGTGTGTGTGTGTGTGTGTGTGTGTGTGTGTGTGTGTGTGTGTGTGTGTGTGTGTGTGTGTGTGTGTGTGTGTGTGTGTGTGTGTGTGTGTGTGTGTGTGTGTGTGTGTGTGTGTGTGTTTGTAGATATGTATATACATACACACAATGTATATTGATTGATGTTGATGTTTTAGAGGGATTATGTTCATGGTCCCACATAAGATTATGGCTTCCTCGGAAAATGAACGAGAGCAAGAATATGATTATTTACTTAGACGATAATCTATATCCACAACGTTTGCAAAGAGAATGCGAGTCCATAAGACCTGCCATCTACCTCGCTAACGCTCGTCATCAGGTCCAAAATGGGGCCTCGTTCCCCGAGTTAACTGCACAGCTTCTGCGAAAGCGTGACTCACGGGTGAGGCAGCATGATAGCAGCTTGAATGCAGCATGGGTGCACGTCCTGTGCTCTGTGGTTTGTCACGAGAAAAAAATGCGAGCGACATCCTCTAGGGAAAAGGATGCCATTTAGTGTATCTGGCGGAACTACCGAACGTGTCGAAGGGTGGGTACACAGACTCTGCGCATGCGCGTTCTAGAGGTAAGGGTCCAATATCACATATACACTGGTTCATGAACAAGCCCGTAATCATGGACTAGTATAAATCCCATCGTGCATGCTCATAAGCACACGCGCCCCCGCGCTCGCAGGCAAAGAAATATCTACGCTGTGAGTAGATGGAAAGATTTGTTCTTGTTATGGACTGTATTTTACCCACGTTTCCATCAATGTAGGCAATCCTGAGCCAATGGTAAGATTTATGAGAAAGTATCAACATAGGCTGAACTTGTGAACTGAAGTGTCCAATTAACTTGGACTAAAGAAAATTATTTCGTAGAGAAGAAAGTGGAAAACATTGATGCCGGGTTCAATGAAATAAATTTGAAATCAAGGGAAGTATACGACTGTAGATGTATCTAGATTGATCGGCAATCTTTGCTTCGAACTGTCCAGTTTTTTCCAAATTGTCTTTTTTCAAATCCCTCTGAATTATCTCATAACTTTGATTATTATATCTAACGAATAAACATCACTTCCCCGTCCATTCTTAGTCTTTTAACATATTGTGTCCACGCATAGCACAGCACAATACATGGTTGCGATAATACCAGAGGTCAGGGTTTGACAAATCCAATTGTGACAATGGTAGCCCACAGGAAGTATGTGCTGTCCGCTCTGCCTCGCCTATAAGCCTGTACAAACTGAGACACAGGCAACGCAGGCAACACAGCACAGAACAAAGGTAGACTTCCTATTACTGAACTGAAGTACAATTTGACCTTCTCTCTCACCTGAAATGCTGAGGTAGTACATACACACACCCAGACCCCTTAGACTCAACCAGTCCTATGAGACCTCCAAAGACAGTTCTAAACACCCGAGTAGAACCCGTACTGTAGATCCCTTCGGACCGCACCGAAGCAACCTCCTCTCCCCACCATCACCACCGCCACATGGTTCTTTTGTAAAGTTTGGAATTAATGAGAGTGTAATAAGCGACTGCCTTCCATGCTGAAGTCCCGAGTTTTCATGAAGCATGTAATCTCTGGACGCAATCAGGTAATGAAGACATGTGCGGAGCCTCCTCTCAGATGATGACGAAAAAATAGTGGAATAAAAGATTCAATATGTAAATAAATGAATATATCAATTAATTAATTAATGCAGAAATAGGTAAATAAATTAATGAATTAATATACAGATAAATAAATAGATTATAGATAAACTTGTAAATAAATTAATACATAGATTCTCAGAGGATGACGAAAAAATAGTGGAATAAAAGATTCAATATGTAAATAAATGAATATATCAATTAATTAATTAATGCAGAAATAGGTAAATAAATTAATGAATTAATATACAGATAAATAAATAGATTATAGATAAACTTGTAAATAAATTAATAGATAGATACTTATGTAAATAAGAGGAAAAGGATGTAAACGCGACAGCGGGTTTTTTATGATTTTTACTCATAAAAGAATGATGTGATGCGTGACTCAGATCAGTAGGGATATCACTATATTCACTAAAATATTAACCACATAAATCTTAAGCAGCTAACACGGGACATACGAACAGGTTGAAGGAATGCGTCAGGATAGTTTCAACTCCTTCAGTTTGGAACCTTTCCCTCGGCTGAAGAGATACCCCTCCTCTTCTTCATCCTCCTCCTCCTCCTCCTCCTTCTCTCCTCTCTTCTGTTGTTACTGTTGTTGTCGCTCTTGTTGTTGTTGTTGCTGCTGCTGCTGTTGTTGTTGTTGTTGTTCCTGTTGTTGCTGTTGTTGGTGCTGTTGTTGTCGTTGTTGTTGTTGTTGTTGTTGTTGCTGCTGCTGCTGCTGTCGTTGCCGTTGTTGTTGTTGTTGCTGTTGTTGTTGTGTTTGTTGTTGCTGTTGTTGATGTTGCTGTTGTTTTGTTGTTGCTGTTGTTGATGTTGTTGTTGCCATTGTTGTTGATGTTATTGTTGTTGTGCCATTGTTGTTGTTATTGTCGTTGCTATTGTTGTTGTTGTTGTTCTTGCTGTTACCGTTGTTGTTGCTGTTATTGTTGTTGTTGTTGTTGTCGTTGTTGTTGTAGCTGTTGTTACCGTCGTTGCTGTTTTTAATGTTGATGTAGTTAGGACGAACAGAATAATGAACATAATTATACCCCTGAGCTGAAGGGCTTCATCAAGAATGCTTAAAGCTCTTTTAATCCTATTTAATTACACTCGAAATGAGAGAAAGAGTTTGTGCTCACCAGAAGGGAACGGGAGGGAACGCACACACCATGAGGAAGAAAAGGGATCTTGAAAGAGTCTTGTCTAGACTCCAATCAGACAACGAAGGAGGGGGTAGTTTTACTCAGTCAATGTTTTAGGAGCTTTAGCGACGTGCCTAGGTCAGGAGTCACTTAGTATTGTTACTCAGTTGGAAATCCATTTTCACTCAGAAAAGAAAATTGGTCAAGTTAAATTTTCACTATCCTACTTTTCTGCCCATATCTTTCTTTAATATGTCCAGTAAATGAATACAGAAGTGTGCGAGTGTTCACTGTGAACAAATAAATTAGGATTTTAGAAAATAAGAGATTTCGAGTGTCAGGATGTCGCGCGGGCTGCCACCGCCGTCGCAGCAATTGGTGGGAGGGTGTGTTTGCGTGTGTGTGTGTGTGTGTGTGTGTGTGTGTGTGTGTGTGTGTGTGTGTGTGTGTGTGTGTGTGTGTGTGTGTGTGTGTGTGTGTGTGTGTGTGTGTGTGTGTGTGTGTGTGTGTGTGTGTGTGTGTGTGTGTGCGTGTGTGTGTATTTACCTAGTTGTATTTACCTAGTTGTATCTTACGGGAAAGGGAGCTTTACTCGTGGAGTCCCGCCTTTGTATCTCGTAGTGTCTAGTTTCTTTTAAATCCGTGTATGGTTTTTGCGCACACTATTGTTTCGTCCAGTTTGTTCCAAGTGTCCACCACTCTGTGTGGAAAGCTTCTTCTTTAGATCTCTTCTATAACTATCTTTTTTGAGTTTCTTTCCATGTCCTCTTGTGTTTCTCATGTCCCAAGTTAACAAGTCCTCTCTATCGAGTATTTCCGTGTGTGGGTGGGTAGGTGTGTGGGTG
>NC_134794.1:42633728-42636228 GCF_046742065.1 Oratosquilla oratoria | reverse complement strand
GAAGTTTGTATGTGTGCTCCGCTGAACAGCTTAGCTACAGTAGGGGACAGAATATTATATATATATATATATATACTATATATATATATTATATATATACATATATATATATGTATATATATATATATATAATATATATATATATATATATATATATATATATATATATATAATATATATATTAGTGAATTTAGGGAGCAGGTTTTCATCAAGACATTTTCTATTGTCAACGTAGAAGACACCATTAAGATAATTTTACAGAATGTCTTCAATCATGCTAGTCTGCCTCCTCCGAAGATACCACGCCTCACTCTAGAAAATATGCTACGGACTTGTACCAAACATGTTCCCTTTAGATGCCCTTCAGGCAAAATTTATTTCCAAACAGATGGCGTTGCTATGGGTAGTCCCTTAGGCGTACTATTTGCTCAGGCCTACATGTGCCATCTTGAAACCACGTCCTCTGCACTTTAAGCCAGAAACCCAATATGTACCTTAGATACATTGGACAGACATCTTCGTAGATATTGAAGGAGAGGAACAATTAGAATGACTTAAAAACAAAATGGAAGAAAAACTCATGCCTTTACTTTTACCGTAGAGAAGAGTATTAATAACAGAATTCCCTTTCTAGATGTGTGGGTAGATGGCTCAGAAGGTGCATTCATCACTAGTGTATACAGAAAACCAAGCAACTCAGAAGATGTCTGAATGGATCGAGTGAATGCCCCTTCCAAAGATATAAAAATGATCGTGGTACGTGCTTATGTCACAAGAACCTTTAAAATTTCTTCCAATTGGCTCCTTCTCCACCAAGAACTAAATAGAGTGAAACAAATCCTTACTAATAATGGATTCACAATGACAGACATCGACAAAGAGATTAAAATTATTAATATGGAAAAAGCAATAGCAACAATATCAAGGTAAGATAATAGGTGAATAAATTAAACATTTTTTACCAAAATACAATGTCACCTGCATACAAAACAGATGAAAAAGTACTCAAACACATAATATACAAGAACTGTAAACCCAAAAAACAAGAGGATAAACTTAATTTAATTATTTATTATCGCAATTCCGAAAACTTCGTCTCTTGTTATGAAAAATAAATATGACTGCCACTAGAGACAAATTAAAACAAGAACACGTTGTGATAAGTACTCATGCAATCTTAACAAAGACGTGTGCTTTGCAACGAAGAGTACATAGCCACACAACGCAAACATTAACACAAGACTGACATTTCACATGCAAAACGGCGCTATCAAAAATCACATCACAAAAAACACACAATACTATCATATCACGAGACCAATTAAACGAAAACACAGTCATAATTTCAAAGACCAACGACAAAAGAAAATTAAAATGTTTTGGAAGCAGTTTATGATCAAAAACCATATGCCAAATATCAACATACAGCAAAATATGTGCGGACATTTGGAACTTTTCGGGCATCCCACGTCGCGCCACGAAGATGAAAAGTCCGGCAGCAATCTTGCACCACCATCTCTCCTAGTATTTCACATTTTGTAACTTTTTTGTATTTATATGCATGTATTTATCTTTAGAAAATAAA
This sequence comes from Oratosquilla oratoria, assembly GCF_046742065.1. Lineage (NCBI taxonomy): Eukaryota > Metazoa > Arthropoda > Malacostraca > Stomatopoda > Squillidae > Oratosquilla > Oratosquilla oratoria. Next base: position 42,634,643 of record NC_134794.1, on the reverse strand, counting down.
ATTTAAAAAAAGAGGTCAAGGTATAGGCGAAGGATCCAGAAGTTTTTATGTGTGCTCCACTGAAATATTATTTACCAAGTAGAGACAGAATTATTATATAAATTATATATATAAAAAGATATATATATATATATGCTATATTTATAAATATATATATATATATATTAGTGGTTTTAAACCTGGGTCCGGATTCGATAACCCCTAATAGACAACCAGTGACTGTCACTTACGTAGGCTGTCCTCCAAAGGCAAGGGAAGAAAATGTCTTGCACTGCAGTAAGTGACTCCTTAGGTAAATTCCTCATCGACCCTTTTGGGGCACTCTGACCACCACGACGACGACGACGACCGACAGGCGCAACGACACATCGATAATCGCCCACACACACACACAATTCCCCACCTACCCCAACCACTCTCTCTCTCTCTCTCTCTCTCTCTCTCTCTCTCTCTCTCTCTCTCTCTCTCTCTCTCTCTCTCTCTCTCTCTCTCTCTCTCTCTCTCTCTCTCTCTCTCTCTCTCTCTCTAATTCTCACAATCATCTTTTCACTCTCGTTGTATTCATATATTTACACCCACCCACTCACACACACAGACACACAGACACACAGACACACACATACACACACACACACACACACACACACACACACTATGTATATATATATATATATATATATATGCATGAGTATGTGCGTGTTTGTGTATATACATATATATATATATATATATATATATATATATATGTTGTAGTATAAAGTGGAGACAGATTAGTGGAAGGTGGCAAGGGGGCGCAGGGTGATGCAGGAGTGAATATTCCTCTCTGAGGAAGACATCCGTCGAAACGTAAGAGAATATTCACTCCTGCATCATCCTGCGCCCCCTTGCCACTTTCCACTTATATATATATATATA
>NC_134794.1:42611228-42621228 GCF_046742065.1 Oratosquilla oratoria | reverse complement strand
CGGCTGTATGGGTATGTGGCACGTTTCCTTGGTGTAGATCCCATTTCCAGGGTTGGCTCCAGAAGATTCTGTCCTCGTTGAAAGGCGCGTGGGGGTGGGGGTGGGGGTGGGGGAGGGGGGATTTGGGGGTTGGGGGGACTTGAACGAACCTGTCGAGAACTGTTTGGAATGGGAAGGGTGCTTGCACGATGATGATGATGATGATGATGATGATGATGATGATGATGATGATGATGATGATGATGATGATGATGATGATGATGGTGGTGGTGGTGGTGGTGGTGGTGGTGGTGGTGATGATGATGATGATGATGATGATGATGATGATGATGATGATGATGATGATGATGATGATGATGATGATGATGATGATGATGATGATGGTGGTGGTGGTGGTGGTGATGATGATGATGATGATGATGATGATGATGATGATGATGATGATGATGATGATGATGATGATGATGATGATGATGATGGTGGTGGTGGTGGTGGTGGTGGTGGTGGTGGTGGTGGTGATGATGATGATGATGATGATGATGATGATGATGATGATGATGATGATGATGATTGATGATGATGATGATGATGATCCGTCAACTTAACCTTATTACGCGCTTTAGGGACTGTTGAGAGGCAAGTAAAGGTCAGTTCCGGGAATCGGAAAGAAGTGCGGGATTCGAACCCACAAGTAAACGAACGACCTGCGCGCTTCCGATGAAGCCACCACGAACATCACAGAATAAAGAAAACAAGGCTGCTGGACTTAAAAAAAAAAAAAAATCCTATTATTAGAGAGAAACTCCTGAACTGATTTGTCCCCAGCAGTAGATGCAGTTGGTCACGGCCCAAGGGAAGCAGTAGAAGGTGAGCTTGGAAAAGAGATTTGCGGCAGATGGCGCACCGATAGCCACTGGAGGAGTGTCGGGACAAGTGTAACGACGTTGTCCGACACCGGATGCCGGAGGTGAGCCGACTTATATACAAAGAGAGAGAGAGAGAAAAAAATGTTTTCTGATCCTTCGAGCAGATCTTGGGAAGCCAAGGCGCCAGCCAGGTTTAAGGTCTTTGCACACCAAGTAGGAGAAAGTAGGGTGAGAAAAAATGTGTGTGTGTGTGTGTGTGTGTGTGTGTGTGTGTGTGTGTGTGTGTGTGTGTGTGTGTGTGTGTGTGTGTGTGTGTGTGTGTGTGTGTGTGTGTGTGTGTGTGTGTGTGTGTGTGTGTGTGTGTGTGTGTGTGTGTGTGTGTACGCGCGCGCCAATGCGTATGTTTGTGTAAGATTAACCATGATCTTGGATCACGTGTTGGAATCGTGATCGACAGCTGTTGCTCTCCAGAATGAGACTTCATATATGGTGCGATCCAGAGGTAATATTGTGACCTTACATACACACACACACGCACACACGCACACACACGCAACTCCTTCTCCACCAGAGATGGAGTGACGGCTCACACTATAAATTACTAGATTGTTTCCTCATCCAAAATGACCACATCTGCGCCGAAAGCTACATTTCTTCACATCCTTCAAACAACGTCTTTTTCATTAACTTTTTTTTTCTATGTCCTTTTGATATTTAAAATCCCAGGCAAAATATGTCAAGTATATAGCTGGATCGAAGGAATTAAAACTACTCTTTTTAATCTTTTCAAACCAACGATTATTATTATTATTATTATTATTTTTTTTTTTTTTATGTCTACGACTTTTATATGACTTGGCTGGCTACCTCCCTTATATTGGGAAGAGGTCCTTGGAATATACAGTAGATAGATTATGTAAATAGACGGTTTCCACATTTGTACAAAGGGACTACCTACAAGAGACACGTCGCGACGTCATCTAACACACGGAAACGTCACGCATATACACCACATAACTCACCCCCATTCCAAACTTGCTGTATGCCAGGACACATGGTTCATGTCACGTCAGGCCACCCAATGACACCTGCCGTGTCACGCGACGCGACGTGACAAGCGACGTAGTAAATCACGTAACGGTGAGGCTGATGATGAATGGTCCTACTGTTCGAGTAATGTTCACTAAGAATTATGAAACGATCGATCGACCAAGGAAGTTTACATCCAGCGGCCACATCTGAGGAGGAGGGCAGAGGAGCGGGAGTTTGGGCCGAACCGTTTTGTGTTTACATAAGGGGCATTTAGACGGTCAAACGGTTTGACAAACCCGGTTTGTCAAACAAGTGTTTGAAGTGATGTTTGACTGTGTGAATAGGGTATTTGGTTGTCAAACACGTTCGACAAGCGTGTTTGACGATCAAATACCCCATTCACATGGTCAAACATCACTTCAAACACTTGCCTGACAAACCGGGTTTGTCAAACTGTTCGACCGTGTAAATGGCCCTATAGATATGGACAAACGGACAACAACAGAAATATTGGTCCTGACAAGGCTGTTCTGATACTCAACTTATTATAAACACATTTTGTAACCCATCTAGAAGTAAATAATTCTAGTCGGGGATTTGTAGCTAAGTAAATGTCGAGACTTTTTTTTTTTTTTAATACATCTACAGTGGGACAACCAAAGTCATTCGATGGTAGACCACTCCGTATATTAACAACGCGATTTAAGAAAGAGTATTTTGCCACGTGTGTTTGGAATAGTTTTTCTACAATCTTGCATCCATTATTCATACTTGCGTTGGGGGTTGTTATTTTTTAAATAATTTTCCACATCCATGGCTTCAAGTCCTTTGACATTTTTGAAGACTTCAATTAGATCACCCCTCATTCTCCGTTTCGAGAGACTAAACAGATTTAGGTCTTTTAAGCGCTCTTCATATGGCTTGTTCCGCAACCTAGGGATGAACTTTGTTACTCTACGCTGTACTCTTTCTAACTTCTGTATATCCTTTTTGTAATACGGAAACCAGCACTGTAAAAAAGTATTCTAGGTTAGGTCTGACTAGGTCAGTCTAAAGATTAAGAATAACTTCTTCAATTCTAAACTCAAAAGCTCTACCTATAAATCCAATTCATCGTGTAGTTGGTCTGGACATTACTATTACCAATATGACGTACTTTACATTTATCTATATTGAAAAATATCTGGGTATTTTCCGCCTGTGCATATAAAGTGTCAAAATAATTTTGGAACTCTTTTTATTGTTATAGATATCATCTTATTTGCAATTTTGGTATCATCCGTGAATTTTGATAATTTACTTTTTATATTTTCATCCAGGTCAATAATGTATATTAGGAAGAGTACAAGACCTAGCACTGAGCCCTGAGGCACTCCACTTGATACACAATGCCAACCTGAGCATTTTCCACTCAGAACAACACGTTGCTTATGACCACGCAGCCATTCAGAAATCCACTGGTGAATATGATTTACTATACCATGGGATTCTAGTTTGCTTAATAACCTCCTATGTGGACTTTATTGAAAGCTCTTTGGAAGTCGAGATATATAACGTCAACTGCTCTCCCTTCTTTGTACATTCCGTAAATATCATGCAAGAAGTCGAGAAGGTTTGTCAGGCACGAGAGCTTATTATAGAAACCATACTGTGAATCTTTAATGATATTGTTCTTCTCCAAGAATTTTACAACTTTGTCTCTCAGGATAGACTCCATTAGTTTACAAACAACTGATGTAAGGCTGATAGTTACCAGGATTGGATTTGTCACCCTTTATAAACAAAGGCACGACATTTACTAGTTTCCCCTCTTGTACAACTCTTTCAAATTGTAAAGATAAGTTAAGAATAGCACTGAAGGGTTTGCAGATTGCTTCTTTAATTTTCTTAAGTATTCTTAGGTAAATTTTGTCTGGTCCAGGCGATTTGCATGCTTTTAGTTTATCTATAATGCGCATCACATCATGCTCTGCAAAATCCATGCCAAGTAAACGTGTGGATACTGACCGTCCTGATCGTACTAGCTAATCGGTTCCACTGTTCTCAATAGTGAACACAGACAAAAAATAATCTTTTTTTTTTTCTGATACATCTGAAAATTTCTTTAGGATTTTCTTTGCACCTAGAGGCAATATACTGTACTTATGATTTCCTACTCATTTTTATGACCCTTTTGAATTCTCGACATCTTGCGTATTCTAATCTGTCTGTTTGGCTATGAATTGATTTGTATCTCCTATACGCATGTTTCTTGGCTAGCAAAACATATTTTATATCAACATTCCACTATTTAGGCTTACCATTGCTTGATGGGCGTCCATCGCACTTTAGAACACATTCATTAACTGCTTTCTTGAGTATAATAGGAAATATATCTCAAATTTTTTCAAGATCCTGGATTTTATGTATCTCTGATACCAGTCGGTGTTTCCAAGTATGCCTCTTAATTTTTCAAAGTCTGCTTTTTTGGAAGTTTGGCATCTTTTCGAAGCTTTTGTTTTGCAGCTCGATGTTACAATCGATGTGGAATGTGAGGATACTGTGGTCACTGGTGCTGAGCTTCGGTCCTACATTTACATCCATTGCTTGGTTATTGTTATTAGAAAGAACAATATCGAGAACACTCTACTCACGTGTTGGCTCGCGAATGTGTTGATACAATGAACTTTCCAAGATATTTGAGTATAGCCCATGACCGGTATGCGAATTTAATGTTCTACCCCATACAGTCACTGGTAAGTTGAAATATCTTATAATAATAACTTCGTTCTCGCTGCAAATATCTAAAATCTGCTCATATAGTTCATTGTCAATATTTTGGTTTTGGGCTGGTGGTCGATAAACAAGACCAAGAATAAATTTCTTGGATGCTGTGTGAATTTTCACGTTTTTAGCGTCAATGTTCCTTATATGCGGTTTAGTAACTTCCTTTGTTTTGTAGGCGTAGTTTTACACAAAGAAGTATACCGCCACCTGCTTTTTGTGACCATTCGTCACTGAATATCAAGTACCTTTTTATACTATATTCCGCTAAGAAATCTATATTTTCAGTATTTACCATAGTCTTCGAGAAAAGTTATTGCAGCAGGTTCTTGGAATTTGTTTCGAAAGCTACGTGTATTGACTAAACAGACTTTTAATTGCTGCCTATGAATGGATACCTGATTTCTATCTTCTACAATAGGGATCGAGGTCCCCTCTGCTCTCGGTTTTTTGCCCGATATACCTCCAGTGCATCATTAGGGAGTCTAATTAGGCAGGCATATCCAACTGGATTAAGCTAGAGGCTCGCAGAGCCCACGATCCACTCCAACCCCAGCCCAGAGACCGTGTCAGGGGCCCTACTCTCTTTATCAGGTATTTCCCAAAAACGGATCGACGTCACAGGATTTTATTTCATTTATTCATTTATTCTTTTTTATCTGTATATTTATCTATTTATCTATTTTTTGTTCATTTGTTTGTTGATCTATTTCTTTCATTCTATCTTGTTTTACTTTATTCTGTCTTACTTTATACTATCTTATTTTGTTCAATTCTTATTTGATTCTATTTTAAACCATTTATTTTTATTTACATATTGTCATGAAAATCCCACGGCACGGGCAGACCTCCTGCACCGAGGTTGGTTACTGTCTGAATGTATATTTCACTTATCCGCACTGAACGCAGCATCGGACTTTGCCTCGATGCGGCTAATTGCGTTAAACACGTCTTCGTCATATTTGCATTCTTTATGGGCAAAATGTTTTTTCTTCGTCGTCTATTCTAACGCACAAGTTTCGAAAAACAACAACTAAATCAATCAACTGCTGTAGTGCTGACAGGCAGGGCTACCAACAGTATACCCCTGATGACGAAGTACCAACTCAGATGAGAAAAAGAAATTATATCGGATAATTCAAACACCCATGCAACATGGCGATATGATTCAAATTACTTAAAGAAAATAGTGACATTATTATAGACATTTTGCTGGTGCATTTCAACAAGTGTCCTCTGCAATAGCATTGATCTATTTGTGATCGATATATTATTCATTATCTTTCACCTAAAATGAATAATGAACGTGACATTGGAGTCACGCCACAAGTAATATCCCCGACCCAAATTATCACAGTCTTAGAGGCACGTTCAGTATGACTGTCCCTATCCAAATTCCATAAACAAAAAGGCCTTTTCCCCCTAATGAGGGAGGTAGCCATGTGTGACTGCATCACTGAAATGACAAGCAAATGTGCACAGGCACAGATGTCCGTAGACCTCGATTCGTTGTGCAGAAAAAAAACATAATTCAGAGTAGGACGACAACGACAAGTCTACGCCATTTTGGATCGTTTGCAAGCGTTACCAATGTTATATTCTTCACCCACTCGAAGCCAATACTTGCACCGTCCTCTGCCTCTGTTCCCACGTCCCAAATAACGCCCACTGAGCAAAAGGCTGAAGTTCACATTTCGTTCGAATTTGTATGTTTAACCACAGTCATGCATTGTTCTTCTTCTTCTTCCGCGTGACCTGGGTTCAACGCACAGCGGCTCTGCATGCGGACGGATGTCACGACGAATGGCTGCCCGTACATCCAAGGCAAAGGTAACGGTTTCGGCTAAAGCTAAGCCCTTGTTGACGTACGCTTTTTAGCAAAAGAAGAAAATTAATGTAAAGTAAATGTATTAATAGATAGATTATTTAATGGATGCAAACAGATAAATATCTTAATAGATAAAAAGCTGAATAAACAAAAATTGATAACGAGATAGATGAATGAAAAAATAGAATGATTAGACAAGAAACAAATAGATTAATAAATAAATGAAAATAGATAAACAAATGAATAAGTGAATATACAATTAGATGAGTGAATAAGGAAAAAAGACTAGTGAACTGTACCATACATTCACTAAGTCTCACTATTTCCTTAAATCGTGTGAAACTCCATGAGGCGTGTGTATGTGTGCATGTATATTTACCTAGTTGTATTTACCTAGTTGTATTATACGGGAAGGGGGCTATGCCCGTGGTGACCCGTCTTTGCATCTTTCGGCATCAAGTTTTTTTTCTTAAAATCTTGAATAGTGTTTGCACATACTGTTTCTTTGTCTAATTTGTTCCAGATATCTATCACTCTGTGTGGGAAACTATTCTTTCTCAGATCTCTTCTGTAATTATCCATTTTGAGTTTCTTTTCGTGTCCTCTTGTTTTTCCATTGTCCCATTTCAATAAATCATTCTTATCTAAGATTTCCATTCCTTTCATAATTCTATAGATAGTTAGTAAGTCTCCTCTTTCCCTTCTTTGTTCCAGAGTTGGTAATTCTAATTTGGACAGTCTTTGTTCATATGTCATTTTGGAAAGAGTTAGTGCCAGTTTTGTTGTTGCTCTTTGTATTCTTTCTAATTTTTTATATTCTTTTTGGTACTGGGTGTCCATAGTATCGCTGCGTACTCGAGTTTTCGTCTCATTAGTGTAGTTAAAAATTTTTTTATCATTTCCTCATCCAAATACACAAATGCCACTTTTATTGACCTCAACAAATTGTAGGTTTCTCAGACTATTTTATTAAAATGTTTGTCTGGTGTCATGTCTTTGCTGATCATCACTCCAAGGTCTTTTTCCGAGTTTACTTTTTTTACCTCTTCTTCACCAATTTTATAATCTCTCGATATTCTGTTTTCACTTTTTCCAAATTCCATTATGCTAAATTTCTTGATATTGAATTTCACTTCCCACTTTTGAGTCCATTTCCAGATCTTGTCCAAGTCTTGTTGTAATGAGTTGCAATCCTCCTCCGTTCTTACTTTCTTTAGTATTTTTGCGTAGTCTGCAAAGAAATTCATATAACACTCTACTCCTTCATTCATGTCATTTATGTATATGGCAAACATGATCGGGGCCAGTACTGATCCCTGCGGGACACCACTTATCATTTCTTCCCAATTTGAGAATTTATCTCTAATTACTACTCTCATTTTCCTCCCAGTCAGGTAGTCTTTCATCCATTCCAATAATTTTCCTCTGATGCCACCTATTGACTCTATTTTCATTATTAGTTTCTTGTGTGGTACCTTATCAAATGCCTTTTGTAGGTCCAGAAAGGCACAGCCTGCCCAACCATCTCTCTATTGTATTATATCTATCAATCTCGAGTAGAAGCAGATCAAGTTTGTTGTATATGATCTTCCTTGTCTGAATCCAAATTGATTTGGATTCAGTATAGTTTTTTCTTCCAAATGTTTAACCCATCTATTTTTGATGACCTTTTCACAAGTTTTTGCTACTGTGCTTGTCAAGGAGACCGGTCTGTAATTTGATGGATCATCCTTGTTTCCTCCCTTATAAATCGGTACAATATTTTTCATTCTTCCAGTCCTGTGTGTGTGTGTGTGTGTGTGTGTGTGTGTGTGTGTGTGTGTGTGTGTGTGTGTGTGTGTGTGTGTGTGTGTGTGTGTGTGTGTGTGTGTGTGTGTGTCTGTGTGTGTTTGTGCGTGTGCGTGCGTGTGTGTGTCTTCAGCCTTAATGATCCAGTGCAGGACTGGCCTTTCCCTTGAGGGAGTATACAGCCTCAGTAACCTCACCACGATGGGTTAATCCGGTTTGGTAAGTTTGTCCGTTTGGTGAGAGTCGATGGATGTAAAGTTGTCGTTGGTATGTTGGAGTGGCTACGGTTGTGATTCTGAAATCAGTGTAGGATACCCTATGAATTTCTTTCCGGTTACTAATAAATCTAAAACGAGTGCCACTTTTTCATGAATCAACAATTTAAAGACCAAAATTCAACCTGATCAAGTTTTATCTTCATACACTGCATTTGCACACGGATGAATCCCACCTGATGTGCAGATCAAATCCATCACAAAGACCATCACTCAATTTCCACTTTTTTTTTTTTTTTTTTTTTTGGCGCTGGTGACGTCATCGGAAAAGTGCTGGTCTCGCATTTGCTCCGTTGTGGGTTCGAATTCCGCAGACCTTTCCGATTCTCAGCAGTGCATGTGTGTTACCTACCCCAACAGTCCCTACAGCTCCATAATAGTGTAAGGATGGCGGGGTTCAGCCTCATGGACGCAGCTAAGTAGCGCCTCCTGGCGTGGGTTCCTCGCCCTTGACGAGGACGAGGAACCCCGAGTCGGCATTTGATAAAGGTTGAAACAGACGACAAAGTTGATGAATGAATGAACGAAGGTGCAACAGCTGCAGGGGACACGTCGGCGCGGGGAAGGGGGTGTGGGGGGGGGCAGACCCGCGTGAATGGCCTGGGAAGGTCGAGTGTGGGCGGGCGGGCAGACAGGCAGGCAGCCCGACTCGGGACCATCCCGCCCGCACGCCCTACTGGGACCCACCGACACAGAGGAACAACATGTACAACACTGAAAACAAGAATGCCCTCCCTCCCGCCAACGAACCCCCAAAACCGGATATCGTGAACAATATAGAAAGGTTATTTCGTTTTCTTATCCTGCTACGTAGATAAATGAAGTCCCCCTGAGCACTTTAGATAAACCTAGAATTTATACTCCGCACCGGCGAAGCTGGTTCTTGATCGGAGACCCAGCTGTAGTGCAATGCCAGGCGTTGCACAGGGGACGTAGACCTCTTCAAGGTCCCTCAAAGAATAAATAAATATTTTGTGCCCAAGGAGGAGAAGCTCCACGCGAGAAGTTATTAATGAGCCTTATTTGTTCCGGCTCTTGTTGTTGTTGTTGTTGTTTGTTGGAGCCAAATAGATCGTCGTGCGTGCCCACCTTTGTTGTTGTTGTTACCGTTGTTGTTGTTGTTACTGTTACTGTTGCTATTATTATTGTTGTTGTTGTTGCTGTTGTTGCTGTTGTTGTTGTTGTTGTTGTTGTTGTTGTTGTTGTTGTTGTTGTTGTCGTCGTCGTCGTCGTCGTCGTCGTCGTCGTCGTCGTCGTCGTCGTCGTCGTCGTCGTCGTCGTCGTCGTCGTCGTCGTCGCCAGGTCCTTTTGCACTTGGGTCAGCACGTTCTCCAACGCATTTGTAAATTGTGTCGCCAAGTCATTTTTTTTTTCTCTTTCACGAGGTTTGTAAACCTAACTTAACGTTTTGTGGCGATTCATACCTGTAAGAAGTTAGGTTACGTTGT
>NC_134794.1:42586228-42591228 GCF_046742065.1 Oratosquilla oratoria | reverse complement strand
ATTTTGATATTATACACTTTACATTTTCTCCGTTTGTTTGATTTCTTGTGGATTTTGGCTAAGAAGAGTTTGTCTCTCCATCCAGGGGTGTTTGTTTTATGAAATTGTATGTCTGTACGTCTTGTGCGAAAGTGTTGTGGGGTAGTGGGGTGAAGTCACTGCAGATGGTTAAGCAGGCCCGTGCAGAGGGGGTGGGGGGGTGGGGGGGTCGAGGACCTGCCCCTTTGCCCTGTGCCCCAAAAGTGCCCTTCACAAAAATATATAAAAATAAATAAAAAATTATTTCTCACAGGCTTTTCTCCATTTTCTTACCATTCAGAAATTATAATGTGGAAAATGGTGTTCCTCCCTACCGAATAGTTGCCAAATACGAATAATACAAAAGAGTGAAGTGCCCAATCTCCAGCCCAAAGCACCAAAGCACGTTACTGTGGTTAAGTACTCGTAGAGCACTGCTGAGGTTATTTCTATGCTGCCTTTGGTTTCTCTTTTGTGTGGTGTGACGTAATGCAAGAGGCAGGTTGAGTTCGAGGGTTCTTGTGTGGAACTGTGTACACATCATTCTCATGTTCTGCTTCGTGGGAACGATTACAAAGGATTACAAAGGCGGAGCATGCCGACAGGAGACCTTTTGGTCCATATCTAGGTCGGATGCGAAAAAAAAATCATATTAATAATAAAACAATAAATGCATAGGTATAGTTAGATAATAAACAAATAGGTAAATAGTAAATAATAATAAATTGACATATAACTAATAATAAATGAAAATCAGAAAGACAAATGATAACAAAACAAAAACAAATAATATAAGATAAATTATAATCATTACAGCATCTTACTTAGGTATTTATCTAAATGATTCTTAAAGCTTCGAACTGAACTACATTGCACTACCTGTTCAGGAAGTTTATTCCATTCATTAACTACACGGTTGGCAAAGTTGTTTCTACCTACTTCCAAATTGAATCTATTTCCGGACAGTTTGAGACCATTGTTTCTTGTCTGATTCTCATTCAATGTGAAAATTTTGTCACTTTTGATGTTGTCAATTCCCTTTAAAATCTTAAAGACCCTTATCAAGTCACCCCTGAGTCTACGCTTTTTTAGGGAAAACAGATTCATGTGTTTTAGTCGATTTTCGTATGATTTATTTTTGATATTTGGAATCAGTTTTGTGGCTCGCCGTTGTACTTTTTCCAGTCTGTCAATGTCTTTAATGAGATTCGGTGACCATACGGAAACAGCATATTCCAAATGTGGACAAACTAACGATTTATATAGCTTGTTAATGAGTGATGGATTTTTTAAATCAAAAGATCGCGCAATCAGTCCCAGAATCTTATTTGCTTTCTCAGAGGCTGAAATACACTGCTTGGATGATTTGAGGTCGTTACTGATAATTACGCCGAGATCTTTTTCACTATCCACTTTTGTTAACGAATTTCCAAATAACTTGTAATCGTACTTACTGTTATTTTTACCTATGTGCATTACCTTGCATTTACTTGTGTTAAATTTCATTAGCCACTTTTCAGACCATTGCTGTAATTTATCTAAATCTACTTGAATATCTAATTGGTTTGAGTGATCATTTGCCACTCCGCACAGTTTTGTATCATTAGCAAATTTGGAAACAGTAGATTTTAGTCCATGGTCTATATCATTTATATATACTATGAATAGAAGTAGCCCAAGAACAGAACCCTGAGGAACTCCACTTTCAACACTTTTCCATCCAGAAGTTTTTCCATTTAAAACAACTCTGTTTTCGACCATTCAACCAATTACTAGTCCAACCTAATAGGCTACCACTTATTCCATGCAAAGCTAATTTAGTAAGTAGTCTTTCGTGTGGGACGGTATCAAAAGCTTTTGCAAAGTCTAGATATATTAAATCTATATTGTTTCTTTTATCATAATTCGAGATAACTGTGTTGTAGAATTCGAGTAAGTTAGTCACGCAAGAACGTTTCCGTCTGAAACCATGCTGGCTATCATTTATCAAACGGTTACTTTCTAAATGATGTTCGATAGCATCTCTGATGATAGTTTCCATTATTTTTCCTACGATTGAAGTCAAACTTATAGGCCTATAGTTATTTGGCTTCTTTTTGTCACCTTTTTTGAATATGGGAGTAACGTTAGCTAGCTTTCATTCTCTTGGGACATCTCCGGATATGATGGATTTCTTGAAAATAATTTCTAATGGAACAACAATCTCATTTTTCATTTCCTTTAAGATTCTTGGATGCCAACCGTCAGGCCCTGGTGTTTTATTAACTTTGAGTTTGTCTATACACCTTTTAATTTTTTCTTTTGTTATATTTACCGTAGTGAGTAAGTTTACCCCAGACTTTTCACAGGTTTCAGTTTGTAATTCACTTTGAGGTGTTTCGTTTACGAATACCGAGCTAAAATAATTGTTTAAGATATTACACATTCCTTCATTTGAATATTCAAGTTGACCGTCAGCAGATAATAGTGGACCAATGTGATTCCTAACAACCTTTTTATCTCTGATGTAACTATAGAATTCTTTGGGATTCTCTTTGGATTTATCAGCGATGTTCATTTCGTATTGTCGTTTTCTTTTGACTTCTGAGTGTAGATGGTCTATTGGGATCATTTTTGTGAAGCCAGGTATTATCCTTTATGCTTTGTTTTGCGTTCTTTATAGGCTGTGCATATTTTTTTTCATATTTGTTGGATACCATGTTGTAAATGCAAAGTTAAATGTAGTTTTTATGAGTTCTTTTGTAAATGAGCTTCTTAGTATAGTCACCCCTTCCTTGAAGTACGTTTTCTCTAATTAGTGTCCTTAATGAAAAAAATGTACAATTTATTATCAACATTATTTGGTCATGTATTGATGCACTGTTTTGTTATGACATTGTTTTCTGATCTTTTATTTCTTGGAATATCCTATAATTTCAGGTTTGTCTGTCGAGATTAACACCTTGAGAGAGGGACAATGTGTTTCACCGTGAAAGACGGCAACCCTCCGGGCAGCCATATGCTGAAGCCAGGGTTGGTCACACAGTAGGAAAGGTGTTTTCACGAATTACTTAGTTACGGGAACTGTAGGTTCCCAGGAATATAAATGTTAAGATAAGAGGGAGGGAAGAGGGTAGAGGGGAGTGGAGTATGCAGGGGACGGAATTGGTGTGAGTGGTTTCTATGCTTGTTTTTTTTTTTTTTTTTATACCTCCCGTGTAAGGGGGGAAAAGCTTTTGCTATATGTATATATGTAAAATTTATTTGTTAATTGCTAGTTAGAAATAAGAATACTATGACTTGGTGTATATATATATATATATATATATATATATATATATATATATATATATATATATATATATATATGCTTGTGTATACATATTGTGAACTTATCTTTCTTCACAGTTTCATTGAGGCTGGGTGAGGTTTGAGCCCAAGACTTTATGACAGCTGCCCCTTGTCTACAAGGTTCCTCCCAGAAGTGAACCTGGTTTATCAACGCACTTGTACCAGAGGTGACTCCAGTCCCCTCACCACTACTTGCATCGTGTCCAACACGAACAAACCTCTCGAGTAGGATCACAGACCACTTCAAAGACGTCAAAACACCGTCCAGCATGGTTTCATCATCACACACAACTCGGACCCCATTCGAAAATATCCACAAAGAAACCAACAGAGATAGAATGAGAATCACAATGCGGTATCGATGCACATCAGTAAACAGAAAATCGGCCCTCTACACCTCAAGAGACTACTCCCGTAAATCCGCAGATCGTCAACAACCAGCCTCGCTACGATTACGTGAGCATCCGTGAGTCGCTCTTCTTTAACGTTCAAATTCAAAATAGATAAGGAAGCTCGCTCGAAACCTGACTTCATATTTCCCGAAGATGGCCCGTTTGGACCCAACACACGCGCTCGACATTTTTTTTTTTTTTTTTAACAGCTGAATGAAGAAATAACTTTCTCATCAAAACCTGTATTCAAGATAGTCTTGTGTGTGTGTGTGTGTGTGTGTGTGTGTGTGTGTGTGTGTGTGTGTGTGTGTGTGTGTGTGTGTGTGTGTGTGTTTGTGTGTGTGTGTGCGTGCGCGCGCGCGCGTGTTTGTGTGTGTGTGGGTATGAGTATGTGTGCGTGTGTGCATACACAGTCTAGTCACCTAAAGCTCAGGTTTGTGTGGCGTGGATTTGTACAGGACGCCGCGGTGCCAGGCCCATAAATTAAAAAACCGCGGCCGAACTCTACACCCTTGCGCCCGGACCCGGCGGCCGACCCACGAACCTCAGCCCACTTTGTTTACGACTTGTGTATAAGCCGATCTTTTTTTTTTTTTTTTTTTTTTTTTTTTTTTTTTTTTTTTTTTTTTTTTTACTCCCATTGTGCTGCGAACTCTACCATCCCCGGGAATACTCTTGTACTTCGAATAAAGAGAATCCGCTTCTGAGATACTTCCAGAAGATGGGATTTATGAGTCGGATGGAGAGGGATAATAAAGTCGGATGGATCATATTGACGACGACCTCGACGTCATCGTACAGTACAGCGGCACCAGGGGCAGGCTTCGTGAGGATCCTGCCAAAGAGTAGAATGTGAGTCGTACCCGAAAGTAGCAGGAGGCACCAAACACTATAGTTTGTGCGCTCCAAGGAGTCCGTTCAGGGTGTGGGATACGTCGTGACTTACTAATAACCGTTTTGTCAAATCAACCTTAGTACATGCCTCTCTCTCTCTCTCTCTCTCTCTCTCTCTCTCTCTCTCTCTCTCTCTCTCTCTCTCTCTCTCTCTCTCTCTCACACACACACACACACACACACACACACACACACACACACACACACACACACACATACACACACACACACACACACACACACACACACACACACACATACACACACACACACACACACACTTTCATTTCCCATCTATGTGTTTTTTGATTTATTTTTATATTCTACATATAGTAAAGGATGTATAGTGCAATGAGTATCACTTTT
>NC_134794.1:42578728-42581228 GCF_046742065.1 Oratosquilla oratoria | reverse complement strand
TCAACCAGGGTTCCCCGGAACCTTAAGGTTCCGCAAAAGGTCCCTAAGGGTTCCGCGAGAACAAGTGAGATAAGCTAATGCACTTTTGATTTTTGATTTAATTTCATATACGTAAAATAATTAAACACACACGACATATTCCTGGTTATTGTAATAATGTAATATAGACATCATCCTATCTAACCTATTATTACGAAGAAATAAAATGAGAAAAATATGGTATATGTGTTTTTTTTCCAGGGGTTCCTTGAGACATGCAATTTATTTTAAAGGTTACACAAGTGGTAAAAATGTTGAGAAACGCTACCATACACAAAGACAAATAGTAAATGTGAACGTAAATACTTGTAGTAATAGTTCTCATTTAAGACAAAATGCGTAAAAGCAGGAAAGATTGTCTGAGGAACATCGTCATCGCTTACGGATTTCGTGGCTGCCGAAATGATCGAAGACGCCTTTTCTCTCGAAGACATTTTTTGCCTTCTTGGCAAGGGAGGCCCAGCGGGGAACAGTTTCCCTCCGTGGACTCCTCAGCCCCGTCAACTGCCTTGAGGCACGTCTCTGTCCCTGTCCGCTGACCATGGCGTGGTTTTGGCCATACAATAGAATGCCGGACAATAGAACAGATGCCTGGTGTAAGCGTTGTAAAAGAAAATTACTCCAACCTTTAGCAGAATAATGGCTTGTTGTGGAAAATAAACCCAGATAAACACATGCGTGTTCCACGGATGAATTTGGATTCAGAAAATATACTATAATGTTATAAATGATAATATGAATATAATAGAAAAAAAGAATAGCCTTACACTGCTCTTTCATTCATGGTAAAGGTCAGATTTGATTGGTCGGCACTTGTGTGTGTCGTCGGGGTTGATGGGTGACCAGATAGAGCTTTCTATTGTTGCATATTGATAAATGTTCTTCACGTGTCACGAGCTTAGCGCCAAAGTGGAACATGACAGGGCGCGCGGGAGGGGGAGGGGGGCAGGGGGGAGGGTCGGCGCCAGAATACTATGAAAGACGTTTTTACCGAGAAGGAAATTTTACATCATATCTTTCTTGGCATAATATTTTTGTTTTATCTGTTTTTCATATTTGTTTGATGCTCAAGATAAAGAATAAGAATTTTCTTTGTAGATTGTATGAAATTATAGATTCTATGAAACAGTTCGATGGTCTTTCGACTCATATCCGCGAAATTTTGAAGACTTTAAGACTTGCCTTTGAGTGATGAAGTCTCACATCTCGAACTTCTTTTCAGTACACCAGCGTCCTGGTCATTCTCATGCTCTACACAATTTGGCCCCAGCGAAGTATTAAGTATTCATGCTACTGAAACCAAATTGTGTAGTTTTTGTATGACAGCTGCTGTGAACGACTCATTGATAACAATTCCGAGATGTGAAATTCGAACCCATTATAGATCATCTGAAAGTCCTCAAAGTATTGTGAGGCCATTTTTTTTTTTTTTTTTTTTTTTTTTTTTTTGGGGGGGGGGGTTCACGTGATGATGACCTCGTAGCTTTACCTCTGTGCGATGACGGATTCTTCCCGTCTTTGTTACTCCCCTCGTTAGTCGATTTTATTCATTTATTGCAGAGGGACGGAGGTTGGTGCATGGGGTGTCTGAAATGACACTCAGAATAAAAGTTTTAAGTAAGTTTATCAAAGCACTAACAGACGTGCGTACACTTCGAAGACGAGGACGAGACTAAAAACCCACGCCAATCTTGCATTTGGCGGGAAAGACAGGCACGAATCGCATTGCGATTACAAAAATGCTCACAAAATATACAATAATAAATATATATATTAATAAATAAACAAAACTGAAAATATGTTCATAAAAACACAAGAAATATCACCATTACATTGGGACTGGGTGCCAAGCAGGAACCTCTTCCCGACCCTCGAGACGAACAAATTCAGATGAAATAAACTAAAATGAGGTCATTGTAGAATAGGACACCACCACGCTGACAGGGGACGATGCGGAGGACACAAAGAGGACATCCCTCCCGGGAGAAAATGATTCATCCACGCGGCAGCGCTTTCCCAAAGATCCCTCCAACTGAAGGGGAAGAGCTTACCCCAGGAGGCGCTGAGTAGCTGCGACCGAAGCTGTCATCTTTACCCTAAGTATATGCACCTTGGGGACTGTTGGCCGGCAGGTAATATGTCACTGTTGGGAATCGGACAGAAGTGCGGGATTCGAACAGAGGTCATTCTTGACTACAAAAGTGAGCTTCAAGGTGAGAAACAAAACACGTTCCTGGACTGTCAAGGCAGACCCAAGTCACCGGGAGTTACTAGACTCGAACCGGTGTCCGGGTGATGTCCACAATAATAGCCAATATTGCTAACCTGTCACTAATAAGCAGAGCTTCTGTTTTTGGGAACAACATCCCACCGAGGAAGTGAAATCCTAGAGGTGATAGAGGAAAGGTATTTCAGGAGGGCGATATATCCTCTAGGTTTCAATCCGGGTGTCGGCAGGCGA
>NC_134794.1:42568728-42571228 GCF_046742065.1 Oratosquilla oratoria | reverse complement strand
TGGGCGGGGAGTTGGGTGTGTGTAAGGTCATAGCATTACCCATAGATCGGTCATACGAGCTCTGAGCTCTCTTCCGGGAGGGAAATAGCTATCGATCACGAGTCCAACACGCTATCCAAAAGACCAAGGTGAATACACATGCACAGACACAGACACGTTCACACGGACACACGCGCGCGCCCACGCTGTTGCAACGTTTCCTCACTAAAGAAACCTAAGCAATAGACAATTACCAGTCCTCGGAGACCCACCCTGAGACCAGGAAGAAAATACGCCGCTTAATGTCTGACATCGGATTATTCTTTTTAACCCCCGCCCCCCCCGCCCCCCCCCCTCCATACACACTTTTTTATCTAATTATTTGTTTATTTATTGTTTTCTTCTTTTCTTCTTTTACCGTACTCTTTCGAGGTCAAAAGGAACCTGCTCTTCTCTTGAGGACAACGAAAGGAAACCAAACATTCCTCCCACTATCTCGCTCAGACCAAACTGAGACAGACGGTCAATAACATGCAATACCGAACAGAGTAACACATTCAGAGAAAATGCGAAGATTCCATCCCTTGTATGATATCCAGAATCTGTTCCTGTGTGTTGCGAACGACGAGTCTCCAGGATATGTTCGTGCGGTCAAGCCGACCTTGGGTCAATATATGGCACTTGGGTCAACCCAGGTCGCCGGGAATGATTCTCACTCGCCGAGACTCTTCTGTCAAAACGCGCCGAGACGATGGGATGACGTTAGCCCCTAACAAGCGCAAGCAATTCCCTCACTCCTCCTCCCCCACTCCTCCTCCCCTCTTTCCTCCTCCTCCTCCACTCCTCCTCCCAATCCCAAACAGAAAGTGACGACATGGAGAGAGGTTGTGCCAATCTACCCACAAGGATAGAAGCGCTGCTAAACTACAGTCCATAAAAATGGGTTTGTGGTAGGAATAGTATAAGTAATGGTGATGACATTGGGGGTAATATGACCACAAAATGAACAATATATTTTAAAAATTATTTGCAAAAAACTCACATAGACACACACACGTACGTGTGTGTGCGTACGCGTTTATATGTATACATATACTATACATACATATACATATATATATATATATATGTGTGTGTGTGTGTGTGTGTGTGTGTGTGTGTGTGTGTGTGTGTGTGTGTGTGTGTGTGTGTGTGTGTGTGTGTGTGTGTGTGTGTGTGTGTGTGTGTATGTATACAGCATCGAGTTTGTAAAGGGCAGGAACCGGCAAGCGGTGTTCTCACATTCGCCTCAGGCTGGGTTAAAAACAGTTGATCCCTTTGGGAGGGCAGGAGCTATCCTCCACCACACAGAGCTAAAAAAATATTCAAGCGAGAGCCACAAAAATAATAAATAAACAAATAAATAAGTAAGTAAATAAATAAATGAATAAATAGATAAATATGCACAAAAAAAAATCAAAATAAAGCTGCACCGCCTGATAAAGAGTTACTATTGGTGAAGTTGAGCCAAGCTTGAGTGAGCCGTCGCTACCCACCGCGCTGTGGAACTCACGCAGGCAAGGTCATCATATTAAGACACCTGGCCAGGACTCCTAGTAATGTATTTGAATTGGACAAATTTAAGTTTAAGAAGGAAATAGGCAATATCTGGTTTACCAACAGAATGGTTAACAAGTGGAATAGATGTAGTAACCATGTTGTGAGCGCTGAAAATCATTGGTTATCTTAAAGAGTTGCCCAGTTAAATATTTCCCTTTTTCTCTTTTGTAATGTTATTTATTTCCACGAGAATCATGTTTAAAACTAATATCTTATCTCAAAAGCACTGGTTGTGGGCCTTTTTGACAAAAACATCCGTTGTCTCCTAATCTGCATTTTAAAACAGCATGTAGCGTCTTTTTTTTTTTTTTTTTTTTTTTTATTATTAGTTCCGATGACGTCATGGGCCCTGTAGCAAAACAAACAATTCCTTCAGCGATGTAGAGAGTTTTTCGCCGTCTTTTGAAAGTAGTCTCGACTCCTGTCATGTCTTTGCATGATTATGGTAATAACATAATAATTACATATATACTTATGTGATTAAGGTAAATTATCATTATATTTTATTTGTTAATACATAATATAGGAATGGATACAGACGTATTGAATGTAGATAGAGAAGTACGTTTCGAACGTATGGCAAAACTGCCGCGTGATCCACCTAGTGGTGGAGCGGTAATGAGTTCTTCATCGTCCCTTGAGAATAGTCTTGACTCCCTAAATATCTCTGACAACACCCAAGACGTGGGAATAGACGGCATAGTAATGAGCTATTAATATCTCTCTAAAGTGGAAAAGTCTCCAGATTTCGATCCACCGGAAAATTACTAGCTGGAGCAACGAATGGATAACACAAATTGGTAAGCCAAACACACAGTTCTCCTTGCATAGTCATGGCTTTGCATATTAATTTATTGCATCTTAGCTAGGCCTACATATTTTCGATTTAGTCTAAATGCCCAATATCCTGTGGTTAGTACGA
>NC_134794.1:42531228-42566228 GCF_046742065.1 Oratosquilla oratoria | reverse complement strand
TGACATTTGGTACTCCATTTACCTCCAGTGCTAGGGTGTTGTCGGCAGTAACCAGCGCCTCTATCCTGCTAACGGCGATCTCCAGAGGAGAGATCTAAGTAGGTATTGGTAGCAGCACGGAGGGATAGTAGAAGTTAAAAGTATTCAGTCTTATTTTCAGAGGAGATTAGTCTTCGTTAATAAAAAACAAAAGCCGCGTGACTTTCGTCCGTCGGAAGAGAGAGAGAGAGAGAGTGGGGGGGAGAGAGAGAGTGGGAGAGAGAGAGAGAGAGAGAGAGAGAGAGAGAGAGAGAGAGAGAGAGAGAGAGAGAGAGAGAGAGAGAGAGAGAGAGAGAGAGAGAGAGAGAGGGAGAGAGAGAGAGAGAGGGACGAGGGGAGAGATCTCGAGCCAGGGAGGCTTCCTTCCCCAAACGGGAACCAGCCCCGCCCCTCCTCGCCCCGCCCCCTCATTTCGTCTTGCCGCTGCCATCAACTCCCCCTCCCACACCTCCGCCTGTCCCTTCTCGTCCACTGTTATTGTCGCTGTTTGCCGATGTTGTTGCTTTTGTGTCACTGCTTTACTGTTGTTGCTGTTTTTGAGTGTTTCCGGTCTGGCACGAGCCCTTCTCGGAGAGTTCCCGCACAATGCTGGACTTTGTCATCATGAGGAAACTACACCAGGAGGCGCGTAGCTGCGGCCAAAGCAGACACCTTTGCTCTATGATGCGTTTGGACTGTGGGGACCGTTAATAGTCCCTACAAAGAAACGAAGAGGATTGAGACATAACTAAGGGAATGCAAGACCAAAAAAAAAAAAAAAAAAAAAAAAATTAGCACATACAAAATATAGTGTCCGTTGACTTGTTGAAAAAAAATGTGCCTCGCATAGACTTCTTCGGTTTCTTCAAAAACTCCCTTTCCCTTGTCCCTCCTCTCCCCCCCCCCTCCCCGCCTCTCCCCAACGAAAAACACGTTTCCTAACTTTCAGATGTTTCATTTGTTTGTTTTCATAAACTCTATATTGATCCCCTTCTCCAAGGGTGAAACAATATCATTAACCATCAGCCCATCCACGGAGGATTTTATAGTTGTCCCCCCTTTTGCCTTAAAGCTGTTTCCCGTTTTCTCCGCGAGAAAAAATGGATGATAAAGGAAAATCTTCCTGGGTCTCTTTTGGCATCCACCTTCGACTGGGTTCACCTGTTCCTTCAAGAAGCTGCACTCAACATCGCAGAGAATATCCCATTTTGTCGACCAACAGTCCCTCTCTCCATTTTCTTTCTTGATCTCCCAGAGTCCTTTTTTTTTACAGAGCCGTTGGTTTAGGTTTTCCCTTACGTACTCTACCACTACTACTACTACTACTACTACTACTACTACTACTACTACTACTACTACTACTACTACTACTACTACTACTACTACTACTACTACTACTACTACTACTACTACTATTACTACTACTTCTACTACTACTGTTACTATGATGATGACACGAAATTTATAATTTAACGTGTCCCCCTCCCCTCCCCTGGGGGTATTGATCATTGGAGCCTACCGTCTTCTGCCTCGGAGAGGTCAGACAAGATCCTCCTCCTCCCCCTCCCCCTCCCCCCCTCCAGCATATGGAGGGGAGGAGGAGAAGAGAGAGAGAGAGAGTGGGCTCCTGTCCTGAGTTGAGCAAAATCGCCTGGAGTTAAACAGAACAACATATGCGAATGTAATTAAAAAGACATCTACCGAAATTGGGGAGGGGTGGAGTGGCTTCTCACTGGCAGAATGAAATCACCTGTCGGCAGATAGAATGAATACACGCGTTTCTCAAACCGCGTTCAGCGTTTTCCTCAAGACGGGTGAATCGAGCTGACGGGTGAAAAAAATCACCTGGCGAAGCACAAAACAACTGATACAGGACGTGAACCCAAAGGGGGGGGGGGGAACATGCAAACTTGGTCGCCCCTCCCCTCCTCTTACGCCCATCTCATCCTCCTTCATTCTTCCCCTTCACCTGCTCTCCATGACCCGCGTCTTAGGCTCATCACATCCTCCCTGCCCTCCCCTCCCCTGCCCTCCAATCGTCTCTCAGCGGATTGCTCGGCATGCGAGGACCGGCTAGACGTCCTTTCGTGCCACCAGACGTAGGACATAGACTCATCTACCTGTGTCCATTTGTGCGTTCACGAGTGCCTTATTATACGATATATGTATATGTATATATATATATATATATAGATATATATATATATATATATATATATGTAGAGACATTGGGACAAATTATGTAGATATATATACATAAATATATATATATATATATATATATATATATATATATATATATATATATATATATATTATATTTATATATATATATATATTTATATATATATATTCATATATATATATATAAATATATATATATTCATATATATATATATATATATATATAAAAATATAATGTGTGTGTGTGTGTGTGTGTGTGTGTGTGTCTGTGTACAGTATACATATGTATATATGTATATATATATACATATATATATATGTATATATATATATATATATATATATATATATATATATATATATATATATATATATATATATACGTTAGCCACAATGTAATGTTCACACTCGTCACGAGCTATGGTAACTCGGGGAGGTGGTGAGGTTCACCCCATGTATATAATGCCCACAGCCCGTTTATAAACCTATTCCTTTGGAAAAGCATACCTGCGAAACTAGTCAGGAATAAACTCAAGACTAAGACTCCTGTGTTTCCTATTCCGCTTACATCAACCTGTCAGAATGTCTCAACATATATATATATATGTGTGTGTGTGTGTGTGTGTGTGTGTGTGTGTGTGTGTGTGTGTGTGTGTGTGTGTGTGTGTGTGTGTGTGTGTGTGTGTGTGTGTGTGTGTGTGTGTGTGTGTGTGTGTGTGTGTGTGTGTGTGTGTGTGTGTGTGTGTACAGTATATATATGTATATATATGTGTATATATATATATATATACATATATATATACATATACATATATACATATATATGAATAAATATATATACTAGCCAAATTACCCGCGCGTTGCTGCGAGTTCGTGAATCATCCCTAACCTAACCATACCCCACCTAACTTTAACCCTTAACCTTAACCAAAATATATTTTTCAAATTAAACATAATTATCCAAGTACCTGGAGTGATAGGGTATCAGAATATATATGGTTATGGGGGTCTATCTGCAAAACCCTAGGAGGAGTTCGTGAACATACAAACAAACAAACAAACAAATTGACAGACAAATGAAAGATAGTAATCCAAGTACCTTGGGTTATAAGGCTTCAGAATGTATATGGTTTACGGGGTCTATCTGCAAAAACCTAGGAGGAGTTCGTGAATAATCTCTAACCTAACCATACCCCACCTAACTTTAAGCCTTAACCCTAACCAAAATATATATTTTTTTGAAAGTGAAATATATTTATCCAAGTATCTGAAGTGATAGGGTATCAGAATATTTATGGTTATGGGGGTCTATATGCAAAACCCTATGAGGAGTTCCCTAACAAACAAATAAACAAACAAACAGACAGACAGACAAATGAAAGATAGTTTTCCAAGCACCTTAGGTTATAAGGTTTCAGAATATATATGGTTATAGGAGTCTATCTGCAAAAACCTAGGAGTAGTTCGTGAATAATTACTCACCTAACCATAACCCACCTAACTTTAACCCTTAACCTCAACCAAAATATTTTTTTTTAATGAAATATAGTTATCCAAGTACCTGGAGGGATAGGGTATCAGAATATATATGGTTATGGGGGTCAATCTGCAAAACCCTAGGAGGAGAACGTGATCAAACAAACAAATAAACAAACAGACAGACTGACAGAGGCTACTACTTATGTATATACATATATATATATATATATATATGTATATATATATATATATATATATGTATATATATATGTATGTATATATGTATATATATATATGTATATATATATGTGCATATATATGTATATATATAAGTATATATACATATATATATATGTATATATGTATATATATATATGGTTGTAATTTTTCCTTCAAAAACTCTAGAACTACCGTTACATCAATCTGAGTGAATAACGAAACTACATCTAGACTTAGTAATTTTCTGCTACTAGGTAGGTTGTGACTTTTGATCTTTCTTATAAAGTCTTCTGAGTGTTTTATGTGAGACTCTGAGAAACAACCTACATACGGTGATAGTATTTGTGTGAGCCATTTTGAGGTCTTATGTGTACAAGAATTCCTATTTGATATGATGGGTCTGAGAGGAATGCCGTCTTTGTGCAATTTTGGAAGACCGTAAAAGTTGGGCAACTGGGGATTAATGACTTTCAGTTTTTGGAACGTGTCTTTACCTAAGATTTTAATGGCATGTTTGTTAAATTCTGAAGCAGTGTTTAGCCGTTTTTATAGAACACACTACTTTTAATGGAATTGCGCGCATTAGCGGTTAAGTAACTAATGCGCGCAATTCCATTAAAAGTAGTGTGTTCTATAAAAACGGCTAAACAGCCGCAGCGGTTGAGAGGCTAAACAGCCTCTCGTGCGTCCGTAGCCTAAGTGTCTGGATAGAAGGATGAGGCGACCGAAGCCATACCAACTTGTGGTCAGGATGTCCAACAAGCGAAAACGTGTGTGGATAATCGAAGGGTTTTCTTACCCCGAGAGGGGCGCATGACTAGAGATGGATCGGAAGTAAATGTACAGGATTAATGATAATGAGGTGCCAATCTTCGTCTACTTAATGGAACGAGTTAAAGAGACTCTCCACCCTTGCTTAGGCAAATTGCTTCCCGGGTAATGAATGCTAATCGAATATTACAAATGAAGTGTTTGAGGTAGACAGTTTCCAGTAAATAAATTACTAATTGAAGCACTTGAAACAAACGAATTATCATTATCTGTTTAACTTTCTTATTATTAAAAACTAGTTAACTACGAATTATTTTTCAATCATCAACGAATTATCTGTAAATAAACAGATATATCGGTAGACTGGTAGATGATTAAGTAGATAGAACTATATAGATAAACGAGTAACGAAAAAATAAGCGGTTCCTCTGTTGATGATGGCGTCCCAATTTCCCCTTTCACCTGGAAAGGCAACACGGGAAGCAGATGCGCCGTCCTCTTGGGGTCGTCCCCCTCCTTCCAACCATGACGTCACAGCATTTACGTGGCGTCACGGCGCATGCGCGCGTACATCGACTCTAACCTCGATCAGGGGTCGGGCGTAGGGGGTGGGGGTGGGGACATCCAGAGGGAAAAATACATCCCTCATCTCTGCGTTTAACCATGTAACGTTATGGCCTTGCTCTTCATACAGAAACGAGTCTCTAAAACATATCTAGACATTTTCAATAGTAACAAGAGTGTGCCCTTGCTGAACATTACAACATTATGCCAAGATAACCATGTATGAACATAACATAACATAAGAACATAAGAATGAAGGAGACTGCAAGAGACCATAAGGCCTACACTAGGCAGCTCCGTATCCATCACCACCTGTCATCCCCATCCATGAAATTGTTTAACCGTTTTTTAAAACAACTGATAGTTTCAGCGCTCACTACATGGTTACTAAGTCTATTCCATTCGTTGACCACCCTATTAGTAAACCAATTCTTGCCTATTTCCTTCTTAAATCTAAATTTGTCCAGTTTAAATCCATTACTGTGAGTCCTGCCCTGTTGTTTTAATATGATGACCTTGTTTGCATCACCCTTGTTAAAGCCTTTGATCCACTTGAACACCTCTATTAGATCACCCCGCACTCTGCGTCTTTCCAGAGAGTGTAAGTTAAGGTGCCTAAGCCTCTCCTCGTAAGGCAAATTTCTGAGTCCATGTATCATTTTGGTCATTCTTCTCTGTACTGATTCTAGTGAACTGATGTCCATTCTATAGGACGGAGACCAAAACTGTACCGCATAGTCAAGGATGGGTCTAACTAACGCTAGATAGAGTTTGATAATTACCTCTGCACTTCTATTCGTTACCGTCCTAGCAATAAATACTAATCCTCTGTTAGCTTTATTCCTGACGTTAATGCACTGTTTCCTGCTTTTAAGGTCCGGACTCACTAGAACTCCCAAGTCTCTCTCGCACTCAGTTTTCTCTAATAGCGTGTTATCTATGCTGTCTCTATTTTCGAGGTTGTGTAGCCCTACGTTTAACACGCTACACATAGAGATATTGAAATTCATTTGCCATTTCACCGACCATGTGAACAATTTTTACGATCATCGTGCAGAATCTCTGCGTCGTCTCCTGACCTAATTAGGCGTCCTAATTAGGTCAGGAGACTTTATTGTGCTAAAGTGAGAAATTGAAAAAAAAAAAATAGAGGGTAGAGTGCCCCTTGTGCACTCTCTCGATATTCAAACCCTCCTCCTACTCCTCAACCACCAACCCCTCATCCATGGAAATATAAGAAACAGCAGATCTCTTTGCGAGGTCTTGAAATCCATATCTATGAGTCATGAATATAGTTTTGTATGACTGCTCTATGTATGTGTTTGTGTGCGTGTGTGTGTGTGTGTGTGTGTGAGAGAGAGAGAGAGAGAGAGAGAGAGAGAGAGAGAGAGAGAGAGAGAGAGAGAGAGAGAGAGAGAGAGAGAGAGAGAGAGAGACAGAGAGAGAGATTCACCGTGGTCTTGGATCACGTGTTGGAAGAGAGCTCAGAGCTCATATATGACCGATCTATGGGTAATGCTGTGACCTAACACGCACACACACA
This sequence comes from Oratosquilla oratoria, assembly GCF_046742065.1. Taxonomy (NCBI): domain Eukaryota; kingdom Metazoa; phylum Arthropoda; class Malacostraca; order Stomatopoda; family Squillidae; genus Oratosquilla; species Oratosquilla oratoria. The sequence continues at coordinate 42,559,450 of NC_134794.1, read as the reverse complement.
CCCAACTCTCCGCACACGAGAGTTAGAGTAGCTACTCGCAGCGCACCCCTGTTGGACTCGTGATCGACAGCTGTTTCCCTCCTGGAAGAGAGCTCAGAGCTCGTATGACCGATCTATGGATAATACTGTGACCTTACACGCACACACAACCCAAGCTCCCCACCCACGAGAGTTGGAGTAACGACTGGAAATGCAGCGGTACTGAAATTATTTCAGCCCTGGGCAGGATTCGAACCCGGACCGCCGTAGTGACAGTCAGGGACTACCAACCGCGCCACCGAGTGTGTGTGTGTGTGTGTGTGTGTGTGTGTGTGTGTGTGTGTGTGTGTGTGTGTGTGTGTGTGTGTGTGTGTGTGTGTGTGTGTGTGTGTGTGTGTGTGTGTGTGTGTGTGTACGTGTGTATGTGTGCGTGTGTATGTGTGTGTGTGCTCTCGTATGTGTTCTAGATTACTTTTCAAATTTTACTGTACTTCTTTTCTGTCGTCCTTTTAGATTTCTCTTCCTTCAACCAACCCAGGACTCCATCTCTTCTTGTTTTCGTGGCAGTAGAGGGGAAAGCAAGATCTGACACTGCGTCCATCTGTGTGTAGTAAAAGACCATTAGATAGGGTGAGGCGAGGAAACGGAATTCCCCTTTCTGTATTTACTCCTAGAAGAGTTAAAAGGAAAGAAAAGGTTCAGCGTCCACCCAGATCCCCAGTAACTGCTTCCCCAGACGTGGACATGGAACAAACGAGAGGAAAAAGGGAGATGGGAAGTTGAATTATCATTTCGTGAAACTGAGTTGTAAGGAAAAAGGTGAGATTGAAGTGGAATATGGTCGTTAGGATGTCTGGATGTGACAGAGGATGAGGAAACGAGATAGCGGCTTTGTCGGTGAGTGCCGAGATGACTGAATGGAAGGAAGTGTCATCAAGAACAATCTGAGGAAAAGTGAGAGTAGGTTATGAGGTGCCGGTGTTTGTCAGCACCTCATAACCTCATAAATAAGATTCTAGGACTGATTGCGCGATCTTTTGATTTCAAAAGTCCATCACTCATTAACAAGCTATATAAATCGTTAGTTCGTCCACATTTGGAATATGCTGTTTCCGTATGGTCACCGAATCTCATTAAAGACATTGACAGACTAAAAAAAGTACAACGGCGAGCCACAAAACTGATTCCAAATATCAAAAATAAATCATACGAAAATCGACTAAAACATATGAATCTGTTTTCCCTAAAAAGGCGTAGACTCAGAGGTGACTTGATACAGGTCTTTAAGATTTTAAAGGGAATTGACAACATCAAAAGTGACCAAATTTTCACATTGAATGAGAATCCGACAAGAAACAATGGTCTCAAACTGTCCGGAAATAGATTCAATTTGGAAGTAGGTAGAAACAACTTTGCCAACCGTGTAGTTAATGAATGGAATAAACTTCCTGCACAGGTAGTGCAATGTAGTTCAGTTCGAAGCTTTAAGAATCATTTAGATAAACACCTAAGCAAGATGCTGTAATGATTATAATTTATTTTATATTATTTGTTTTTGTTTTGTTATCATTTGTCTGTCTGATTTTCATTTATTATTAGTTATATGTCAATTTATTATTATTTACTATTTACCTGTTTGTTTATTATTTAACTATACCTATGCATTTATTTATGTATTTTATTTGTTATTTACATTATTATAGTTTTTATTTATTATTTTATTATTATTATGATTTTTTTCGCATCCGACCTAGATATGGACCAAAAGGTCTCCTGTCGGTATGCTCCGCCTTTGTAATCCTTTGTGTGTTCCCGGTAGTAAGAGAAGTGAAGGAAAGAGAGAGGAGGGAGTTTTGGAAGAAGTAAAGGAAAGAGAGAGGAGGAGTTTTGGAAGAAGTGAAGGAAAGAGAGAGGAGGAGTTTTGGAAGAAGTGAAGGAAAGAGAGAGGAGGAGTTTTGGAAGAAGTGAAGGAAAGAGAGAGGAGGAGTTTTGGGAGAAGTGAAGGAAAGAGAGAGGAGGAGTTTTGGAAGAAGTGAAGGAAAGAGAGAGGAGGAGTTTTGGGAGAAGTGAAGGAAAGAGAGAGGAGGAGTTTTGGGAGAAGTGAAGGAAAGAGAGAGGAGGAGTTTTGGGAGAAGTGAAGGGAGTTTCAAGAGATTTTTGGAAAGAATGTGAAACAGTCAAGGACTGGTTTACTAACACATCGGTTAACAAAGGGAACAGACTTAGTTACAATGTATTGAGCGCTGAAATAATGGGTTGATTTAAGCGAAGATTGGATAACTTTATGGAGAGGGATGAAAGATGATAAGGGACATGAAACTGCCTAGTGTAGGCCTTATGGTCTCTTGTAGTCGACTCCATTCATATGGTCTTATGATGAATGTAGTGGTAATGGAAAAGCTGAATGTTAGAGGGTGCCAATGTTAGAAGATGCCAATGTTAGAGGGTGCCAATGTTAGGTGTCCTTATGTGCAGAGGAGTGGAAGCGGAGTGAAAATGATGGAGATGTTTTCTGGAAGAGAAATGGTGATTGTTAATACTGTGTTCAATAATAATGACGTGTTTATTTGTTTTGTTATCAATTGTCTGTTTTTTTATTATTATCTGCTTGATTCTCGTTTATTATTAGTTATATGTCAATTTATCATTATTTACTATTTACCTGTTTGTTTATTATTTAACTACAACTATGCATTTATTTATTTGTTTTATTTATTATCATTTATATTATTATATATTTTTCATTTTTTATTTATTTATCTATCATTATATATTTTTTTCACATCCGACCTAGTTATGGACCAAAAGGTCTCCTGTCGGCATGCTCCGCCTTTGTAATCCTTTGTAATAAGTATATATGGAGAAGAGTGGTTGGTGGGTGCATAGTTGACAGTATTGGTAGATGATGTGTTGTGTCAAGGGAATGTGTGGAAGAATGGAAAGAGTGTTGGAATTTCCGATAATCTGGGAGAGTAAAGGTTGAGGGTAACCAAAAGATAGAGGAAATATGAAAACGGGGGGAGGCAGATAGTTGAATGATGAGGGAGAAATATGAGTTAATAGGTAAGTCTGAGGAATGTGTGGAATGTTGTAAGTGAGGGGGTGGAAGAGGAAGTGGATGAAAAATGCCTATGGTTTATGGAGGAAGTGAAGTGTTCAGAAACGGTTTGTGGAAAGAGGTGAATAGGTGGAAGCAGAGGAAGGGGTGGAAGAGGAAGTGGATGAAAAATGCCTATGGTTTATGGAGGAAGTGAAGTGTTCGAAAACGGTATGTGGAAAGAGGAGAATAGGTGGAAGCAGAGGAAAGGGTATTGAAAAATGTGGCATGAAGTGTGGCCCAGGTAAATGGTTACGTGTATGCGATGTATTGTGTGAAGAGGCTGGAAGTAATACAAATGACAATGTTTGAAGAGGCTGGAAGTAAAATAAATAATAAGGGTGGCCGCGACAAGAGCTGACGTGATGTGTGGTAGATGTTTGTGTGAGAATTTATAAAAAAAAAAATATATATATATATAGAAAGATATTTTAGGAGGAAGTGAAAAATGTGCTGGAAGTGAAACAAATGATAAGGGTGGCTACGAGAAGAGCGGAAGTGATGTGTGGTAGATGTTTGTGTGAGAATTTATAAAATAATAGAAAGATATTTTAGGAGGAAGTGAAAAAATGTCCTATGATTTGAAAGGTAGAGCAGGGAGCGAAAAGGATGAGCACTTATTAGCGGACCAAAGGTGTTGAGAATTTCAAAGTAATGAATATGGAAGACAATAGACAGGCAGCGATTGTGCTGGCGGAGATGTTAAGAGAATGACTGTCAAGATGGTGAAACTGATAGGGCAGTTATGAGTGAGGAGGTAAATTGAGATAAAAGAAAGCTGGTGAAGCCCCAGGCCTAAAAGGGTATCGTGGAAAATGTTTGACAAAGAATGGACCGATAATAGTGGAGTGACTGGTGAGGTTGCTCAGTATGTGCTCAAGGAAAGGACTGTCCTGATTGACTGAAGGAGTGTATGTTTAACCCCACTATACAGTGCGACGGAAGGTAAGTATACATAAATGTAGCAGATTTTGATAGATTGGTTTGTTGAATGTGATTGGAAAGGTGGATGGGCTTGCGTTGATTAAAAGGATACTGAAGGGAAGAGACGTAGGAACAAGTCAGGAAAGGTGTGGTTTTTATGAAAAATAGAGTGTGTTGATCAAGTAGTTAGCAAAAGATAAGGATGTATATACGGTGTCTCTTAAAGCGTATGGCAGGGTTAATAAACAAAAGGTAGTGAACGTGTTATAAATGTAGGGAATAGGGGAGATCTGTTGAAAGTAATAGAGCATATGTACGGGTTATGTGCAGTGATGCCGAATGACAAGCGGAGTTTACAAGAGCAATGTTTCGGCACCAAGTTCTCGTTTTCTCGGCAGCTTTTTCCCGCTTTGTTGGATATATATGGGTTATGTGCGTTGAGGCCGAATAACTTCAACAGGGTTCACACGACCAATGATTCGGCACCAAGTTCTCGATTTCTCGGCAGCTTTTTCCCGCTTTGCTGGACTCGTTCTTCACATAATACTGGAGTTTGTCCCTTGCGGCCAGTTTCGTACCAGCTAGTGTTTACAACCACCACCTGTGACCAATATGGTGAGCCACGCACCACTATCTAACCCAACCTAACGAAACAAACTGAACCTAAGCACACTAACCTAACCTAACCTAACCTTGCTTCCCCCCATAGAGGAACATGGCGAGTCACGCAACACCACCTAACCCAGCGTAATGAAACTAACTTAACCTAACCAAACTAATCTAAACTAAACAAACTAATCTAACCTAACCAAACCTTGCTTTCCCCAAAAAACAGATAATATTTAAAAATATCTGTCATCTTTATGAATAAATTGCGGTGAGTAATTTAAACTACTCAGAATAAAAAGTTATGTCTGATGAGAAGGATAAGAAAAATCATGTTGACACTGGTGAAAAAATAAAAGAATAACATAACACAAGCTAGATTTAATGCAATTCAACCTAGAATATATCTGAAAGGAGCACTTTTGTTTCCAAGAAGGATGCATTTCACACACACACAATATATACATATAATATATATATATATATATATATATAACACAGGAAACCCACAGTCGGAGAAAATAAAATTCTATATATACATATATATATGTATATATATATATATGTATATATATATATATATATATATATATATATATATATATATATATATATATATTCTAAATTTAATTGTATATTTGCTGGGCACTTAACTCACTAAAGGTGTTGTTACATAAACAATTCTCGTAGATTCTGTGATATTTGTATCTACCCTGTCTCATGATCCAAGTCATTTGGCGTATTCAGCAATTGTATTTGCATCATTTTTTGTTGGCATCAATTTAAATCTCTGTCATAATGTACACTACTATCATTTACATAAAATAAGGCCACATAAAAAAAATAAGTTGATTATCGTCCCCACCCGACCCAAGAAAACGGTCCGACTCGATTTTTTTTCTCTCAAAAATCCCAAAAGACGCGAGCCGTTCAGACTATCCAATTTCAAAATTTGCGCCTCTTGAGTTTCGAGCCTTCCGAAGGTGCTCGACTGCGCCTCGGTACCATTCAGCGCACCGCATGAATAGCTAACTCGGTGAAAGTGCCGATGTTTTTGGTTTACGGCATTTTTATGATTTTCACTTTAGATAGCACATCACAAAAAGACAATTCTACCCTCTTAAAGCCTTGGTATGGACTGAGCATTGCCAACGACACGTCATTTTCTGAATTCTACGCAGATTTCGACTTAAAAAGGCCGCTAAAGTTTCCTGAGGGGTCCTATATCGGGAGCAAGATGACCATCTTCACAATACCTTGTGAACACGGAACTTGTTTACAAAAAGTGCTGCCGCGGCACAGAAAACGGGAGTTCGGTGCCGCAACATTGCTAGTGTGAACCGGGCTTTATGGTGAATGTAGAACTACGTCAGGGTTATGTGATGTCTCCATAGTTATTCAGCTTGTATATGGATGGTGTGGTAAAAGAAGTAAATGCAAGTATGCTAGGTAGAGATTTTAATTAATGGACAAGAATGGAAAGATATGAGAAGTGAATAAATGGTTTTTGCTCCTTAGATAGGTTGAAAGGAGACGAATGTGTCTGAAATGAGATGACTGATAAGTATGTATTTCAAGAATAGGTATAAAGTGAGGGATGTAAATGTGAGGCAAAGAAAGGGAACCGGAAGAAAGCTATATGATAGTGGATTAGTGAGGTGGCCTGGGCATATGGGAAGGATAAATGAAGAACATCTAAAGAAGAGAATGCAGAAGTGGAGTTACCTCGAGGAAACATACCTTGAGTGAGATGGACAGAGTGGATGAGGTCCAGGGAGCATACACGTGGTTACTGGAGCAAGGAAGAGAGTGCTGCAACTGACAGAAAATGTGTGGCGATTGTCAATGGATTAAGGATGACATTTGTCCTTCCAGACCTCTTCGTGTAGCCCTCAAATTGCTTCTCACTAATACGTCTCCACAGCTCATCATTTGTTATCATTCGATTGTCTTACCTCTTTCCTTTCCTGTACTCTATTTTTCTTTGTCATTTGTTTTTTTCCTTGATGTGTTTCCTATCCTTTCTCCATTTTGTTTCTCTTTGTCTTATTTTTTTTGTCTTATTTTTATCTATTTTTATTTATTTTGTCTTATTTTTTGTCCATTTTCTTTCTCTTTGTCATAATTTTTTTCCTTTTCCTTTTTCCTATCCTTTCTCCATATTGTTTCTCTTTGTCTTATTCCCTTAGTTGTACCACTCGTCACGCCCACACCAGCTGCTGTAATTTCCGGTTGTCCAAGAGTTCTTGTCAACGATGGGGTCCTCCTGTCCAACGAAGGTTCTTCTGATCCTGAGTAACTTCCCCTTCTTGCTCCTCAGCACGCTCTGTCCTCTGCTCTTAAGGTCCTCTCGTTTTATATGAAGGTCATTCCCGTTGTGGGTTCGAATCCTGTACTCTTCTCCGATTTCCAGCAGTGACTGTTACCAGCATCACCAGCTCAAGCGTATAATAGGGCGAAGGTGACGGCTTCGGCCGCAGCTACGCGGCTCTTGGCGCAGACTCCTCAACTTCTTTTTCTTCTTCTTTTTCTTCTTCTTCTTCTTCTTCTTTTTTTTCTTCTTCTTCTTCTTCTTCTTCTTCTTCTTCTTTTTCTTCTTCTTTCTTCTTCTTCATCTTCTTTTTCATCATCTTCTTCTTCTTCTTCTTCTTCTTCTTCTTCTTCTTCTTCTTCTTCTTCTTCTTCTTCTTCTCCTTTTTCTTCTTTTTCTCCTTCTTCTTCATCATCTTCTTCATCTTCTTCTTTTTGTTCTTCATCTTCTTCTTCTTCTCCTTCTTCTTCTTCTTCTTTTTCTCCTTCTTCATCTTCTTCTTCATCTTCTTCTTCATCTTCATCTTCTTCATCTTCTTCTTCATCTTCTTTTTGTTCTTCATCTTCCTCTTCTTCTCCTTCTTCTTCTTCTTCTTCTTCTCCTTCTTCTTCTTCTTCTTTTTCTCCTTCTTCTTCATCTTCTTCTTCTTCTTCTTCTTCTTCTTCTTCTTCTTCTTCTTCTTCTTCTTCTTCTTCTTCTTCTTCTTCTTCTTCTCCTTCTTCTTCTTCTTTTTCTCCTTCTTCTTTTTCCTCCCGTTGTCCATAGTAGGTTTTTTCTCCTTAGTTTGAAGTCCTTCTCAGTTTACGTGTCTTTTTCGTTATCCATTGGTTTATTTTTTCCTTCGTTAGGTTCCCCTTAGTTTTATGTTCCTTTTGTCGTACGTTGGTTTCATTCGTTTTCCATAGAACACAAGAATGGAGGAGATTCCAAGAGACCATAAGGCCTACACCACGCAGTCCCATGTTCATTACCACCTATGCTCCCCGTCCATAACGTTATCTTGTTCTTTCATGAATTTTTGCCATTGGTCTTTTAGTTCCTCTCATTGCGCTCAGGTTCCTATCCCCTTTGGTAAATTCTTAATATTGGTTACGTTCTTGTTTTACGTGTAGCTCTCTCCTGTTGTCCGCAAGTCTGTCACCCATATCTCACTCCATCTCCCTATGTCCTCTCCATACCCTCCCATTAGCTACCCTTTAAATACCGGCTCACCTCGCCAACGCTTTATCTATTCTCTTTGCTCTTTGCTCTTTGCTCACCACATCTTCCTTCTCGTAGCTGACTTTGTGTGCCTCCGCTCCACAGACTCCCTCCCTCCCTCCCTCCCTCCCCCACCGAGACCTAGAGGCCCTTTTGACCCAGATAAAATCGTTTTTGGTTCCTGGCGAGCGTGTCAGCCGGGACGAAATCCTTATGTATATGGCCCCCAGGTATCTTTTGTGGGTCACATACTTTTCATTCTCTCTTACATACTCTTGACTTGTGTAGTGAGCGCTGAACCTATTGGTTGTTTTAAGAAAAGGTTAGGTGCTTTCATGGATAGGGATGAATGGTAGTAAAGGACATAGAACTGACCGGTGTAGGCCTTATGGTCTCTTGCAGTCTCCTTCATTTTTATATACTTATACTCTTCTACCCCTATACGGGTCATTGACTTTATATGTTTTAGTCAGTCAGGAATTTAGGGAATGTAGTGACGTCCCAAACGGACCAGAGTCACGCATAATTTTTTTTTTTTTTAATTATTGTAGACGCCTGTCCACTGGAAAAGTAAAAAAAGAACACTGATTACTTATAACTTCAACTATCACTCGTTTCCACTTCTACTCTGCCTAAATGTCTCCTTTACTATCTCAGCGGCTCCTCCTAGGTGCAATATGGTCTCCAAGAACTTAAACGCTGAATACTCCTGGAGAAAATGGATAAAACAAAAACAAAATATGTGAAACAAAAACGTGCCTTACACTCTGCGCTTAGTCTAAGGCCTGACGATTACCACCACCACCACCAACACCACTCCATCACAAGCGCACCACCCACCGCGTTTCCAGGGCAGGTGGGTCGAAAGCGCGCCTGTCCCGCACACCTGGGCAGACCCAGCTGCCGTCTCCTCCCTCCCTCCCTCCCTCCCTCCCTCCCTCCCTCCTCCTCCTCCTCCTCCTCCTCCTCCTCCTCTTCTTCCTCCTCCTCCTCCTCCTCCTCCCCTTCCTCCTCCTCCTCCTCATCTTCATTTTTCTTCACTTAGTCCTCTTCTTCCTCCTCCTCATTTTTCTTCCCTTCTTCCTCTACTTTCTCCTCCTCCTTCTTCTTCCTTCTCCTCCTCCTTCTCCTCCTACTACTCCTCCTCTCCCCTCCTTTTAATCTTTTCTTCCTCTTCTATCCAATCATATCCCCCCTTCCTGATCTCCTCTCACCTCTGTTTTCCCTCTCCTTCCTCTCCTTCCTCTCTTCTCCCTCCTCCTACTCTCTTCTCCTCACACTCACAATCTCCCCTTTCCTCCTCCTCCATCAATTTCTCAACCGTTCAATTCTGCCCCCTTTCTACCCCCTGTATGCGGCTTCTTTGTCCCCCTTCCCCTCCCCCTTCCCCCCTTGCATCTTCCCCTTCCCTCGCCCCTTCTCCTCTCCACTTTCCTCTTCTTCCTCTCCCCTCTCTTCCCTGTCGTTATCCACCTCTTCCATTCTTTTGATCAATTAACTGATCTTCTCTCTTCTTTCTCCATTCCTCCTATATCTTCTCTCACTCCCTCTCTTTCTCCCTCTCATTAACCCCCCCCTTTACTCTCCCTCCTTCTCTCCCCTATCCTTCCTTACTCCCTCACTCTCTTTCTTTATCCTCCCTTATCCCTCCTTCCCTCTCTCCCACCATCGTTCCTAACTCCTTAACTCCCACTCATTGTCCTCCCTCCTACTCCCGCCCTCCCTTCCATTATACTCCCTTACCCCCCTCCTTCTCTTTCGCTACCTTCCCTCTCCTCTCCCTCCCTCCCTCCCAATATCCCTCCTTACCCCCTCCCTCCTTCCCTTCATCTCTTACTTTCCCACTTTCCCTCGTCTCTCCTTCCTCCTCCTCTTCCCTAAAAATCTTCCCCTCCTCCCACTCTCCTCCTCCCACGTCCTCCTCCTTCCCCTCCTCCTTCCCCTCCTCCTTCGTGGCCTTCTGCTGCAGTCTGCCTTCGCCGTCTGTTCTTCCCCTGCTGCTGCTGCTGCTGCAGTACTGCATCCTTACCTGCCTCCCTCCCTCCCTCCCTCCCTCCCTCCCATCTCCATCTGGAGGACGTAAACTGATCGCGCCGAGGACGAGCGAGTGCGCCCACGTGGAGGACCTCTCACTCCCCTCCTTCCCCTCACTCCTTCCCCCTACCCCTCCCACCCCTCCCTACATCTCGTCCCCTCCCTACCCTCCCTTCCTCCCCTCCCTACCTCCCTAACTCCCTTCCCTTCCCTCCCCTCCTTCCCCTACCCCTCCTACCCCTCCTTCCCCCTACCCCTCCCACCCCTCCCTACCTCCCGTCCCCTCCCTACCCTCCCTCCCTCCCCTCCCTACCTCCCTGACTACCTTCCCTCCCCTCCCCTCCTTCCCTTCCTTCCCCTACCCCTCCCACCCCTCCTTACCTCCCGTCCCCTCCCTACCCTCCCCTCCCTAACTCCCTAACTCCCTTCCATCCCCTCCCCTCCTTCCCCTCCCCTCCTTCCCCTCCCTCACTCCTTCCCCTACCCCTCCCTCCCCTCCCTACCTCCCGTCCCCTCCATACCCTCCCTCCCACCCCTCCCTCCCTCCCTCCCTCACTCCCTTCCCTCCCCTCCCCTCCCTCACCACTCCCCTCCCTACTTCCCTCCCCTCCCTCCCTTCCTTCCTCCATCCCCTCCCTCTCTACCATCCTATTCTCATTCTCCTCTTCTCCTGCATCCTCCTTGCTACCTCCTTCTCCATCACCTTCTACTCCTACTCCGTCCTTCCCCTCCCCTCCCCTCCCTCCTCCTCCTCCTCCTCCTCCTCCTTCCTTACTTCCGTCCTTCCCCTTCCCTTCATTTTTTTCATTCAGTTTCTACTCATCCTTAGCCTCATACTCACATTTCTCCTCCTCCTACACCTCCTCTTTCGTCTCCCCTTAGCCTCGGCCTCATGATTATCTTCATCCTCATTCTCCTCCTCCTCCTCCTCCTCCTCCTCCTCCTCCATCTACGTCTCATCCTCATCCTCCGACTCTTCCGGACACCAGTCGCCTCCCCCTCCCCGTCCCCCTCCCCCGGTTCCCTCTTCCTTTCCCCCAAAGGACCGTCTGGCCTTTTTCAGACTCTTCGGTCATTCACTCCCCTCTTCCACTCCTCCGCTCCTCCTCCCTGTCATGCCTTACCTGAATGTGAAAATTTTATAGAAAAAATATACTCTTATGTATGCATTATATATTAACCTTTCATGTTATAGAATTTTATATAATATAGTATATCTAGCCTTATATAATCTAACCTATATAATGTATTACATCTACATGCATATACCAACGGCTTTTCCCTCCTTCCAATGGAGATAGCCAACCCTACACACTCCACTCCCATTTACCTCCCTCCCTCCCTCCCTCTTATCTTGGCTCCTCCTGGATGACGGGTCATCGCTGCATCTCGCCCACTGCCCTGGGTCAGAAGCAGCGTCGCAAGACACAGCACATCCACAGCAAAGCCGCTTCATTTAATCGGCAACCCCCACCCCACTCCGTCCCCTCGTGCAGCAAAAGAGAAGACGGAGAGAAATCCCTTCAAGTTGCGTCAAAATATCATTCGCATATACTCCCTTTCCCCCCTGTCCCCAACTCTCCCTTCCATGCATCACAGTATCATCTATACACAACCATTCTCCATTCACCCCTATCTTCTGTCTTCTCCCTTCCTTCTTCAACAGGCATTCCCCTCTTTCCCAATGCCCCTTTTACTCCATCCATCCATCTCATCCTTGGTCGCCCCCTCATGTTCACTTCTTTCACCTCTGCTTTCCACGGTTCTTTTACTAATATTTCTTCACTCATTCTTTCCATGTGCCCAAACCATCCCAATACTCTTTCATCAACCCTACCTCCTAACTTCCCTTCCACCCCCGCTCTCCTCCTCACCTCCTCGTTTCTCACTCTACCCAACCTAGTAGCCCCTACCATACTTCTCAGGCATTTCATCTCAAACATATTTAAACTCTTCCTCTCTTATGTTCCATTTTTCTGTCCCATACAGTGCTGTCGGTACAACTATTCCTTCATATTCTTGGCATCCATTCCCAAATGTCTATTTCTCATTACACTTTTCAATCTACATTCCACATTCACCACCACTCCTCTCTTTCCTACCACATTCGCACCCAAGTATCTAAAGCTATCCACTTCCTCCAGTCTCTCTCCCTTAATACTCACTTCCAATTTGCTGCCATATTCTCCCCATGTCCATCTCATCACATTACTTTTACCCACATTTCTCTTCAACTTCCTTCTTAAAATTACACACGGTTGTATGTACAGACGTTCAAAACGTCTCTCGTTCAAGAACGTTTATATACGTTTTGCGCGCGTCTGGGGAGACCGCCAGCGTGATTCATCCAGTGGAGGTGAGATCGGAAGAAGTAGGAGTTGCGTTCCAAGCGAACCATGACTAGAATGTATGGAAGGGCCCGAACGACCCTGGCGGATTCCTTACGTGAGTCATGCCCGTGCAAAAATATACAAACATCAAAGGACACGAGAGATGAGTAGCTTATTCGTTACGATTCCGATGGGACGTAATACACCGTCGGGCGGTCTCCATCGTCTCTACCACAGTCCTGACAGTGGACTTTCTACAAGTGATAGGAATCGCTTGTCTCCATAATATGGGCCCCACCTGGCAGAGGCCACTCTACAACCGATACAAATCGACTCTCTTCATAACATCGGCCCCTCCCGGCTGATTCTTACTAATCCGGACAGAGAACTCTCAAAAAATATATAGAAATAAATAAATGAAATAAAAAAAATAATATAAAAAAAAATGACTCTTCTACAATCAGTGTAGTGAATTTTCAGTTGAAATTTGATCCTCTCTGCTTCTCACGCTTCCTTAAGTAATACGTTTCTTCTTTATAAACGAAGTGTGCAATAGAGCTAAGGTCATTAATATCATTCTAATACATGAACGATATTCTTGATCAAATAATAATTGCTAAATGGTCATGATTTTTCTCCTCCTCGCTCTGATTTGTCCTAGAACCTGAAGACGTGTCACTTCATTCTAATTCATTTAGAGAAACATTACTCAAGTAATCAAGCCCAAAGAGAGTGACGTGATATCCTCTCCCTATTCCTCCTACTAATTCTCCTCATACACCACTCCAAAAACCCTACTCCGGAACCTGTAACATAGTGTTTATACATATATATGTACATACACCACACACACACACACACACACACACACACACACACACACACACACACACACACACACACACACACACACACACACACACACACACACACACACACACACACGGCGGTCCGGGTTCGAATCCCACCCAGGGCTGAAATAATTTCAGTATCGCTGCGCTGCTGGTTGTTACTCCAACTCTCGTGGGCGGGGAATTGTGTGTGTGTGTACGTGTAAGGTCACAGTATGACCCATAAATCGGTCATATGAGCTCTGAGCTCTCATCCGGGAGGTTAATAACTGTCGATCACGAGTCCAACACGTGATCCAAGAACCATGGTGAATCACACACACACAAATATATATATGTGTGTGTGTGTGTGTGTGTGTGTGTGTGTGTGTGTGTGTGTGTGTGTGTGTGTGTGTGTGTGTGTGTGTGTGTGTGTGTGTGCGTGTGTGTGTGTGTGTGTGTGTGTGTGTGTGTGTGTGTGTGTGTGCGTGTGTGTGTGTGTGTGTGTGTGTGCGTGTGTGTGTGTGTGTGTGTGTGTGTGCGTGTGTGTGTGTGTGAGTGTGTGTGTGTGTGTGTGTGTGTGTGTGTGTGTGTGTGTGTGTGTGTGTGTGTGTGTGTGTGTGTGTGTGTGTAAAAGAGGGGAGCAGGTTCTCAGTAATACACGTGAAGTTAAAAACGACAGCATTGTTGTAGTTATTCAGATTTTTCCTCGTATTCTCGATTTTCATGATCAGAGATTTGCCATTAACCGGTTAAATTGAAACTAAATCACTGTATTCTTCCATTTCTTTCCATTATATGAGCTCAACGTTTCGTCTTAATGAATACATTTTCAAAGAGTACACCGAATAAAAATTACATAATTACAGTAATGGTGACAAAATTACAAAAGTTACATAAATACAGTATTTATGTAACTTTTGTAATTTTGTCACCATTACTGTAATTATGCTGTTGTTGTTGTTTTTTCAATGTACTCTTTGAAAATGTCTTCATTAAGACGAAACGTTGAGCTCATATATTGGAAAAAAAATAGAAGAATACAGTGATTTAGTTTCAATTTACCCGGTTAATGGCAAATCTCTAATCATGAAAATCGAGAATACGAGGAAAAAGCTGAATAACTACAACAATGCTGTCGTTTTTAACTCCACGTGTATATATATATATATATATATATATATATATATATATATATATATATTTATATATATATATATATATATATATATATATATATATTGGGTTCGAGTTGATCCGGGGCTAAAGTGGCTCCAATATGTGTCCGGGCTCCCACCCAGACACATGTATCCCACATACTCCACGACCTTCTTCCACAGTCACTCCCCTCCTGCCTCTCTCCCCCCCCCCAACCATTCTTCACCTCTTTATTGCTCTCCTCCACTCCACCAACCACCTCGTTCCCCCACCATTCCCCGCCTTCTCCATAATCCCTCATCCTCCCCATCATTCTTCATCTTCTCATAATTCCCCAGATAAGAGTCCACCTTCGGTTGGACACAGCTGAGTCAGTCAAATTGTTTGGTGACATAGAACAAATAAATGAATAAAAATAAATAAATAAATAAAGATAAATAAATAAATATAGATAAATAAATAAATGAAAATAAATAGATAGATAAAAATAAATAAATAGATAAATTATAAAAATATAGATAGATTTTTTATTTACTAATTAACTGTTAGATAAACAAATTAATTAAATTAGATAAATTGATAAATAGATAAGTAAACTAACAAATGAATCAACAAATATGAAGAATAAAAAAATAAGTAAAGAGATAAGAATTGTTGCCCGAGCAGGAATTCATGGAAGCGATAGTTCCGCACAGTGGACTCCGTAGGGGGTTCGCTGAGCTGAATGAAACTGTCTGACGATAATCAGATCGAAGTCCTAGGTGGGTTTTGTGAAGATTTGATTAATTAACTAATTAGTCAAGGATTACAAAGGCGGAGCATGCCGACAGGAGACCTTTTGGTCCATAACTAGGTTGGATGCGAAAAAATCTAATAATGATAAATAAATAAAAATAAATAAATAAATGAAAAATCTAATAATATAAATAATAAATTAAATTAATAATTGCATATAGTTAAATAATAAACAAACTGGTAAATAGTAAATAATGATAAATTGACAGATAACTAATAATAAATGAAAATCAAGCAAATAATAAACAGATAAAAAATAACAAACAAATAAACAAATAATATTAAATAAATGGCAGTCATTACAGCATCTTGCTTAGGTGTTTATCTAAATGAATCCTAAAGCTTCGAACTGAACTACATTGCACTGCCTCTGCAGGAAGTTTATTCCATTCATTAACTACACGGTTGGCGAAGTTATCTCTACCCACTTCCAAATTAAATCTATTTCCTGACAGTTTGAGACCATTATTTCTTGTCGGGTTGTTAGTGAGGGCTGAAACAATTGGATGTTTTAAGAAACGATAAGATGAATATATGGATGAAAGGTACTAAGGGACATGGAACTGCCTTGTGTAGTCTTTATGGTCTCTTGCTGTCTCCTTCATTCTTATGTTCTTATATTCACATTAGATTGTTTTAGATGCGCCGACGCCCTCGAAGCAAAGGCATCAACAACTGTAGTATAAATAATTGGAGGCAACTGTACAGTACGTCACAGACCCAACAGCAGACAGGCTAAAGTGCCAAGTATGGCCACTTGGCACGAAGGGTGGTGGGGGTGGGGAGGGAGGAGAGCGTTAAACGTTTTTCTTTCCCCACCCCCACCCCTCCCAGTTGGCGAAAACCCTAATTACAGAGCCCCTGCCTCGCCCGATCACAACAATAAGCCCCAAGCGATGCGTTTGAGGAATGCGATCATCATAAGGTTCGCGTGACCGTAGGCTATCAAGAGATTGACGACCTTATAATCACGGCCGCCCCGGCCATGCTCACTTGAAGACTTGACCGATCGAGTGCTTTGCTAATGACGGGTCGTTAGGAGTCAAAGGCTCCGTGAGGATCGCCTTTGAAGACCATTATTTTGGGTTCTTTTGGAAGGTGCCCCCCCCCCTTCCGGTTCCATCTTGAGGAAACCACCGCTCTTCCGCGGAGTAAAGGCGTCATCCTTTTAACCAAAACAAAATTCTTAGAAGAATGTCACCCGCCGAAGTCGAATCTTTTTGTTTTCACAGAGTTTAGTCCCATTCAGTACGTGAACCGTCGTTATGTTAAACAAAATCGTCTGGTTTGAACGAAATATACTGAATAAGCACGAACAGACACGGAACCAAAGGTTAGGTGCCAGGGGTCCTCATAATTATCTCACTTGCTTCGGGGCCACATTAGTATTAGCCCACTTCAACAGAACCTCATCCTTTGCGTGTTCCATATAGTCAATATTTCAAGGACCTTCGTGCCACCCCTAAGGACCAGAGGCATGCAACTTTTATTTTTTCATTATTGGAGTACTTGTCTCTCTTCAAAAAGCAATCCTGATCTCCTTTAACTTCTACTCTCCTTCCGTTCTTCTCCTCTTCCCCTCTTAAATCTCTCCTTGAACACGTCTATGACTTTACCGCTACGGTGCGATATTGACCCCACAAGGACAGAAGCGCTGGTTATAACTGCCAGCAAAATACTTTTGTCCAGGTCGCCGAGACTTCAGGAGCGAAAACTCGGGACAAGAAAAGGGGCGAAGGAGTGGGGTGGGGGACCTCGTTGGGCCAATAGAGAGGATCCTCTTCCTCCTTCTCCTCCTCCTCCTCCTCCTCTTCCTCCTCCTCTTCCTCTTTCTCCTCTTCTTCCTCCTCCTTCTCCCACTCCCTGCTCCTCCACCTCCTCTTCCTCCTCTTCGTCCTACTCCTCCTCCTCCTCCTCCTCCTCCTCCTCCTCTTACTCCTCCTCCTCTTTCTTCTCTTCTTCCTCCTCCTTCTCCCACTCCCTGCTCCTTCACTTCCTCTTCTTCTTCCTCTTCGTCCTACCCCTCCACCTCCTCCTCCTCTTCCTCTTCCTGATATGATAATAATAATGATAGTGATAATTATGATGATGGTAATAATGATGATGATAGTGATAATGACAGTAATAGTGATGGTGGTGAGGGTAGTGGTGGGAATGGTGATGGTGATAGTGATGGTGATGGTAGGTAATGGTAATGTAAACAATAATATTAATAATAGGTTAAGTACCGGAACAGCCTTGTAAGGACCAATAGGTCTGTTGTTGTTCGTTTGTCCTCCATGTAACTCCACGTAACTCCTCCTCCCTCTTCGTTCTCCTCCTCCCTACTCCTCCACCTCCTCTTCCTCGTTCTCCTCCTCCCTACCCTTCCATCTCCTCTTCCTCTTTCTCCTCTCTGCTCCTCCCTCCTCCACCTCCTCTTCCTCGTTCTCCTCCTCCCTACTCTTCCATCTCCTCTTCCTCTTTCTCCTCCCTGCTCCCCCACCTCCTCTTCCTCTTTCTCCTTCTCCCTGTTCCTCCACCTCCATTTCCTCTTTCTCCTCCTCCCTAATCCTCCGTCTCCTCTCCCTCTTTTTCCTTCTCCCTACTCCTCCTCCTCCTCTTTCCTCTCCTCTTCCTCTTCCTCCTCCTCCCTACTCCTCCACCTCCTCTTCGCCCTACTACCACTCTTCTTCATCCTCCTCTTCGCCCTACTACCACTCTTCTTCATCCTCCTCTTCGCCCTACTACCCCTCTTCTTCATCCTCCTCTTCCTCCTCCTCCCCCCCTCCGAGTTCAGCCTTCGGGAGAGGTGTGGGGGGGTGGAGGTTTAAACTAAATCATAAACTGGTTGCTAGTTTATTTGTTGAGCGCAGGACCAGACGCCTCAGTTCTGCCGAGAGGTTCACTTCCGTGCAGCCAGAACCGGTGACGACTCCCTGTTTTAGAATCTATGATCGTGACCGTGCGCTAACTGGAACGGATGACAGGTATTGATAATCACAAGGAGTTCAATGAACTCGGACTAACGTGAACACTGCCTGCAGTGAACACGACCTATGATGAACACCAGGAAGTAGGAACTGAGGAGAATCGAGTGTGGTGTGGACATGGTACAGTGAACTGTGATGTTCAACACGGGGATATGGTATATAGAGACTTAACTAAATACGACCTATGGTGAGGAGAGAATGCGTATGATGAAGACTGGTTGTGATTTTAAAGGGATATGGTGACCAGGGCTATGCCAAGCAAGGTTGACATGGAACAGAAATTAGATAACTTGGGGAATGCTGAATAGTAGCTAAAGTGAATATATTTTGTGAACAGGGTTATATTGAACGTGGTTATAGAAACTATAACTAAAAAGTGTGGTATGGCGAAAAGCTTCATGATGAACATTGCTACGGGAGCAGAGAATATGGAAAACGTCTGTGTTCCAATGACTAGTTGTAGTAAATGGATCCTATGGTTATTGTTTGTTGTTGTTATTTTGAAAGGAGTTTGCCGACGCTTCTGTTCACGTGAACAATTCCACAGCGCACATACCCTACGGCCAGCACGGGTCACAGTCAATAAAAGGTGTAGTGATTGTGGAACGGGGCACTCAGAGAGGTTAGAGTTTTCTTGAGGTATACATAGCTGCAAGGGATGTGGTAGGGACGAGGGCTCGTCGAACAGGGGCTATTGTGATTGATCACAAGGTATTATGAACATGAGTTCACACACACACACACACACACACACACACACACACACACACACACACACACACACACACAAACAGACACACATACGTACACATACACATCAACTTGTCTTAGGGAAAGAGTGACGGATTCCGATGTTTTAATGTTTTTAAGGCTTGGACAGGGACCGGTCTCGGGAGAGCTGAGTTAGCAGTCCAAGACGGTACCATTACACCAGCAAACCAGTGAATAGGGTCGGTCTCATGTGATCTATACTTAACAGAGTCTGTGTTAAGTGGGACTCTTGTGAGCGTGAGCTTTGCGTTCAACGCAGCAATGTTCAGAAAGGATTGTGGTGAACAGAAATTGGCATAAAATATTTTGGTCAGCAGGAAGTATGGTAGACAGAAGACTAGGCATGAGTTATGGTGGGTGGCGCAAATGAACAAACAAAGGACATAGTCGCGAGAGGTATAGTGAACAGGGTACTACGATGAAAAGTGAACAACGATTGTAGTGAACAATGCTGCAATGATTTGGGGTGACGGTGAACAGGAGATGTTGGGCTGTAGGCGCCATGGTGAACATGGACCGTGATGTTCACGGGTAATGGGATTAGCTGTGTTGTGTTCAGAAAGGGTTACGTTGGCCGGGGATGGACCAGACCAGGCGTTATGACGTCATCAGGGCGCGCGGGTCGCCAGGTGACCAGAGGACGTGACGAGTGCGGGTCACGGTGATCTTCGGTAAGCAGGGCCCGGTGTGAACCGGCTGGCTATGGTGACCGCAGGAACCAATAGCGAGTGGTGTGGGCTTGGCTTTGGTGAGGCAGAGGGTTGTGAGGCAGAGGGTTAGCAGAGTGAGGCTATGAGTTGCCGCCGCCGCCGCCGCTGCTGCTGCTGCTGCTGCGGTCTACTCGGGCTATGGGCAAGCACGACAGCTGAACCAGATGAAGCTCTTGAGCGTGTAAGGCTTCCGTGTGTACCGCTCCTCCTCCTCCTCCTCCTCCTCTTCCCTCCTCCTCCTCCTCCCTCCTCTTCCCTCCTTCTCTCTCCTTTTCCCTCCTTCTCCCTCCTCGTCCCTACTCCCGCTTCTCTTCCCTCCTCCTGCTCCTCCTCTTCACTCTTCTCTCTTCCTGCTCCCTCTCCTCCCTCTCCCTCTCTCCCATTCCCTCCTCCTTTCTTCTCTTCCCCCTCCTCCTCCTCCTCATACACTCATCCCCTCGTCTTCCTTGTCCCCTCCCTCAGCACCCCCCCCATCCCCCGCCACTCTTCCTGACACTTCAGCCTTCGTCCACCGACATCTTGTCCTGTCAACCCTACTTGAGACAGTACGCTCAAGTGTCGGTGATCTTCCCCTTGTCATTGGTAACAGTTCCCCTAATTTCTCTCCCCCCCCTCCAACTCCCGCCGCCCTCATTGCCCTATATTCCTCCCCTACTCCCTCCCTCCCTCCCTCGAAGTTAACTTGACCTTCCCTTCTAGGGTCTGGTAATGATTCTCAGGTTACGACAGGGTCGGTCTGACCGTGCCACGACAGTATCGGAGTGATAATACCACTACTATTACTACTACTACTACTACTACTACTACTACTACTACTACTACTACTACTACTACTACTACTACTGCTACTACTACTACTACTACTAATACTACTACTACTACTTTTTTCAACTACCTCCATCCTCGTGGAACTGTGTGGTGAAAGCAGTCAGGATCTGTCTCCTACAAACACAGTTTCTTGGGCCCTCTCTCGCCAGTGGCTCCGGTCGAGTACCTTTTTGTATTTCCTATTATTTCACTTTAATGTAGCCTAATACAGAAGTTCAGTTATCCTCCTCCTACTACTACAACTACTACTGATACTACTACTACCACTACTGCTACTACTAATTGTGCTACTACTACTACTGTTACTAGTACTACTACTTCTACTACTTTTTCACTATTTTTAAAACAATTTCCACCTCTGTGGAACTGTGTGGTGGAGCAGTCAGGATCTGTCTCCCACAGACACAGTTCATTAGCCCCTCTCTCGCCAATGACTGGTCGACTACCCTTTTATATGTCGTATTTTGTGTTATTTTACTTTAATGAAGCTTAATACAGAAATTTGTTTATCCTACTTTCTACTACATTCTGCTCAAAATCGAGGTATTGTATACGTGCTGATTTAGGGGTCGGGACCTGGTACCTCTCATGCTGATCTTAAGAGTGAGAATGATAGTCTACATCTCATCCACACTACAATGCTACTCTTTGGTTGTTGTTTCGTTCCTGCCATCACCTCTACCAAACGAGCGTAGAATGCCTTTGCCCTTGGACCCAATCCCGCCTAAAGTTGTGAGAGTGAATGAGCCCTGGTCCACATTCTGTATACGCTCCTCGTACATCCTGATTTTCTCATTCTCGGTCCGGGAGTGGGACACCTCATTAGTTAGGTCATTGTAACGGGGCCATTAGATAAAATATTCGCATATTAAAGAAAAAACCTCTTGCGCTGACATCCACTCATGATTCATCTGATGTGCTGGAAAACGATGCCTGAAGTTCTTCTCTCCTAGGGGGGGAGTAGTGTTGGTTCGATGTCATATCCTTGCATACTTCCCGAAGCATTTGGGGATCGATGAATCCACCCTGCTTACACATCATCGCATGGTTTGGATCAAACTGTGTACCACAGGAACATCTGGTAGGCAGCCTTTCCAATGACCATCCATACCTCAGGGCAATGGCCTCCGCGAATTCTCTTTTTGTTTAGATTGAATCCCTTTGACCTAATTGGTAGTGCTGTCAGCCAATTGGGCGCCCATCTTCCTGTGCCATTGCTATCTTTCTTTTCACATTACTCGATAGCTGATCTAATAGAGTGCGAAGCTCCTTCTGCCTCACTTCCCTACCCTTTGATATGTTTCTTCTAATTTCTCTGATTTTCTCCACGTTAGTCTCCTTCTGGTGATCTTGTGACACAATGTTGTTTGTCAGGGAGAACGTAAGTTTCAGGGCGTTTTGGTGTTCTACGATGGCAAGGTTTAGGGGTTTTCAGATGCCTAACCCTCCCATTCTTAGTGAAAGTTCAATTAGTTTTATTTCCTGTTTGTTTAGTATCTGTCCGTCGGTAATGGCTGGAATGAGCTCACTTCTGATATTTTTTTCAAGAGGACTTGATCATTCTTGGCGTGGTCAAGCGACGCGCAGATTGTCACGTCACGGGTGGTTGAATATCAAGGGTATCAGCCCATTTCTTCGACTAAAACTTTTTTTTTTTTTTTAATTACCGTAAATATATTTTTTTTATGTAATACTGTATTTTTCGTTGCGCTGTTACTCGCTCAGACTCAGAATAATACCCCTATGAAATATCATTTCCTAGAAATTTCCTACGTTTTATGCTCTCTGTGTAGTTCACACTTTATATATTTTATATTTCTAATATAATTTTCTATCTATTAGTTTTTATTTTATATTCTTATTCATTTTTATCCATAATTTTTATCTATTCATTTATTTATTTGAATTAATTCTAATTTCAATTTATCTACTTATTCATTTATTGATCAATTTTATGTGATCAATTTTATTTTTATCAGTTTTTATTCGTCAATCTTGATTCGTTAATTTTGTTTTTTATATATTCTGATTATTTTTTCATTTAGTTTTATATAATAGTTTAAGAAGATATGGAAGTTTACGCCAGGTACGTTTGCAAACACACGTCTGGTTGGATTAAATTCCTTCTCCCAGTTCATTTTCTCCGACTAATTAGCAGCTGTCCTTGGCTTCCTACCGAAAGTGCTCAACCACAACCGTGAAAACATTTTACCTACTGGCATTTCCTCATGACGAACAAAACAAAATGCCAACTGGTCGACATAATTTCTGTCAAAGCAGTGAGTCACTTCTCTTAATTGTCTCACATTATTTGATCTCTTTGATGAAGTCCGCATTCGTGAAGACGCGAGAGATCAAACGACGTGACTGTCATGGCAGCGAGATGTGTCGAAAGAGTCTTTTGCAACAGAAAGACTTGGCAATATTTTCTCCCAGTCAGTCACGAAAGAGGGATGTGTCCCTTCTATCGAGGTTGTGTTTACATGATATTAGCATCGTGACGATGAAGCATACCGAAAATGATAACAAATATGCTAATGCGGCATATGAAATTATGATTTGTAGGATGAGGCTGAAAAAATAATGAGAGGAGGCCATCAGCGATTACGCAAAATTTAACTGCGCGCGCACACACACACACACACACACACACACACACACACATATCTCGTGGCGCAGTGGTTAGAGTTCCCGGCTACCACTACGGCGCTCCGGGTTCGAATCCCGCACAGGGCTGAAATAATTTCAGTATCGCTGCGCTGCGAGTCGTTACTCCAACTCTCGTGGGCGGGGAGTTGTGGTGTGTGTGTACGTCTAAGGTTACAGCATTACCCATATATCGATCATATATGAGCTCTGAGCTCTCTTCCGGGAGGGAAATAGCTGTCGATCACGAGTCCAACACGTGGTCCAAGACCATGGTGAATCAAACACACACACACACACACACACACACACACACACACACACACACACACACACACACACACACACACACACACACACCGAATCGAGCGGCCATGGAGGACAGACCCTCCGTGACCTCCCTTGGCGTGACAATGGCCTGAGGGTCAGCCTGTTGACCTCGCCCACTGTACTTAAGGAACATTACATTTAGTGCAGTGACATAATGTCAAATCCTCCTCTGTGCCAATACCGACCCAGTGATTAATACTAACTGAAACCGGGGATGCGGTTACCTACCATCTACAGTGAACAACAACGTGGAGGAAATGACTCAGGTAGTGTTTATCACAGGGCAATTCGCAGAGGGAGGCGAATAGCTCATCTGACCCCACTCAGTCTCAGTGCTGACGTTCCCAAGGGATTTAGACTTTGTGGGTAAGGATAAACATCACGTCTCCACCTCCCCCCGTAAGCCTATTGTGTCTGTCATCATGTGTGCGGAGTCACGGGAGTCCTCTTCGACCACATGGAGACTACGGACGCCCTTCGAGTACGATGTCCATCTACCAGTTGGTCGCAAAAATAGTTTCAGGAGTCTCAACATCAGGGAGATTGTATACCAGCTATACCTCACCAGCAATGAATAATCATATTACGACTGTACCTTATCATCACTGATAAGCCCCCTGCACATCTGGTTGCTGTGGATAACAACGTCTATGAACTCAAAATATCTCTCTGTATCACTGTTAACTCAATAAACCAATTATCATTACTATCATTATCATTGTTATTATTATTATCATTATTGTTGTTTTTATTATTATTATTATTATTATTTTATTATTATTATTAATTATTATTATTATTATTATTATTATTATTATTATTATTATTATTATTATTATTATTATTATTATTATTATTATTATTATTACCATTATTATTATTATCATTACGATTATTATTGTTATTAATATTATTTTTTATCATTTTTTCGATATTATTATTGTTTGTTATTACCATTATAATTACTACTATTACTGCACGCACAGTTACATGTAAACACAAATGTATATATATATATATACATATATATATATATATATATATATATATATATATATATATATAATGTGTGTGAGTGTGCGTGTGTGTGTGTGTGTGTGTGTGTGTGTGTGTGTGTGTGTGTGTGTGTGTGTGTTGTGTCTGTGTGTGTGTGTGTGTGTGTGTGTGTGTGTGTGTGTGTGTGTGTGTGTGTGTGCGTGTGTGTGTGTGTGTGTGTGTGTGTGTGTGTACACCTGCTATCAACCAGGTTAGAAATCAATAATTACCTATTAGTGAGCCCAATATTCTGTTCCTAGTAAGAGACTACACTGCAAAGAAATGCTGACTTACAACTGGGAAATACGCATCCCGGAGACGTGTTAGAAAAGATCACGGCAGGGTGATGGTAGATGTAAAACATGACGTAAAAATAGGGAAAGTAATACTGAGCGAAGGAAATGCTGAAGAAACGAATTCAACAATTAAAACGAGACGAAGATGAAAGAGACTTGATGGTAACAAATGCACCATCCACAAGGACGTAGAATGATGTACAAAATATTGCTATCGATCACGTCTCTCCTCTTGACGAAAACGACTGAATAAAGTGATGAGATCATTCTGGCTGGTAAGTGATAGATCCCCACAACCCTATTTTGTGGAGCCCTCCGCCCCCAAAGTTCCGAGAGAAAAAAATGGGCCCCATGCAAAGTTGGATTTGTGAACTTGGGAGGTCACGGCCTAAAGGGGAAGAGGTAGGGGAACACGCTCGACACCGAATTAAAGAGAACCTGATCTCACAATAACACATCATGTCTCTCTCTCCTTCCCATCTGCTCTGCCATCAACCCCTCCATTGCCCTGACGCACCGAAAGCCGGATGTCGTTTTTCTTTTGGGGCGTAAGACCCACTCTAAGCGGGGATCTCCTTCATTGCATATCCATGGAAATCTATAAAAGACGCCAAGGCAGAGAGAAAAAGAGATGAAGATCAATTAATTTCGTCTGTGAGACGTCATCGTTGGGTCGTTTTCCATAACAAGGCTGCATGGAAAAGTAAACTGAAGAAAAAGGAAAGAGGGAAGGACAGAAATCGCTAGTCGGCCGCCGGTTGGCTTCCATTTTGGACTCTTGTTTTATTAACAGGCAGGGGCAGGGGTCGATCCCACCCAGGTGGCGGTGGAACTATGCCCTAACATAGACACACGCGGGACAAACGTCAAACTATTCAGGACTAAGCTTTCGATTGCAGTCCGAGGAAAGCGGGTCTTTTTGAAGGATCTGCCACAGGATCTGAGAAGGAGGAGGAGGAGGAGGAGGAGGAGGGGAAGAAGGAGGAGAAGGAGGAGAAGGAGAAGAAGGAGGAGGAGAAGAAGAAGGAGAAGGAGGAGGAGGATATGGAGGAGTAGGAGGAGGAGAAGGAGGAGAATAAGGAGAAGAAGGAGAAGAAGGAGGAGAAGGAGGAGAAGGAGGTGGATAAGGAGGAGGAGGAGGAGGAGGAGGAGGAAGAGAACCCTGCCAGGGAAGTCTCGCATCCTGCATGACGTCACCACGGGGTTTGCAGCTGGCTGGCTGGCAGGCAACCCCTCTTCCACACACCCACACACCCACCT
Source organism: Oratosquilla oratoria (assembly GCF_046742065.1). Lineage (NCBI taxonomy): Eukaryota > Metazoa > Arthropoda > Malacostraca > Stomatopoda > Squillidae > Oratosquilla > Oratosquilla oratoria. The sequence continues at coordinate 42,533,338 of NC_134794.1, read as the reverse complement.
ACCCCCCCACCCCCCGGCTAGTCAACCAGCTCGAATCCCGCAAACGACAATGATCTGCGATCCCACTCCTGACGTAACTGCTGACGTTTGATCAGCTTATGGTGCAGTATAGTCTTCCGGTGTTGGACGTAAATCCGATTGGTTTTTCTATTCTGCAAGCAATTTCACCCTCCTTCGGTAGGTTGAGGAATAGCACCGTACTGGGTTTCAAGCGAATATATGTTCTATATTTCAACAGATCTTTCCATTTAAAGATAAACGAACACAGTATTACATGTCCCGTAATGTTCAGTATACTAAGCTTTCAAGTTCACTGCTTTCTTTGTAAATCAGTTGTGGGAGTATTGAAATATGATATTTCTTCGACTATTTCTGTAACCACGTAGAGTACATGTTCTCTGTAATATGTTGCTTCTACTGGAGCTGACAAATGCAAGCCTCCCTCGAGCGACTAATCACTAATCCTTCGCTCAGTATTACTTTATCCATTTTAAGTCGTGTTTTACACCTACCACCACCCCCACTCACATTTTCTTCTTCTTCTTCTTCTTCTTCTTCTTCTTCTTCTTCTTCTTCTTCTTCTTCTTCTTCTCTTCCTTCTCCTCCTCCTTCTTCTTCTCCTCCTCCTCCTTGTCTTCCTCCTTCTCCTCCTCCTCGTCCTCCTCCTCCTCCTTTCTCCTCCTCCTTCTCCACCTCCTGCTCCTCCTCCTTCTCCTCCTTCTCCAATTTCTTCTCCTTCTTCTCCTTCTTCTCTTTCTCCTTCTTCTCCTTCTTCTCCTCCTTCTTCTCCTTCTCCTCCTTCTTCTCCTTCTTCTCCTCCTCCTTCTCCTCCTTCTTCTCTTCCTCTTTCTCCTCCATCTCCTCCTTCTTCTCCTTCTCCTTCTCCTCCTCCTTCTTCTTCTCTTTCTTCTCCTTCTCCTCCTTCTTCTCCTTCTCCTTCTCCTCCTCCTTCTTCTTCTCTTTCTTCTCCTTCTCCTCCTTCTTCTTCTCCTTCTTCTTTTTCTAGGCTTGCGAGGCCGTCTCCAACCTGGACAACAAACGAGCCTCACTTTTCTCAGATCCGGTTGCAAAGAGGAGACCCCTTCACTAGGCAAGAACCAATTTACCAACAAAGTGAATAACGAATGCAATAGACTTGGTAATAATGTAATGAGCGCTGGAAGCATGAGTTCTTTTAAGAGAAGGTTACATAACTTTATGGATAGGGATGGAAATTGGTATGGGACATGGAAGTGCATAGTGTAGGCCATATGGTCTCTTGAAGTCTTACCCATTATCATGTTTTTATGTTCTGTTTTGGATAGAGCAATAAGCAAAGAGTAGTTCAAAGAACACCTGTGCTCATTTAATGACTTTTGATAGGAACTAATGAAAAATAACAGGACAAAAATATTAGTGTTAGGAGTATAATGGAACTATTTTTTGTTATATTACATAAATCAACAAAAAAGACGAACGTTTGTTTACATAGAATACCCTTATTACCTATCAACTTATCTGTATATAATATATATATATACATATATATATATATATATATATATTTGTATATATATATATATATATATACATATATATACATATATATATATACATATATATATATATATATAAATACATATATATGTGTGTGTATATATATATATATATATATATATATATATATATATATATATATATATATATATATATATATATACAGTAGCGAGCATAATTTAAGGGACAGTAAAACACTTTCTGAATAAATCTTTCTTGTAACTTAAGTGTTTAATCAAGAGACCTGTAAACTGTAAACTGACACAGATACACTTCTAGTATGAATTCTGATGAAGTTTCAAAGCAATAGATAGACCGGTTAGTAAATAAGTAGAAGAATAGTATAACAGTTACATTTCCATGTAGTGCAAAAGTTAAGGGACACGATAAAAAAATATCAAGAGTATCAATAATTGGCGAACATACCCTTGTTCTGAATAACCTCATTGCATCGTTTACCACAGGAACCTATAATGTTCTACAAAACTCCGGAGTCAACTTTTTCCACTCTTCTTCCAAATATTCCCATAGTTTGTCCTGTTTTTCTGGATTTTTGGCTTGCGCACGTTCTCCA
>NC_134794.1:42523728-42526228 GCF_046742065.1 Oratosquilla oratoria | reverse complement strand
TTATATGGAAGAAAGAATTTTTGTGTATTCACACACACACACACACACACACACATAATAATGGAGTTTGGAAAAAGTAAAAACAGAATATAAAAAAATTATAAAATTGGTGAAGAAGAAATAAAAAAAGTGAACTCGGAAAGAGACCTTGAAGTAATAATCAGCAAAGACATGACACCGGATAAACATATCAACAAAATAGTCGGAGAAACCTTCAACCTATTAAGGTCAATGAAAGTGGCATTTGACTATTTGGATGAAGAAATTATTAGAAAAATATTAGTTACATTAATAAGACCAAAGCTGGAATACGCAGCGACACTATGAACACCGAGTACTAAAAAGAATATGAGGAAATTAGAAAAAATACAGAGAGCAACGATAACGTTGGCACCAGCTCTTTCCAAATTAACATACGAACAAAGATTATCCAAATTGGAACTACCAACACTGGAGCAGAGAAGAGAAAGAGGTGATCTACTGCCTATCTATAGAATCATGAAAGGAATGGAAATCCTTGATAGGAATGATTTACTAAAAAAAATGGCAATGGAAAAACAAGAGGTCATGAAAAGAAACTCAAAAAGGATAACTATAGAAGAGATCTGAAAAAATAGCATCCCACACAGAGTGGTGGATATCTAGAATAACTTAGATAAAGAAACAGTGTGTGCAAACACTATTCAAGATTCTAAAAAAAAATGATGCTGAAAAATACAAAGACGGGTCACCGCGAGCATAGCTCCCTTCCCGTATAATACAATTAGGTAAATACAACTAGGTAAATGCATATATTCACACGACTTGGTGGCGCGGTTGATAGAGCATCCGACTGTCTCTACGGCGGTCAGGGTTCGAATGCTGCCCAGTGCTAAAATAATATCAGTATTACTGCACTTCGAGTAGTTACTTCAACTCTTGTGGGCGGGGAGTTGGGTGTGTGTGTGCGTGTAAGGTCACAGCATTACCCATAGATCGGTCATACGAGCTCTGAGCCCTCTTCCGGGAGGGAAATAGTTGTCGATCACGAGTCCAATACGTGATTCATAAACCATGCTGAATACACACAAATACGCATGTATGCACACATATATATATGTACACACACGCGCACACAAAAACACACACACACAAAGAACCACACACACACACACACGGCTCGACGGCGCAGTGGTGGCGTTCGAAACTGCTACAATATTTTATTAAAAAAACTCGGTAAATATAAAGTTGTTTGCTAGTCTCGTAGATGCAATAGAAATTATAATAATATGAATAATACTAAATAAAACAGGTAAATACATAGGTATAGTTAAATAATAAACAAACAGGTAAATAGTAAATGATTATGAATTGATAGATAACTAATAATAAATGAAAATCAAACAAATAATGATAATCAAACAGACAAATGATAACAAACAAACACATAATATAAAATAAATTACAGACATTACAGCATCTTGCTTAGGTGTTTATCTAAACGAATCTTAAAGCTCTGAACTGAACTACATTTCACTGCCTCTGCAGGAAGTTTATGCCGTTCATTAACTACACGGTTGGCGAAGTTGTTTCAACCCACATCCAAATTAAATCTATTTCCTGACAGTTTGAGACCATTATTTCTTGTCGGATTCATTCAGTGTGAAAAGTTTCTCACTTTTGATGTCAATTCCCTTTAGAATTTTAAAGACCTGTATCAAGTCACCCCTGAGCCTACGCTTTTTTTAGAGAAAACAGATTCATATGTTTTAGTCGATTTTCGTATGATTTGTTTTTGATATTTGGAATCAGGTTGGTATTATTTTAGTTGTGCACACCTACACGATATAGCATTAGAAAATAAAATATTAATTTTGTAAATAATAATACCTGAACGTAATATGCGTTTTCTTGGCGGAAATAAAAACAAAACAAAAAACTTGCTACAAGCAAATTTACTAACGAACGAAGCCGCTAGGATACGGTACGGACGCCATGCCAGTCCAGTCACTATCAGACGACGGCTTTCACGTTGTGGACCGGATGGTCTCCAACTCCAGGAGACATTAATAAGCGTTGTTACAAAGACAACAGAGCTTCCTGGGACTTTATTAGAGAATACGGGGTTCGGCTTTCGTCTGTTTAATAACCCGAGGTACAATAATAATCAGGCCGTCAGCATCCGTGACGACGACGACGACGACGACCCGGATGATCTTTAGAATTTGAGGTACCGAATTACTAAACATTGGTTAGGTTACGTAGGTTAGTTAGGTTAGGTAGGTTAGGTTAGAATAGACTAATCATCCTTTCATTTCTTCGACCTCGGCACCTATCAAAACAAACATGGCGTATCATTCAACCGCCGCGGCTTCGTTCGTTAGAAAATAGGTTTTAGCAACTTTTTTGTTATTGATTTCCGCCAAGAAAATACCATATTACGTTGATCTATTATAATTTACAAAATTAATAATTAATTTTATATTGCTATATCACTTAGGTGTGCACAACTAAAATGTTA
>NC_134794.1:42511228-42518728 GCF_046742065.1 Oratosquilla oratoria | reverse complement strand
ACCCCATGATTTCTTCATTTGTAGCTGTTTCCCGTTGCTCCTATTTTAGTTCCTTGTACTTAATTAATGATTTAGAATAATATTATCACTGTGTTTAATGATTTCTTCAAAAGACTAGATGTCTCTGACAACAGCACGCGGTAATATTCGTTATTCCAGGCCTTCGTCTCTGGTGATACGTAAGTTACCACAGTCTGTTTTATATTTTCCTTTAAATTTACGTCTCATTTTGACCACCACCATAACTCATTCTATCTGTTCTATCATATATCTGAAACCAGCGTATTTGCAAATTTCTAGTTGCATGGTAACCTTTCTCGGTAGCTTTGCCTCAACTAGGCACAAAATATCAGGTTTATTGGTTTACTAAGTAATCATTGGTTTCTTGCCTTGTCTCCTTCAGCTTTATTCTCTTCTCTTTGAAGATACTATTTTCTTGTTATCCTTCAAAACAAGTCATGTTTCTCCTGTTTAGTTCAATTATTATTTTGTAACTTCTCACGCAATCTCTCGTTCTTCCTTAGGAACATTCTTTCTGATCGAAATATTTTTAAAATCATCTATTCTACTTTTTCTTTCTCTTTTTGTGGGGTGGGGTGTGATTTTTCTCTCATTCGATCTGATATATTCTTTTTTCCATTTTTGAGCCTCATGGTTCCTTTAATGTCATGCTATATTTTTATATTTGAGCAAAATCTTGGGTCTCAAATTCCAGCAGTTTCATTTTTTTTTTTTGTTTTTTTTTTTTTGTTTCATGTGCGTCGTGACAATTTCTCTGAGCGTTCTCACTCCAAGAAATATTTCATTAATCTCTTTAGTAGTTTCATAACAATCTGAGAGTTTATTCCACCATTCTCTCCCACCTGCATATTCCACACCTGATTTATGGTGCATACTATCTTTGACGGATCTTTCAAAATCGATATCTTACCTATCGGAACTGTCAATCGATCGCTTTTTGTTTATAACCCGTGGATGCACGCGATTGCATTGTAAGTTCTTAAACGTTTCTCGTATTTCAAATAATGCCTACTCTTTCTTATGCCATGTGTGTGTGTGTGCGTGTGTGTATATGTGTGTGTGTGTGTGTGTGTGTGTGTGTGTGTGTGTGTGTGTGTGTGTGTGTGTGTGTGTGTGTGTGTGTGTGTGTGTCTGTGTTTCACCATGGTCTTGAATCACGTATTGAACTCGTGATCGACAGCTATTACCCTCCCGGAAGAGAGCTCATATATGACCGATCTATGGGTACTACTGTGACCTTACACACACACCCAACTCCACTCCCACGAGAGTTGGAGTAACGACTCCCAGCGAAGCGATACTGAAATGATTTCATCCCTGGGCAAGATTCGAACTCGGACCGCTGTAGCAACAGTTGTGAACGCTACCACCGCGCCGTCGAGTCGAGTGTGTGTGTGCGTATGTTTATGTACGACCACATGCACATTATTCTTTCTGACACAAAGCGTTTTACTTACCTTAGGCCACGTCGTCTATTAATGCAGAACGTAGTTAATCAGGCACTTTGTTTGATCGATCCCGGTCCTTGTAAAACGCGGCACCAGTTGGGTGAGGTCGTTATCCCTAACGCAATTTGGTGACACACACACCTTGTTATCCCTCTTCAACTGCACTTGTCGATAGCATTCGATGACGTCACCGGAGGAAGGTGGTCAGAGACTGGCGGACACTTGGCCACGGAGGCTGAAACTCTTCCAACCTCGATAACACGAGGCTCATGTTTGGCGGCAAACAATTTAATTCACCCCAAAGGAGGACCTCGTACAGGGATTACAAGGCTGTTGTCCCTTGCAGTCCCAAAAGTACCACCTCCAGGCTCGGTATGCCCGATCTTCGTTCCCGGAGAGCTACCAAGGGCTGAATAGAATCACCTGGCTTCAACCAAAACAAAATTCATCCTTTAGATACAGACATATCAAATCTCGATAGTTTCACTTCTGTTTGGTTAGGGGGAGGGGAAGGGGGCGTTCGTGATCTGAACGGAATCCCTTGACGAGAGGGTGCCGCACACGTGAGTGGCACTGCCTGTCGATGTCCACAATAAAAGGAAGGAAAGTAACTGAAGGACTATGTTTCACGCACTTCATATACTGAACGTTGTTGTTGTTGCTGTTGTTGTTATTATTGTCGTTGTTGTTGTTATCGTCGTCGTCGTCGTCGTCGTCGTCGTCGTTGTTGTTGTTGTTGTTGTTGTTGTTGTTGTTGTTGTTGTTGTTGTTGTTGTTGTTGTTGTTGTTGTTGTTGTTGTTGTTGTTGTTGTTGCTGTTGTTGTTGTTATTATTGTTGTTGTTGTTGTCATTATTGTTGTTGTTGTTTACCAGAGGTTCTATCCTTCTGGACAACCTCACGCCGCGGACATAAAGAAAGTGGGAGGTGCAGTACCGTTCAGGAAGATGGCTACTTGTCGGTACGGATGGGGTAAAGAGTCGAGAAGGCAAGCCTCAATTCCCGACGATGAGGAAGAAGACGAGGACGAAGACGTAAAAGACGAAGACAACGAAAACGAAGACAAAGATGACGAAGACGACGAAGACGAAGACGACAACGAAAACGAAGACGAAGACAAAAACGACGAAGACGATAATAACGAAAATGAAGACGAAGACAAAGACGAAGACGATAATAACGGTAATGAAGACGAAGACAAAGACGAAGACGAAGATGAAGACGAGTACGAAGACGAAGACGAAGACAAAGACAAAGACGACAACAACGAAATCGAAAACAAAGATGAAGACGAAGGTTAAGACTAAGACGAAGACGAAGACGAAGACAAACATGAATGCAAAGATGACAACAACGAAGACAGAGACGATGACGAAAACAAAGACGTAAACGAAGACGAAGACGACGACGACGACAACGAAGAATAGAAGACAGGGAGGATGGGTCCCTCTTCTCGGCAAGAAAGGCCGTTTAGGACGATGACCTCCCTTAGCACGCTGACCGCGATCTGGTATCATGATTATTACAGCAGCCCCCACTCGACTTTATTCATCTCAAGGAACACGGGGGATGGGAGGGGGAACTCCTCAACAGCCAATGAGCTATGGTTTCTTCTGCTAATGAGTCACAGTGTCCCGAACAGTTCCGGGGATTCCACGTATGCATGTATGCATGCGTGCATACATGAATGCATGCATGGGGGATGGGTGGGTGGGTGCTAACTCCACTCCCCGCTCCACTTACTTTCCCTCTCCCTCCTCCAGTTCCTCTCCCACCTTCGCCTCTACCCTTTCGTTAGTCGCTCCTCCACCTTTACCTTCTCCCGCCGCTGTTTGTTTGCACGACAGCGGTCCAAGGTTGTCCATAACAACAACAACAACAACAAAAACAAAAACAACTTTATTTGGGCATACATTCTTCCACTCCTCCTTTCCTTTTCTCTCTCTTCTTTTTTCTTCCTCTTCTTCCCCTTCCACCCCTCTTGCTCCTCCTCCTCCTCTTCCTGTCCCTCCCCTCAACTCCTCTACTCGCCTTTACCACGACCCTCGTTCTCCTCCTCCTCCTCTTCTCCTCCTCCTCACTTCATCCTCCTCCTCCTCCTCGAGACGCCCACATACTGATTAAAATCTTACTGACATCGTGTGCAAGTGTGTGTGTGCGTGCGTGCGTGTGTGTGTGTGTGTGTGTGTGTGTGTGTGTGTGTGTGTGTGTGTGTGTGTGTGTGTGTGTGTGTGTGTGTGTGTGTGTGTGTGTGTGTGTGTGTGTGTGTGTGCGCTCATGTGTGTGTGTGTGTGTGTGTGTGTGTGTGTGTGTGTGTGTGTGTGTGTGTGTGTGTGTGTGTGTGTGTGTGTGTGTGTGTGTGTGTGTGTGTGTGTGTGTGTGTGTGTGTGTGTGTGTGTGTGTGTGTGTGTGTGTGTGTGTGTGTGTGTGTGTGGTTAGAGGTCAATGCACCCACCCCTACGCGGAACAAACAGACGCACGCGCGCGTGGAATCGCATACACATAAACACGCACGCGCGCCGGACATGTAAATACACGTACACACACACACACCTGCGCTACACACACAAATACACACACACATACACAGACATCTACACACAAACACGCACACACACAAATTTACACACAAACACACACACCACACACATTTACACACATACACACACGTATACACACGCGCACATACATCTTTACACACGAACACACATGTACACATGTATATACAAACAGCAGAAGCATAATTAACAAAATTGATTTGCTGCGAGGTAAAGCATGCGTAGAGAATTTTGGTATTATAGCTATTACTGAATCCTGGATGAACATGGCTAATAAACATTTTCTTTTATCGAAATAGAAAGATATAAGTTTTTTCACAAGGATAGAGTTGGAAGGAGTTGGGGAGGAGTAGCACTTTTCGTTAAAAATACAATAAACTGTATTATCAACAATTCGATTAAGGAAGAGGGCTGCACGGAATCTATTTGTGTAGAGATTATAGGCAAGAATAAGAAACTCATTATTGGCGTCTTGTATAGACCTCCTAACCTCAGCATTGAGCAGACTGATCCCCTGATTCATGAAATTCGCAGAGCGTCCCAGTACAAAAACGTTGTGATCATGGGAGATTTTAATTATAGAAACATTGACTGGGAAACTTTGGTAGGAGATCAGGAAGCGAAACAATTCCTAGATGTTGTGCAGGATAATTTCCTAAAACAAATCATTACAGATCCTACGAAGGGAGAAAATACTTTGGACTTACTTTTAACTAATAATGAGCACCTAATGAGTAACGTAAAAGTGGGAGATAGTCTAGGCTCTAGCGATAATCAAGAAATAAGATTTAATATTATTTGGGAAGAATTAAAAAGTACGAATAATGTCCAAGTACCAGACTTCAGGAGAGCAAACTTTGACAATATAAAAACCTATTTGAAATCGAATATGAAATGTCATACAGACGTTACGGACATTATCGGCGCGGTCAGGTCTCGGTACATAGCCAGGGGTCAGGTCATGACCAGTGGTCGGGTCACGGAGGATAATATGCATACCTTGGGTCAGGTCACTTGGGGGCCGGGGCTCAACAGACAGGTCAGCGATTTGGATGAAATGTATAGCAATCTAACTGATTTAATTATTAATACACAAAATACATTTATCCCCATAAAGCCAATACGGAAAAGTAGTAATACTCCCAAATGAATGACGGACAGATTGAAACATGAGATCAGAATGAAAAGAGGACTTTACCTAAAAATAATAAACGTGGAAACATACCTTAAATAAAGGTATAACGAAATGGTAAAGCAGGTTAAAAACTATACACGTACAGCGAAACGTAATTATGAAATTAAGGTTGCCAGTCAAGCAAGGTCCAACCCAAAGGGTTTCTTTCATCTCTATAGAACAAAAAATAAAGAAAGAATAGGGCCAATTAAAAACGATGAAAATTTCATAATAAAACCGGAGGAAAAATGAGTGAGAAGTTTAACAAATATTTTCTCTCGGTGTTTACTAATGAGAGGATAGATAAAGTACCTGACTGCGATCCGATTTTTAGTGGGGATGAAGAAAGTAGTCTATCTAATACCAGCATTAGTAAAGTATAAGCAGTCAAGTAGATTGAAAGACTTAAAGCTACAAAATCCCCGGGTTCAGACGAAATTTTTCCGAGAATGCTTAAGGAGTGTAAATTTAAAATCTACGACCAGTTAACTGAAATATTTAATAAATCGGTAGACACTGGTTTTGTGCCTACTGCTTGGAGGCAGGGAAACGTTGTTTCTGTTTTTAAGAAGGGAGATGGATCGTCTACATGCAACTACAGGCCAATCAGTTTGACATCGGTTATAGGAAAAAGGCTTGAATCAACAATAGAAAATAGACTCAGAGAACACATTGAAAGACATAATTTGATTCGTGATACACAGCATGGTTTCTCCAAGGGTAAGTCATGTGTGACTGATATTCTATACTTTTACACTAAAGTATATAAGGCGTCAGATAACAATGATAATTACGATGTTATTTACCTTGACTTTAGCAAAGCGTTCAACAAGGTGCCACACCAGAGACTACTAAATAAAATCAAAGCCCATGGCATAGGAGGAAAAGTGTTAGAATGGCTTAGAGCTTGGATTAGTAAAAGAAAACAGCGGTCACCATAAATGGAGTAAAATCTAGGTGGGACTATGTTACTAGTGGGGTCCCCCAGGGCTCGGTTTTGGGTCCCTTGTTGTTCATTATGTACATAAACGACTTAGACGATGGGGTAAATAGTGATTTTAGTAAGTTTACGGACGACACTAAAATAGGACGCCAAATTAGGTCAGGAGACGACGCAGAGATTTTGCAGGATGATCTTAACAAATTGTTCACATGGTCGGTGAAATGGCAAATGAACTTCGATATCTCTACGATGTATGTTCAATAAGTAATGAGAAAATATCAGGCAAAACATTAAATATGATTTTATCAAAATACTACTTCATGGTGAAATACACATACATATATTTTCTAAAAATGACTAAATGGCAACTTTCTATATTTGTAGGTCTGAGTGCAGCGGTGAACGTGGTGGAACCAGTCTGATTAGGTTTGTCGATCTGTGAACAATTGTCAAGATGCAGGGAAACATGGAGCAACGTTACGCCATCAAATTTTGTGTTAAACTTAAGAAAACCAAACAAGAAGCGCATGGAATGTTAAAGGAGGCCTATGGGGATGAACAGATGAGCCAAGCAAGTTTCTATCGGTGGTTTAACAGATTTTCTGAAGGAAATGAACAGGTTCAGGATGAACCCAGATCTGGAGCACCGAAAAGTGCACGCAAGGAGGAAAACATTGAGGAAGTGCAAAGGTTAGTGATGCAAGACCGTCGAATATCTGTGAGGATGATATCTTAAACTGTTGGTATTAGTATTGGCACAGTAGAGACAGTTCTGACCGAAGATCTAAAGCTCCACAAAGTCTGTGCCAAGTTTGTACCATAGATCCTCTCCGACGACCAGAGGCAGTTTCGTGTGGAATGTTGCACTGACATTCTCGAAATGATAGAGGCTGATCCAGGTTTCCTGAATAAGGTAGTGACTTGCGACGAGAGTTGGGTGTTCACCTACGACCCTGAGAGCAAACGTCAGAGTGCTCAGTGGAAGCACGCGACCTCCCCCAGATCCAAAAAGGCAAAGATGAGCAGGTCCCAAGAGAAGGCCATGGTCATTCCTTTCTTTGACTCCCAGGGGCTCATTCACGTTGAATGGGTTCCTCAGGGTCAAACCATCAATAAGGAATATTACCTTACTGCTTTGAAAAGGTTCAGGAAGAAGATGAGGAAGAAGAGGCCTCAGCAGTGGAGGAGTGGTCAGTGGTGGTTCCACCAGGACAATGCCCCATGCCCCAAGTCAACACTGGTGACCACCTGGATGGCCGACAGGGGAATAAAAGTGGTACAACACCCACCCTACTGCCCTGACCTAGCCCCTTGCGACTTCTTCCTGTTCCCATGCATGAAAGACAGCCTTAGGGGAA
>NC_134794.1:42501228-42506228 GCF_046742065.1 Oratosquilla oratoria | reverse complement strand
CCCTTCCCCTAATCGAGGAAAGATCCTCGATTACTCGATCGTGTTTGCTCAGATGAACACTACTGACGCACAGCGGAAGGAAATAAGTCAGTTCCTCACGGGAATGAAGAGATGAACGTATAGCACACACACACACACACACACACACACACACACACACACACACACACACACACACACACACACACACACACACACACACACACACACACACACACACACACACGCACGCACACGCACACACACACAAACACACACACACATACACACACATACGCACGCACACCGGTACAAACGAGTATGATATGGTTGTACCCGGCGTGGCCACACTCGAAACGCGCCCACCGGGGTACCTTGAACCGGTACTGGTACCGGTCCAAGGTCGCCCAGTTTCCCCCGGACTCCCTGCTACTCACTCAGATGGTAAGAACGTTCCCGTGACGTGCCTATGACGTCGTTACATCGGTGACGTCACACCCGATGACGTCAATACTTTGTAGGAAAAGTGACTTCACAGAAACGTCATAAAGTCTTGCCTCTTCTCGCTGCTGAATCTGACTCTCCCACGAACAACCGAACACATGCGATGAACGCATGACTTGAATACGCGCGTGGGATATATACAGTATGTATATATATATATATATATATATATATATATATATATATATATATATATATATATATAATATATATATATACATATATATATATATGTATATATATGTATATGTATATATATGCATATATATATATGTATATATATATATATGTATATATATACATATATACATATATATATATGCATATATATATATATATATATATATATATATATATATATCAATTACCGCAACGCACTTTAATTCTAAGCCATCAGCATCGGGAAACCCAATGGAGCCACATGCAGAAATATAAATATGGTACTGCCGAGGACTCGAACTCAGCGATCATATGACAAGTGCCGTAATAACTGACCAACTTCGCCATCAACAGATGGGACCCATTCACTGGGCCCCATTCAGTGTTGTACAAATATATGTATATATATATATATATATATATTTATATATATATATATATATATATATATATATATATAAAACATATATATATTTAACACATATATATATATATATAACACATATATATATATATATATATATGTGTGTGTGTGTGTGTGTGTGTGTGTGTGTGTGTGTGTGTACAACACTGAATGGGTCCCAGTGACTAGAGATACATTTTCATCGACCACAGCTCACTTTAATTCTAAGCCATCAACACCGGAAGAACAGTGGAGGCACATGCAGAAATTGAAATGTGGTACGCCCGAGGAATCGAGCCAACGGCCAGCACGTGACTAGTGCTTGTAATGACTTGACCACTACACAATCAAGAGACAAGCGCTGGTCACATGCTGGCCGTTGGTTCGAGTCCTTGGGCGTACCACGTTTCAATTTCTGCATGTGCCTCCACGGTTCTTCCGATGTTGATGGCTTAGAATTAAAGTGCACTGTGGTTAAATATATATATATATATATATATATATATATATATATATATATATATATATATATACCCCAGACTTCGACAGGGTGACAATCCTTCCTGTGGGCTATCCTATGGTGACAATTCTTCATGTAGGCCATCCCGGGTTAACGATTCTACGGTTATATAATTCGGTGGCAATAAACATAATCCTCTTTCAACTCAGCGCTCGCAGAGGTCAGACGTCGCTCTCCACTCCAGCTCTCAACAAGCGCCCAGCAATCTTCGCCAGCCGGTGGCGGCGAGGAGACTTTCCTCCTTTGCTGCTGCCGGTCTGGCACAAGGCTGACCTCTTTGTTGACGCCGGCAGGCGGGTTTACACCAAAGACAAATACACACATTTCCCAAGCCACGTAATTCTCTGTTTTCAGAGTTGTGCTTGGAAGAAAAGAGATACACCAACACTTGCTCGCTGGCTTAGCAGAGGCCCTTAATCCAACTCTCATTCACATCCCTTAACTCTTCGCCGGCTGGTCGTGGGAGAGGAATTGGGGAGCCTCTCTTGTCGACCTGGCCTCTTCGCTGACGCTGGCGAGCGGGTTTACAATTCTGACATTTACACACAATTCCCAAGTGTCACGTAACTCTCTGCTTTCAGAGTTGTGCTTGGAAGGAGAAAGATAAAACAACATTCGCCCGCCTACCCCCTCGCCTGCCCCCTCGCACCACTCTCCTGACTACGCTTCGGATATCGCTCACTCAACGCTCAAGTCCAACCTAGAGCTAATCAGGACCGCTCATGCCCAACCTGGGGCTAATCAGGATCGCGCTACCTAGCTGGGGTTAATCAGCATCGCCACACGCGGGAAGTGAACTGTACCCACTTCCCGTAAGATACATACACACACCTCTCACGAACATAGCACGCCCCACGCACAAACATCTACACGTACTTTTTCTTCGACTAAAATTCGCTTCCTTTCTAACTTTCTCTTATACTATATCTTCTCATTTCAGTTTACCTCCCACTAAAGATTTTTCCGTTTTTCAACCTTTCTCTACTACTACGCCTCCTACCATTTTCTCAACTTTTGGTGATTAAATCCCAGGCGTCGGCGCCGCCGTCCAAGTTCCCTGACCATTTCTCCTGAGCCACGACCACCAACCGCCCCTAATCGCTCACTTAAAAGCGCATTTTGGCAATAGCCCTCTTTTATACACTATAACTTTTCATTTTTTTACAGACGTTCTTCCCCTCCCACAAAAACCGATCCCGCGCGAGCGGGTGGTCTTACCTAGCTAGTCCACTAGTCCACTTTCAACCTAGATATACATACACACACGCGCGCGCGCGCGCGCACGCACACACATACACATGCATATTATATATATATATATATATATATATATATATATATATATATATATATATTTGTGAGAGGAAAGATGGATGTGTTGGCATTGAGTGAAACTAAGTTGAAAGGGAGGGGTGAGTTTGAGTTTGGGAGTGTAGTGGGGAGGGTGTCGGGAGTGAAGAGAGGATGAGGGAGAGAAGGGGTGGCTATATTAGTAAGTGAAGAGATAGGTAAGCGTGTGGTGGAGTGGAAGTTTCTTCAGGGTTAATGTGGATGAAGATGAAACTGAGAACTGAGTTGTGGATCTTTGTAATTGCATATGGGCCTGGTATTAAGAAACGTGTGGAGGAAAGGGAGGCTTTTTGAATAGACATAGGTGAGTGCATATAGGGTTTAGTGAGAAATGTGAATGTAGTGTTATTGAGAGATCTCAATGCTAGAGTGGGAGATGAACCAATGGACGAAGTGGTTGGGAAGTATGGAGTTCCGGGAAAAATCGAAGTGGAGAGTTGATGGTGATGTGTCTAGAAAGAGAGTTGGTGAGAGCTAAAACAGTGTTTGTGAAGAAAGTCAAACATAAGTACACATGGGAGAGGGTGGTGGATGGAAGGGTTGTAGATAAGACTTTAGTGGACTCTATAGTGATATCCAGGGGAAGAGTAGGAAGAGTTCTGGATTTACATGTTCTTAGGAGAGAGAGTGGGGTAATATCAGATAATTTATTAGTAGAAGGTAAGTTGAGAGAGGAGGATAGGTGGGAAAAGAGGAAAATGACAGGGGGTAGGAAGGTGCTTAGAAGAAAAAATTTAGATAATAAGGAAAGAGAGCGAGAGTACAAGGAGACGTTGAGAGGATTGTGGGGGAAGGTGGGGGATGGAGTGGAAGTTGGTGTGGAAGAGGAATTGGGGTGCTTCAAGGTGTGCGAAAATTGTATGTGGAACAAGAAGGGTGGAAGGGAATAGAAGGAAGGGTAGAGAGTGGTGGGATAATGAAGTGAAGAAGGTAGTAGAAGAGAAGAAGTGAACACTCAGGGACTGGTTACAAAATAGGGTGAGATAAAAATATGAAAAGTATAAAGAAAAAAGAAGAGAAGCAAAACAAAAGACAGATGAGGCAAAAAGAAGAGCAGATGTAAAATGGGGGAGGAGCATAACAGAAATTTTTGAAAGGAATAAAAAGATGTTTTGGAAGGAAATCAAGAGAGGAAAGGGAGGTGAGTGAAATTGAGAAGAAAAGGTAAAAGGCGCGGATAGGAAGATCTTGACGGAAATGGAGGCAGTAAGGGGAAGATTGGTGGAGTATTTTAGAGCTCTTGAATGTGGAGGAGGTTAGGGAGGGATTGGTGGTAGCAGTGGGAGGCGCAAAAAATAACGGTGATGGGAGAGAAAGATGGAGGAGAAATAAGAAAAGATGAGGAGCAAGTAGCTCTAGAAATTATAAAAATAGGTAGGGCTCCTGGATTTGATAGGAGTCATGCGAAGTGTCTGAAGAAGGGAGGCACAGTAATAGTAGACTCGCTTGTTAAGTTGTTTAATGTGTGTCTATGGGAGGTTAGAGTGCCAGAGGACTGGAAGAGTGCCTGTATAGTTCCACTTTACAAGGGAAAAGGGCACAAATGTGAGTGTAGTAGTTATATACATATATATGTCAATGTATATATGTCTATTAATCTGTTTATCTACATATCTACCTATTCATCTAATCTGCCTGTCTATCTGCCTATTTATCTATCTATTTCAGTCTATTCAATTTCAGTCCCAATTCACCAACGTTGTCGAGTGAGGTCCAAAATAGACGACTGGTGGAGTGGCGGCCTTTGGGGGTCGGACATGGTCTAAATACTTTAAATTGAATAGAAAAGTGGATAATTTAAATAGTTGATTAACAGATAAATAAATGAGAAGAGTATAAGAATAGATAAAGGTGAATGATTAAATAGCTAAGTAACTAAATATGTGAACAACTAGAATATCAATCAATTGATTGATTGATGAACTTGTACATAAATAAGCAAATTGATGTATATATGAGTAAACTAATTATCTAATACAAGAATAGATACACAGTTAACAAATATGAAAAGAGAAAGGGAGAAGGATAACTTAAGAAGAAAATTAACAGATATATGAATGAATAAACTGCTCTATTAATGGACGC
>NC_134794.1:42491228-42493728 GCF_046742065.1 Oratosquilla oratoria | reverse complement strand
AGAACGAGGTCATTGTGCAAGTTCGCCGCCGAGTCAGCGTCTTCCAAATTCATCCGGGACTTTCCTGAGCCCTTGGACGGACCTCGCGGGGCCCGGGGGAAACGGCTACACGGATACGCTCTACTCCTTCAATACGGTGACGTGCCTCAAAGGTTTTCGTCCCAACGAATCGTAGGAGGCAGCTGAGAGGGGCGCATTCCCTCCAGGATTGGGGGAGGGGGTCTCGACCCATGGGGGGGCCTCCTTCAGGCATGTGTCCCCCCCCCCTTCCGCTGGGTTACTTTGCCCGTGTCCTTCGGTCACCGGGACGCGAAGGAAGCCGCGAGGTCGCCCGTCACCGCGGTGAAGTGGTTTAATCTCCTTTCCCACGGTGCGTCACGACCTGCGGCCGTGCTTACGCACTCACTCGCCAGCTCTGTGACCGTAACAGCACTACGAAGAAATGTTACGCTGTGATGTGTACAGGATGATTGGTAACGCCGAGACCCTCACCTACAGTTGGGGCAAGCCACACTCACCGGTAGCTGTTGTTAGGAATGGGGCTCTTTTTACATACGAAGTGAGGTCGAACACCATTGCGCCACAGCGTGCCACTCAATTTTCCGTTGGCTTCAGACCCTCCCTCCTCCTCCTCTTCCTCTTCCTCCTCCTTCTTGTTCTCCTTGTCCTCGTCTCCCTCCCCTCCCCTCCTCCATCCCCTCCTCCTCCTCCACTTCCTCTTTCCTCTTCCTTCTCCTCCTCCCTCCTCCCTCCTCCTCCTCCTCCTCCTCGGCCGCCTTCACGAGCCTCTGTCAGGCATTGCGGTCCTCTGCCAGTGTCCAGCATCGGCTGGCAGGAGGGTCTGTCCCCCTGGAAGTCTCCTTTCCCGCGGGTCATCAGTCCGTCTGTTTCACACTTGGGTCTTACCCCACACGAGTGGTAAGACCGTCTTCAGCCGCTGCTCCCCACTGGGCCCGAAGAATCTCACCAACGGTGGTGAGTTCGTCTGAGCAGAAATGACTTCGGTTACAATCTCTTGTTTTTCGAATCCCCAGTTGCCAAAATAACCTGTAAGACATATCACGAGAAGCTGAAAGATAAACTAAGAGAAGCTAAACCTGTGCGACACATTAGACACGTTATTGAAATGTTCTCAGGGAAGTCTAGAATGATGGTGGATGGTAGTTGTCATGGGTGATGATGTTGGTGTTGGTGGTGGATAGTAGAGGTGGTTGTGGTCATGGGTGGTGGTGGTGGTAGTGGTATGTGGTGGTCATGGGTGGTTGTGGTAGTGGTATGTGGTGGTCATGGGTGGTTGTGGTAGTGGTATTTGGTGGTGGTGGTAGTGGTATGTTGTGGTAGTGGTGGTGGTAGTGGTATGTTGTGGTAGTGGTATGTGGTGGTCATGGGTGGTGGTAGTGGTATGTGGTGGTCATGGGTGGTTGTGATAGTGGTATGTGGTGGTCATGGGTGGTATGTTGTGATAGTGGTATGTGGTGGTCATGGGTGGTAGTGGTATGTGGTGGTCATGGGTGGTGGTGGTAGTGGTATGTTGTGGTAGTGGAATGTGGCGGTCATGGGTGGTGGTAGTGGTATGTGGCGGTCATGGGTGGTGGTAGTGGTATGTGGCGGTCATGGGTGGTGGTAGTGGTATGTGGTGGTCATGGGTGGTTGTGGTGGTAGTGGTATGTGGTGGTCATGGGTGGTTGTGGTGGTAGTGGTATGTGGTGGTCATGGGTGGTGGATGTAGTGGTATGTGGTGGTCATTGGGTGGTGGTAGCGGTATGTGGTGCTCATGGGTGGTGGTGGTGGTAGTGGTATGTGGTGGTCATGGGTGGTGGTAGTGGTATGTAGTAGTCATGGGTGTTGGTTGTAGTGGCATATGCTGGTCATGGATGGTGGTACTAGTGGTATGTGGTGTTCATGAGTGGTGGTAGTGGTATGGAGTGGTCATGGTTGTTGGTGGTAGTGGTATGTGGTGGTCATGGATGGTGGTAATAGTGGTATGCGGTGGCCATAGGTGGTGGTGGTCATGGTTGGTGGTGGTAGTGATATGTGGTGGTCATGGGTGGTTGTGGACATTGGTGGTGGTGATGGTGGTAGTGGCTACCTAGAGTCATCCTGTGCATATGCAGAGGCTTGTGCAGTGGCCCTACCAGGCGATTTTAAATCACCCGAAGAGAGCTAACCCCCCCCCCCGTCCCCGGGGTGCTACTGCCGGGGGAGGGGGAAAGGGAGGGGGAGGGGGAGGGGGAGGGGCCTCCGGTACCTAAGGTTAGGGCCGCCGCCGCCGCCGCCTGCTGGATCACCGTTTCCATTCACGCTGACCTAACCCATATCCACGGTGTCATGTGACATTAGACATACATGTATGCACATGCACGTGCACACATACATACATATATATATATACATACATACATACATACATATATACATGCATGCATGCATGCATACATACATATATACATACAAATACACACATACATCCACACTTACATACATACATACATACTTAGAC
>NC_134794.1:42478728-42486228 GCF_046742065.1 Oratosquilla oratoria | reverse complement strand
TCCGCCATTCTCTCTGAGGCTGTAATACACGTATGGCACCTGCCTGTCGAGTCCAAAGTCCTACGCCCTTTTCATACTGGGCCCATTCTCGTCAAATTATGTGAATTTGAATTCTTAGAAAGTTTTGCTGACTGTATTCTAGATTTTCCGAAGAGTATCTCAGTGTGTATAGATTTTCGTATACAGTAGATCTAACTTGTCTTAGTTCGTCACTCAGTGTCTTTATTTGATGCAAAGGTGATTTGACGTTTGGAAATTAGAAAAACAAAAAATTATAACCGAAGTCGTTTTCTGCTCAAACGGACTCGCAGCAGTCGGCGAGAATTGGCCAAATGCGAAGCGACTTCTAGAACGCGACCTACTCCTCTACCACATCTGCAAGGATGTGTCCAGAACTCTTCCTCCTTGTGCTCATTGGAAATTGAGATAGGAGCCATATCTTCCAAACATTGACAGGAAACCCAGAATGGTTGTTCTCCTCAAGGAATGGTAACTGCAACATTAAGTAGTATTAGACATAATGACTTGTACAACATAGAATAAAATGAATTAAGAGAAATTCATTACGTATCCCTGGATGATCATAAACTCTTGGTAAGTGGTAGAAATTGAAAAATAGCCATGCATAAATCAACAGATGAATGAATAAATACATGCATAAATAATTAAGCAAATAGGTAGATGAATACCTTGACAAATACCCGGACGGAGAGATAGATGGGTATACTCGTATAAATAACATTAA
The DNA here is from genome assembly GCF_046742065.1 of Oratosquilla oratoria. NCBI lineage: Eukaryota > Metazoa > Arthropoda > Malacostraca > Stomatopoda > Squillidae > Oratosquilla > Oratosquilla oratoria. Next base: position 42,485,483 of record NC_134794.1, on the reverse strand, counting down.
AGAAACGCAAAAACTAGAGACACATCCCCTGTGTTCTGAGAAACCGTGAGAGTGACCGTATCCGCATTTCTCTTTGAAATAGTGACACAGTGCGGCGGGAAGCGGGGGGTGGGGTGGGTGGGTTGTCACGCCTGCCGGCACCCGTTAACCCGTGGCGTGGCGTGGGGGTGGGGGTGGGGTTGGAGCGAAGGGAGAGTGGCACTTGGAGAAGTAGCGTCGAGGTTTAGGTGGAATGAAATGAAGTTTTAACGTTTGTAGCCACACTTCATACTTCATTCTGGCTAGTGTCACATGATGTCACCCCGCCAAGTCGACATTACAAAGGATTACAAAGGCGGAGCATGCCGACAGGAGACCTTTTGATCCATTACAGAAGGATTCAAACGTTTTGGGATCAACACGGACACGTCCTCTGGTGATTTTATTCTTGCTGGCGCCAAACAATTTTAACCCATCTCCTCGGGGATGTCACCGAAGTGAAGGCGTAAATCGTAGGTCAGTGGGGTCAAGTTGGGGTCAAGCTCACCTTAGGTGAAAGGAGGTGAGTTCAGCCAAGGAGGGGCACCACGATGGTGATGAATGAAACAACCAGAAGGCAACCAGAATAGAAAAAAAAAAGAGTATCGGACAGTGCGAAAGGAAATAAGAAACTATGGGGTTTAGCTACTGCGGGTCGAGGATCAGGTAAGGGGTTGAGGTTAGGGAAAATGGGGTTGCACTTTGCAAATGTGGGCAAATGGGGTTCATCGAAACACCTCCGTGTATTACTCCACCTTCGGGAATGACAAAAGGTTTCGCTTCCGTCCGAACGGTTTTGTTTAGTTGCTGGAGGCTAAAGGGACCAGGAGGAGAGGTACAGTGTCCTCGACGGACCCTTCTCATCCTGCAAGCCAGTGGTCCTCCATCCGGGGCCGCGCAGTTTCACAAGGGGGGCCGCAAACCGAAAGCTAGTGGTAGTTAGTGGGATGTCTGACGATTGATTTTAGTGTTGAACTGGTTTCTCCAGGAGGCCAAGGAACAGATACTTATAAATACATGGGATACACGAGGAAGTGGATTGAGAACATGTGGCGTAAATATACTCTGAGGGTTACATCCCGGGTAAGGCAAGACGATTATGTACAACTCTTGTACAGCGATGACTTTATAAGTCCTTCAAATTGTAGAATTGTTGTTCAGATCCTGTCATTCCGGGTAACGACAGACGATTTCGTTCAGCTAAAAGGTGGCCAGAGGAGTGACATACGAGACCAGCAAAAGGCTCCAGTTGAAAGTTCGTTCCACCAGCGGTGGCCTCGTGTGACTGCCTCTCCCCTAACCCCCAGTGAGGTGCCTGATCAAAACTTTCAAGCAGACGATCTCGAGGCCATTCTTTTGAAAAATAAGCCAACTCACAGACAACGGAGGGATTTTTTTTTCCAACTGAATAGAATTATTTGGAAAGCGCAGCAAATTTTGACACATTATACTACTCGCAGAAGTAATATTCTGTCACTGCGGAGCGTTTGGCTTCATCCCATCTCGTGAGTTCGTCTGAAAACTTCTGCTTTTCCTCCGAGAAATACCGATGGTTGCCATTTGCCCTGGCTGTGTGAGTATGTCTATTTGGGGCTGAGTTGACTGCTTCTTAACATGAATCTATGATTTCAGTATCACTTACTCTTTGGGGCACGGTGGATTTTGTATCCATGTTAGACTACATGGCAAGAGTTTTCAGTGGGCTAGTCAAAATTCGATGTATAACACTGTATACATATATTGTGCATTTGTACAACGGCCGTGAGGTTTTGGCACAGTGGAGGCACACGTCTGAATTCCACGAATGCTTTCGGTGGTTGCATCATGAAGGCATCAGCGCCCAATTCTCCTCAGCCTTGATACTTCGGGAGTGCATCGACCTGGGTTTACCAACCGCAAGGTCAGGTGATGCCTATTTGGGGCAGCGGGGCTCTATCGACATCGGAACATAATAACATAAGAATGTAGAAGACTGCAAGAGACTATAAGGCCTACACTATGCAGTTCCATACCCCTTACCACCTTTCATCTAGAGCAGGGGTCGGGTATCTTTTTTGGGTGTTACCCCAATGGAATTTGTAGTAAAATGAATTTACCCCCACACTTGGAAGTACTCTGGTGGACAAACCAATGTACTTATAGAATTCATGGATAGTAATAAATAAACAAAAAATGTATATTGGAAAAATGTTTAAGTGTTAATTTCATCTATCACAGGAAATAAAAGTCTGTCTTTTTGGCATGGAAATAGCACACAAGAAAAAAACGTAGGAATCACATTTATAAACAGAAATAAAACACTCTTTTTAGCATTACATGGCACACAAGCAAAACTATTGACCATCATGTATTTCAAATTCATACAATAACAAAAGAAAATGTTATTGAATCCACTATTATGGGGAAAAATGTTTATCCTTTCTGGCATAAGAATGGCACACAAAGAAAAATAATGTTATTCTTTCTGGCATAAGAATGGCACACCATAGTCAACCATCGTCCTTGAACAATCAAATCAGCAATCACGTGATCAGACGATCATAGCACCGGCCAATCAGCAGCCAGCACTAGTAACCCACAAACACGCCACACATTACAGCAACACCAGTTCAGTAGTTTACAACCGATCATCACATAACAGCAACTATTCTATAAACGCATCAGGAATGAACCAAAATATTAACGCCACATAAAATGATAAACCACACAATCCAAGCTGCCACCACCACAACCACCACCTTTCACTCCTTTTCTTCTTCCCCTTATCCAGGCCAGGTCAAAAATCCACCAGGTAGATGACGAGGGGCTAAATAAAGACTGATAAGTCAAGGAGCAAATGCCACCACCAAGACAACAACGCAAAAGCGGTCTCACTGAGGGTTAAAAACAGTTTCAATACTGATTCAATACTGATGAAGCAGTTTCAATACTGATATTTCTCCGTTTCCATAGTTTTAAAGATCGTGGGATCCTCGATGCATTCTTTTCTCCAACTTTCATATCAGTTTCCCTCACTTAGCACATCCACATCCGTAGCACGTTCATTACCCCCCAAAATTTCTAATTTACCCCATTTGGGGTAATTTACCCCTGTTCCCCGACCACTGATCTAGAGTTATTTATTTTTCTTTTAAAACCCACTACATGGGAATTAAATTTATTACATTCGATAATTATATATATATAATCGATCTGTTAGTAAACCTGTCCTTGCCTATTTCTTTCTTATGTTTCTTCAGAGAGTGAAAGAGGTCGTGCAACCACGAGCACCGTCACTTGGATGGAACGTGTGTCCACGTTTTCTTTCACCTGAACAACATCGTCAGGCAGAATAGGTCGCGCATAAAACGACGATTTTCGGTAACGAATTGACAGAGGTAGGTTAACTCCTCATGAATTAAGATTTTATTTTATTTTCTCTCTCTTCACGAATCGTATGGCGCCACCCAACACAAGGCGACGACACGACCGGTTCAGACAAGAGAGCTGCGTCAATTCACTTGACACTGACACGGTGGAGTGACGTGGTGACACTTGGAGAGAATGGTGACGTGAGAGTGACGTAAAAACCCACGTGGGCGGGAGAACTTGGCAGAGCGGGCCTGAGCGCCCTAAGCCGAACCGGGCCAGCTGCCTCCTGACGAAGGGGCAGCCCAGGAGATCGTATTATTAAACGCCACCAAGGCATATAGGAGTTGCATCATCCTATATATTCTGAGCCCCTCCTCCCCCACCACCAACACACACACACACGCACTTTGGTCTATATATATATATATATATATATATATATATATATATATATATATACTGTATGTATGTATATATATATATATATACATATATATATATATGCATGTATATAAGTATGAATGTATGTAGGTATGCATATATATATAGGTATGCATGTATGTAAATATGTATGTATATGCTGCTTGATGCAGGTCCAAAAATTTTGAAGCAACGTGTTAGATGCCCCTCACATCTCGATATACTGAAGCTTGCATCACCTGGTACATGGTTAGAATAGCCTGGCGGGAACCAGAACAAAATGAAGAAAGTGCCGCCGACACGGGGGAGGATACATGAAGTCTCCTGGGGGCAAGTAGGGGATAAATAAGAAAACCTTTCATCACAGTGAAAGAAGGGGTCATCGTGAACCGTTCGAGAATCCTTTCCCCCTGGGTAGCGTATAAAATCGTCTGACGGCAGCAAGTCAAGATACGACCAACTTCGTAAAACGCTGTCGTAGGGTTGTGAGCGAAGTTTGATTAGGAACGCAGAAGACACTCAAGTTTGAGCCTGCGCGACCACAGGCGAGGGAGAGAGCGAGCGAGCGAGGGAGGAAGGGAGGGAGGAGACGAGGCCTCTTTGCGAGGCCTGATGCAAGAGACCCCTTTCAGCCGTATGGGGGCCAGCGTCGTTGGTATAATTATACCACCGCCACCATGATGATGATGATGATGATGATGATGATGATGATGATGATGATGATGATGATGATGATGATGATGATGATGATGATGATGATGATGATGACGAAGGTGATGGTATGATGATGATGGTGAGGGTGATGGTGATGATGATGATGATGATGATGATGATGATGATGATGATGATGATGATGATGATGATGATGATGATGATGACGGTGGTGATGATGATGGTGAGGGTGATGAGGATGATGATGATCATCATGAACATCATCATCATCATCATCATCATCATCATCATCATCATCATCATCATCATCATCATCATCATCATCATCATCATCATCATCATCATCATCATCATCATCATCACCACCGTGATCATCATCATCATCATCATCATCATCATCATCATCATCATCATCATCATCATCATCATCATCATCATCATCATCACCACCGTTGTCATCATCATCATCATCATCATCATCATCATCATCATCATCATCATCATCATTACCACCACCACCGTCTTCATCATCATCATCATCATCATCATCATCATCATCATCATCATCATCATCATCATCATCATCACCATCACCATCATCATCATCATCATCATCATCATCGTTGTCGTCGTCGTTGTCATCGTCGTCACCAGAGCGTTCGAGTGAAGCTCCCTCCTCAGCTGAATAAAATCACCTGACGTGCTAGGCTGAGTTACTAAGGAAAAGGACCTGAGGATCTTGAAGCAGGAGGGGGAGGAGGAAGAGGGGGTGAAGGAAGAGAGGGAGGAGGAGGAGGAGGAGCAGGGTTAGCAATAACTTCCGTTTCAGGAAGTACACAAATCTCTATGTGAGATTCGTCTCCACTCAAAAAATTAAATTAAATGAATAAATAAATTAACAAATGAATAAAGAAATGAATAGATAAATAAGTAAATTTATCAGTAAATGAATGAATAAATAAATTAATAAACAAATTATTTGATTGATAAATAAACTAATCAATTAATTAATGATAAAATGATATATAAACAAATACATAGAAAGACAAATGAATGGGTAAATAATAAAATATATACAAAATCCGATCATTTTTTTATTCCCACTTTCCCTGCTTTAACCTGCTATCCTATTTTCTCCTCTGTGCCTCCACCTCTTCCGTGCGATAGTGTCCCCCAAGGAAAGAGGCGCTGGATATAGTCGTCAAAATACTCCACGCCCCCCCCCCCTCCTCCCCCTTCCCTCCCTGCCTTCGGTGAAGAGAACTATTGGTCTCCCTGCCTGTGTAGTGGATTTCAGTCAGTGGGAAGTCGCTCAAGGAAGTCAAGAAGGAGATGATGGCGGTAGACTGAACTACCACGGTGCCAACCCTCACCAACGGGTCATATGAACAGAAAGAGTTGGCCGACAGCATCAATAGAGTCTTCAAAGGGAGTCGGCTGTGGTGAAGGTTGTCGAATGTGGACCTTTTTAGACACGGTAACGTCTCACGGAGCCCCATCCTTCCTCCTCCTCCTCTCCTCCTCTTCTTCTCCTCCTCCTCTTCCACCTCCTCCTCATCATCATCATCCTCCGCATGGCCACAAACCTCTCATAGTTTGGGGTTGGTGATGTCATCTTAATGACACCCTTCGACCTAGTGGCCTATCTTGTAATGAGCGTGCACGCGTGTGCGTCTGTGTGGGTGGGTGTACGTGCGGGTGTGAATGTGGGTGTGGGTGGGTGTGCAGCCTAAACGGTAAATTTGTTTACGATCAGACTAGTTTTGAAATTAAGAAAAAAAAATCAATAGAGAGAGAGACAGACAGACAGAGAAAGGGAGACAGAGAAGAAGAGAAAACAAAGAAATTATTGGAGAGAAATGTGTAAGAGTACACATTGTGTATGAGTGTATTGTCAGGGTCTCACTGACCTCCGAACCCTTGAGAGATTTAGGCGGATTCTTTTCCTTTATGCTCTATCATGCTTGTGATTTATGTTCCCTCTCTATATATACAGTATATGTATATATATACATATATATATATATATATATATATATATATATACATATATATATACATATATATATATATATATATATACATATATATATGTATATACACACGTGTGTGTGTGTGTGTGTGTGTGTGTGTGTGTGTGTGTGTGTGTGTGTGTGTGTGTGTGTGTGTGTGTGTGTGTGTGTGTGTGTGTGTGTGTGTGTGTGTGTACATATTCATATAGTAGGAAGTACAAAAAGTATTAGAGAAAACAAATACTCCAAAGCTACAAATGACCTAATTAAAAGAAGAAGGAC
>NC_134794.1:42456228-42461228 GCF_046742065.1 Oratosquilla oratoria | reverse complement strand
AGTAAAAATTATATTTATCGTGATTTGTTACCACTGGATTAACCCAATCACTATTTACACTGTATAAAAACGAAAGGTTTACTACAAGTATTGCTAAGACATACCAATCCACTTCAGCAAATGACAAGGGTTTGTGCAGTCATTTCTATACTGCATCCCCTTATTTCGCCAGCTACCAAACTGTGATAATAATGAACATATCGTAAAACTGAAATTAAGTTCAAGTATAGGTCTTATAAAAGAAATTTTTTGTTACATACATTGTTTAGTCAGTATTGTTTATCTGGATTCAGAAAAAAACTGCAGTTTAAAGAATAAGAAAACTAAACTGTTGTGTCTGACTGTACAAGAACGAGGTTTTACTTAACTTGAATAACGGGATTATATATCAGTAATTTCGGAAACTTTGACTTCGTCGACACGTCGGCCCTGTTCCAACACCCTGTCTTCCTAATTAACTTACCTCCTGTCTTGCTTTGTTTTATTTTCCCTTTAGTTATATTTATTCTCTCTTTGTAATTTCTTTATTACTCATCGTCTCTCTTGATTTTATTTTTCTAAGCTTATCTATCTGATAAATCTAATAAGAATGTTCAAAAACCATATCTCTTATAATTTTTTCCATATGTTTTAAAAAAGGCTATTTAATATTATTGTAAGACAATCTAGACCTATCATTTAGCTCTCCGTGTATGTTCTGTACGTGAATAATATTGTTGCTGGGCAGTTATCGTAAGTTTTCTTCTTCGTTTCTCTCCGAGTTCTATATACTTTTCATATATTATTATTCTCCGCCTCTTTTCTCTTATCCTTTTCTTCCCAATCGTGTATTTTCATCAGTAGTTCTTTCTTCATTTTCATAATTCCTAAATTTGATATTAGATCGCCTGCGGTGCTTGTCTCGATCACCATTCATCAAACACAACATTACTTAAAGAATGAACACAATTCATGACGTCACATAAGAACATAAGAATGAAGGAGACTGCAAGAGACCATAAGGCCTACATAAGGCAGCTCCATATCCATCACCCCCTGTCATCCCCATCCATAAAGTTGTCTAACCGTTTCTTAAAACAACTAATAGTTTCAGCGCTTACTACATGGTTACTAAGTCTATCCCATTCGTTGACCACCCTATTAGTAAACCAATTCTTGCCTATTCCCTTCTTAAATCTAAATTTGTCTAGTTTAAATCCATTACTGCGAGTCCTGCCATGTTGTTTTAATATGATGACCTTGTTTGCATCACCCTTGTTAAAGTCTTTGATCCACTTGAACACTTCTATTAGATCACCCCGCACTCTGCGTCTTTCCAGAGAGTGTAAGTTAAGGTGCCTAAGCCTCTCCTCGTAAGGCAAATTTCTGAGTCCATGTATCATTTTGGTCATTCTTCTCTGTACTGATTCTAGTGAATTTATGTCCTTTCTATAGGACGGAGAACAAAACTGTTCCGCATAGTCAAGGATGAGTCTAACTATCGCTAGATAGAGTTTGATAATTACCTCAGTACTTCTATTCGTTACCGTCCTAGCAATGAAACCTAATGCTCTGTTAGCTTTATTCCTGGTGCTAATGCACTGTTTCCTGGTTTTAAGGTCTGGACTCACTATAACTCCCAAGTCTCTCTCGCACTCAGTTTTCTCTAAAAACGTGTTATCTAAGCTGTATCTATTTTCGGAGTTGTGTAGCCCTACGTTTAACACGCTACACTTAGAGATATTGAAGGTCATTTGCCATTTCACCGACCATGTGAACAATTTGTTAAGATCATCGTGCAGAATCTCTGCGTCGTCTCCTGATCTAACTAGGCGTCCTATTTTAGTGTTATCCGCGAACTTACTAACATCACTATCTATCCCATCGTTTAAGTCGTTTATGTACATAACGAACAACAAGGGACCCAAAACCGAGCCCTGGGGAACCCCACTCGTAACATTGCCCCACCTGGATTTTACTCCATTTATGGTAACCCGCTGTTTTCTGTTACTGATCCAAGCTCTAATCCATTCTAACACTTTTCCTCCTATGCCATGGGCTTTAATTTTATTTAGTAGTCTCTGGTGTGGCACCTTGTCGAACGCTTCGTTTAAGTCAAGATAAATCACACTGTAATTATCATTGTTATCCGACGGCTTATATATTTTAGTGTAAAAGGAGAGAAGATTAGTCACACATGACTTACCCTTGGAGAAACCATGCTGTGTGTCACGAATTAAGTTATGTCTCTCGATGCGTTCTCGAGTCTACTTACTATTATTGATTCAAGCATTTTACCTATAACTGATGTCAAACTGATTAGCCTGTAGTTGCATATAGACGATTCATCTCCCTTCTTAAAAACAGGAACAACGTTTGCCTGCCCCCGAGCAGTATGTGGCGCCACGAGTAGGTTTTAGGAGAATGGCTGAAGCAGACGACGTTTTGGGGATAGGATCAGGGAAACAAAATTGCAATAAATAAAAAACGAACGAGTTTTTGTGAAATCTATTTATCTGTTATTGACTTTGAGAAGTACTAAAAATAAGTCCGATGAGATTAGACACCTTTCATTTACAAAACGGTTGCTCTTTAATCTCAATGCCAGAAAATGTCGTAGATCAAAAAGATCATCTTTGAAATATTCATTAGAAAGTGAAGGGACTATAAGTACGAAAGAGGAGAAAGATCCTGGAGTTATGATACTGTGTACTCTGTCTCCTGACAAGTGTCAATACGACTATGGGGGTGACGTACGGACTGCTGAAGAAAACAATGTTGGCTTTTCACTACATGGACGAAGAGATGATAAAAAAAAATCATTAAGGTATTTGTCCGTCCAAGATTGGGGTATGCAGTAATGGTATGGGCCCCACACAGAGTGAAGGATGAAAACAAGATCGAGATAATACAAAGGGAAGCAACCAAACCGATATCCAGTCTTGCAGGTAACCCGTACGAGGAGACATTGAAAGCACAAGACTTACTATCGAAGAGAGACAAGACTTGACTGCAGTGTTCAGAGTACTGTAGGGGTGAACAAAGGTGAAAATTAGGTAAATGCAATTAGGTAAACACGCACACACAAATACGCATGCACACACATACACACACACAAATGCACTCGCATACGTGAGCGCTTACACCCGCACACTCGCACGCACACACTCACACACACACACAAACACAAACACACACACACACACACACACACACACACACACACACACACACACACACACACACACACACACACACACACACACACACACACACACACACACACACACACACACACACACACACACACACACAAACACACACGCGCGCGCGAGTAGTATCATTCGAACGAAACAGAGTCGCAGCTCTACTGAAAGGAAGCAAACAAATTGAAGAGAAGATATACCATCGCGGGAGTTTAAATGCCGTTAATTGAGAAAAACGAGAAAAGCTGAAAAAGGATATGTGGTGGCGAAGAACAGAGCGGAACTGGGAAAAGAAAAGACTGAAATGATAAACATGAAAGCAGGATAGTGGATAAAGAGAGATTTTGGTGGTATATGTTCCTCCAAAGATAAGGTCATGGAAAAAGATTGAATATCAAGACGCTCATGGTCGAGCACTTGAAAAAGAAATGAAATAAAACTAGATAAAAAGTCACAAAGTGGGTCTGGTGCGAGACTTCATCTGTGGGTAGGTGATCTGGGAAGAGTCGGGAACTGGCAGGGAAGATTTATGACGAAATACGCTGTTGAAGATAGCAGTGAACAGTGTAGTTATACAATACATCATATATACGACAAATGTAAGAGGATGAGATATCAGCCAAATTAGATTTGTTGTTAGTATGACCACATTTAAAACTGTCATTTATCATCTTGTTTTTATTCTTATTCTTATTCTTATCCTTTTGGTCCATAACTAGGTCGGATGCGAAAAAATATATATAAATGATAAAAAATTGGTAAAATAGAATAAAAATTATAATAATATAAATAATAAAAAATAAAATAGATAATACATAGGTATAGCTAAATGATAAACAAACAGGTAAATAGTAAATAATAGTAAACTTGACAAATAAATAATAAATGGAAATCAAGCCAATAATAAAGACAAACAATAACAAACAAATAATCAAATAATATAAAATAAATGGCAGTCATTACAGCATCTTGCTTAAATGTTTATCTAAACGAATCTTAAAGCTTCCAACTGAACTATATTGCACTGCCTCTGCAGGAAGTTTATTCCATTCATTAACTACATGGTTGGCGAAGTTGTTTCTACCCACTTCCAAATTAAATCTATTTCCTGACAGTTTGAGACCATTATTTCTTGCCGGATTCTCATCCAGTGTAAGAATTTTGTCACTTTTGATGTTGTCAATTCCCTTTAGAATCTTAAAGACCTGTATCAAGTCACCTCTGAGCCTACACTTTTTTAGGGAAAACAGATTCATATGTTTTCGTCGATTGTCGTATGATTTATTTTTTAAATTTGGAATCAGTTTCGTGGCTCTCCTTTGTACTTTTCCAATCTGTCAATGTCTTTAATGAGATTCGGTGACCATACAGAAACAGCATATTCCAAATGTGGACGAACTAACGATTTATATAGCTTGTTAATGAGAGATGAGCTTTTGAAGTCAAAAGATCGCGCGATCAGTCCTAGAATCTTATTTGCTTTCTCAGAGGCTGAAATACACTACTTAGATGATTTGAGATCGTTACTGATAATTACCCCTAGATCCTTCTCACTATCCACTTTTGTTAACGAATTTCCAAATAACTTGTAATCGTACTTACTGTTATTTTACCTATGTGCATATCCTTGCATATACTTGTGTTAAATTTCATTAGCCACTTTTCAGACCATTGCTGTAATTGATCTAAATCTTCTTGAATATCTAATTGATTGAAGTGACCATTTGCCATCCCGCACAATTTTGTATCACCAGCAAATTTGGAGACAATATGTTTTAATCCGTGCTCTATATCATTTATATATACTATGAATAG
>NC_134794.1:42443728-42451228 GCF_046742065.1 Oratosquilla oratoria | reverse complement strand
GATGCAAGAAAAGGGATAGTAAGAGAAAAGTATCAAGGTACTGAAAAGTTGAGGAAGGGATATCAGGCGCGAGTGAAAGTGATAAAAGACAGAAATGAAGAAGTTTTGGTAAACGAAAAAGAAGCCATCGCGAGATGTGAAGAATCTTATTGAGAACTAAAGGCCAGATCCGGTTCACCCACTGAACGAAGTACCTAGAGCGGACAAAAGTATTTTTGATGGACCCACACAGAAAGAAATTAGAACACCTATTAAATACCTAAACAATTACAAAGACCCAGGCAAGGATAACATCAACCCTGAACTATTTAGATATGGTAGGGAAATACTAGAGTAGATACAGAGGATTTGGAGAACCGAAAGGATACCAGAGGCTAAGAAAGGAGTGATTATAGCAATCAATGCGAAGGGAGACAACCTCGATTGTGCCACCTATAGAGGTATAAATTTGCTACAAACAGGATACAAGATTTTTTGTCAGAATTTTGTACAACATATTAAAACCTTTTGCAAAAAATATAATAGGAGATTATCAGTGTTTCTTCAGAAATGGAAGGTCAACAGTAGACCATATTTTTACTCTTAAACAATTAATGGAGAGATACTGGGAATATAATAAACATTTGTACAATCTTTTTATGGACTTTAAGCAGGCATATGATAGTATCCACAGGCCATCTATGTGGTGTATTCTAAATGAGTTTAATGTACCAGGAAAACTAATTAATTTACTTAAACTCGTTCTAAAAGGAATTAAATCGGTGGGAAGTGTAGGAGGGAAGTTTTCAGAACCTTTTAAGATAAAAAATGGCCTAAGGCCATTGGCAGAGATGGAAGAGGAAAGTAAACTAAACAATATAAAGATAAATTATATAACCTACACTGACGATATAGACATTATTGCAGATAATAGAGAGGATTAATAACAAATAATTATAACATTCAAAGCAATTCTCAATAGGTTAGGACTAAACACAAATTTTATTGAAACCAAACTGCTTTGTATCAGTAGACATAATCGAAACATGCAAGATTTATGGACAGGAAACATCAGAGTAGAGTTGGTAGAAATTCTTTGATGGATCCTGACCAGTATCCCGAATGCCGAAATATCGAAACTCGCAATACTGCGACGAGTATACAGAACGCGTAAGTGTACCGAAAGTATATGAATAAGACAACTATAGATTAAAATAAAAGAGAATTCGATATTTTTATCTACTGTCCATGATAATAGGTCTATATAAATGTAGACCATCTGCTACCCAAGCAAAACGAATCAAAGTTTTTTTGCAATCTTGATCTTATTTTTTTTGTCATTTCTGTCCATTCTCCGATCAATATCCACAAAAGTGTTATAAGAATAGTTAGTGTACATGTACATAGATGGCAGGCAAGGCTCACCATTTTCGAATTTGTGACTGTAATGGAAAAAGAACAAACTTGAATGAAACTCACACACACACACAAAATTCTGAACTAGGTGCATAACCAGTAACACCTAGCCCAATCTACAGAGACAGACTACTAAAGATCCAAAGTTTATACCAGCGAGTCCTGCTCTGTTGTCTTAATATGATGACCTTTTTTGCGTCACCCTTGTTAAAGCCTTTGATCCACTTGAATACCTTTATTAGATCACCCCGCACTCTGCGTCTCTCCAGAGAGTGTGAGTTAAGGTGCCTAAGCCTCTCTTCGTAAGGTAAATTTCTGAGCCCATGTATCATTTTGGTCATTCTCCTCTGTACTGATTCTAGTGAATTGATGTCCATTCTATAAGGCGAAGACCAAAACTGTACTGCATAGTCAAGGATGAGTCTAACTAACGCTAGATAGAGTTTGGTAATTACCTCTGCACTTCTATTCGTAACCGTCATACAACGAAACCTAATGCTCTGTTAGCTTTATTCCTGGCGCTGATGCACTGTTTCTTGGATTTAGGTCATGACTCACTAGAATTCCCAAGTTTCTCTGGCACTCAGTTTTCTCTAAAAACGTGTTATCTAAGTTATATCTACTTTCGGGGTTGTGTAGCCCTACGTTTAACACGCTGCATTTTAAGATATTAAAGTCCATTTGCCATTTCACCGACCATAATGAATAATTTTCTAAGATCATCCTCCAGAATCTCGGCGTCGTCTCCTGACCTAACTAGGCGCCCTATTTTAGTGTTGTCCGCAAACTTACTAACATCACTATTAATCCCATTGTCCAAGTCGTTTATCTACATAATGAACAATAAGGGCCCAAGATCGAGCCCTGGGGAACTCCACTAGATTTTCAATAAGAACTTCACTTGATTTTCAATAAGAAAACCTTCATTTATGCAAAATAATTATGATTTTTATATACTTGTAATATTTTCGGTATTCTAAGATTCATTCTTTTAAATTCGTTATCATGACGTTCGGTATTCTGGGCTTCGTCATTCAGACTATACCGTTTTAGATATCTTGGAGTAACGGTCACAAAAGAAAACGACATGAAGGAAGAAATATCGATCAGATTGGCGGCAGCAAATCGATGTTGTTTTAGTTTAATGGTTGTAATAAAGAGGAGAAATGTTTCTAGAGCTACAAAGATACGGATATACAATTCTATTATTTAGACCTACTGTATAGCAGTGTACGACCCTGAAACTTGGATTTTGACATAACAGCATGAACAAAGAATGTTAGTATTTGTGAAAACCATCCTTAAAAGGATTACTGGACCAGTATTCGACAGATAAGAATATAGGTGGCGACGAAGACATAACGTAGATCTTAATTAAGTAATAGGGCAGAAGAAGAAAACACATGTAATTAAAATAGTCAAATTAAGATGGGCTAGGCGCGTGGCAAGATTGATTGAAGAGAGAATTCCAAGGAGAGTGATGATAGAAATGATTGAGGGAAGAAGACCCAGAGGATGTCCCAGAAAAAGATGGATGGATGGAATAATGGAAGAATTGGATAGAAAAGGAATTGATCGAGACAGATGGATGGAAATAGCACAGCACTGAGGAAAATGGAGGCGGTTAGTGGTGGGCCAGAACCAAAACGTTGTTCAAGACCCAACAGAATAAGAAATTAATGCATAAATTGGTATGAGATGATAATACTTACCTGTCGAGTCATACATTTCATTAGATTTCAAATTATCAGTTCCCGCAGACAACGAGGAAGTAGAGGGAGTGAAGGCTGTCACCTTCATTTCTTTTTCTTTTTATTTCTGCACAAAAAAAAGGAGGCCTCTTGTATTTCGTGTGGCACAACACATGAACTCTGACCCAAGAAGACATCCAAAATCCACAGCTGTCTTCAACGCAGTTCTTTAAGTCTCCTTTACTGTCTCAACGACTCCACCTCTTCGTAGAGATATTGTCGCCAAGGCTAGAAGCGCTGGTTATGGCTGGCGAAATGCAAATGCCTGAGGGTGCGACCTGAAGTCACCCACCCTCAGGCCTCGCTCTCGCGGGTTGGATTCTCCCCCTCCACTCTCCCCCACCTTCACCTTGGGTGACCTAGAACCGCCAAAGGTCAGGGTAGGGCACGGGGTTGCGGGAGTGGAGGTGGAGGGGAGGAGGAGGAGGAGGAAGAGGAGGAGGAGGAGGAAAGTGGAGTGAGAAGCCGCGCAGAGGGATTGTGTCTAAACTCCGGTTTGTATGTAGAAAGAGTTTATAGACCTCTACGGCTGCTGGTGCCTGTTTGATAGACCGGATGACCATCCGGTCAAGTTGGGATCACCAAACGCCATAATATAAAGTCTTCATTTCCTTTATGTGGAACGCCGTTGATTAATGTCTTCATTCTGACGACAGCCATAAGATCTTTTCTGGGGGAGGAGGAGTAGGAAAACCGGCGACAGCCACCGGCCAAACCCATAGGCGAGATCCTGAGCCTGGTCCAGGGACCGAGTGACAGCTCATGGGGCTGTGCTCTCAAGGGGGGTGGGGATGGGGTGGAGAAGCGAAAAGGCGCTGGTATCTTTCATTTTAATTCAATGAAGTTTTGTATTCATAGTCCATTTCAATAAGAAATTACACTTGATTTCTGCCGTGCGGCTCGGTACGGTTGGTAGTACTGCAGACTCCCGCTCCACACAGGCACGAGCGACAGGCAAATTCCTCATAAGACAGGAAATTTTGGTTTCAATCATTAGAAAGAGCAGTTATTCCACAACTATAAGTTCTTTTCAAAACTCAATAGGGTAAGAAACTAAATATTTATGTGGACTTGAAATCAAGGGGAAAATTCTTATCGGTTTATACACATCTTTACTTATAATCGATGTTTACAGTAATTATGAAAACGAGTGTAGAATAAACGTGTGTTCTGCTACAATAACAACTCCTGAACACGATGGTGTATTCAGATTTCACATAGAAAGCCATACGAAATTAAAATTAAGGGTTTTTATAAATATTTTGCGTCATTACGTTCGTGGCACGAGAAAGGGGGAAGGAGGGATGGTAGTTGCTGACTACTTCCCTCCTCCTTCTCCTCCTCCTCCTCCTCCTTCTCCTCTTTCTTCTCCTCCTCCTCCTCCTTCTCCTCCTCTTCTTCCTCCTCCTCCTTCCAACTTACTCATCATTTAATTTATTATGAAAAAGTAGTCGTTTTCCATCCTTCTTACCCGAGACTAGTTTTATGTGATTTGAATTTATCAATAATCCGTGGATGCGGTAGATAGATTGTATTATTCTTAATTCATAGTGCATAAAAACAGTCTAGGGTAGGAATGATGGAAAACGAATACTTTCTCATGATAAATCAAATAACAAGTTGGAAGGAGGAAGAGGAGGAATAGGAGGAGGAGGAAGAGGAGGAGGAGGAAGAAGAGGAGGAGGGAAAAAGTCAGCAGTAACTATCCCTTCCTCCCTCGCGCAACGAGAGTCATGAAGTAAAATATTTATAAAAATATTTAATTTTCGTTTTTATGGCTTTCTGTGTGAAATCTGAATGTACCATCGTATTCAGGAGTTGTTGATGTGGGAAAACACATTTTTTATTCTGCAATTGTTATCATGATTGCTGTAAACATCGATTATATAAGTAAAGATGTGTATAAACCGATAATCTTTTTTTCCTTGACTTCAACTCCACATAACTATTTAGTTTCTTACCCTATCGAGTGTTGAAAAGAATATATAGTTGTAGCATGACTGCTCTTTCTAATGATGGAAACCAAAATTTCTATCTCATGAACAAAGTGGAGAAATATAATATTTTCTGAAGGAGGTGAGGAATTTGCCTCTGTCTCTCGTGCCTGCGTGCAGCAGGAGTCTGCGGGACTGCCAACCGTACCGAGATGCACGCCAGAAATCGAGTGTAATTTCTTATTGGAATAGAGTACAATTTTACTGTACTTCGCTTAGAAGGATTTCATTTTTTTTCTTACATTAGTTAAACTCGTTCATTCCTATCAAACATAGTTTCACTGTATTTACCTTATGTTTGTGTGTGTGTGAGTGAGTGTGTGTGTGTGTGTTTGTGTGTGTGTGTGTGTGTGTGTGTGTGTGTGTGTGTGTGTGTGTGTGTGTGTGTGTGTGTGTGTGTGTGTGTGTGTGTGTGTGTGTGTGTGTGTGTGTGTGTGTGTGTGTGTGTGTGTGTGTGTGTGTGTGTGTGTGTGTGTATGTGATTCACCATGGTTTCACCATGGTCTTGGATCGCGTGCGTGTTTGTGTGTATGTGTGTTCATGTGTGCCTGCGTGTATGTATGTGTGCGCGCGTGTGCGTATGCGTGTGTGCGTGTGTGTACGTAGCTTTCCCTTGAATGTGTGCAACTCCATGCAATTGTTGGTGCGTGTGTTATTGTACAGTAATCCCATTTCAGTGTATTTAGCTTCGTTTACAAAATCTACACAATTCACATGCCTATTCATCTGTTTACTAATACCTGAGATCGAGTCTTGAACATTGTAATTTGGAGTGGGAGGGAGGGGGGGAGGGAAGATGGGGGAATGACCCAGGAAGATATGGGAGCTGGGTGATGTTGGTGGTAAGGATGGTAGTCGGCAATGGTGGTGTTCGCGCGCGCGCGCGCGTGTGTGTGTATGTGTGTATGTGTGTGTGCGTGTGTGTGTGCGTGTGTTTGTGTGTGTGTGTGTGTGTGTGCAGGAATTGAGCCAGTCTCATGTTGTCCTTCCCCCCCCCCCCGTCCCCCCATATCTACTTTCGTCCGGCAGTTTTAAGCAGCGCCGCACGTGGACATTCCTTGCTCGCGCCACCGCCTCATCATCACCCAAGCCATTCCAAGGTTGTGTGTGTGTGTGCGTGTGTGTATGTGTGTGTGTGCGTGTTTGTGTATGTGTGTTTATGCATGTGTGTGTATGTGTGTGTGTGTGTGTGTGTGTGTGTGTGTGTGTTTGTGTGTGTGCATGTGTGTATGCGTGTGTGTGTGTGTGTGTGTGTGTGTGTGTGCATGTGCGTGTGTGCGTGCATATGTGTGTGTGTTTGTGTGTTTGCATGTGTGTATGCGTGCGTGCGTGCGCACGCGTATGTGTGTGTGTCTGTGCGTACATATTTGTGTTTGTGTGTTTGTGTGCATATGTGTATGCGTGTGTGTGTCTGTGTGTGCGTGCATATGTGTGTGTGTGTGTGTTTGTGTGCATATGTGTATGCGTGCGTGCGTGCGCACGCGTATGTGTGTGTGTTTATGTGTGTGCATGTGTGTGTGTTTATGTGTGTGCATGTGTGTATGCGTGCGTGTGTGCGTGCATATGTGTGTGTGTGTGTGTGTGTGTGTGTGTGTGTGTGTGTGTGTGTGTGTGTGTGTGTGTGTGTGTGTGTGTGTGTGTGTGTGTGTGTGTGTATGTGTGTGTGAGTTTGTGTGTGTGAGTGTGCGTGTGTGTGTGTGTGTATGTGTGTGTGTGTGTGTGTGTGTGTGTGTGTGTGTGTGTGTGTGTGTGTGTGTGTGTGTGTGTGTGTGTGTGTGTGTGTGTGTGTGTGTGTGTGTGTGTGTGTGTATGTGTCCGCGCATTCTTAACTGTGTTTCCGTCTGTGTGTATGGGTCAGTCTTGGTTTTAAATTAATCAAATTGTCTGATATGCTCGTGAGGCCTGCCTTTGTGTCTGGGCCAGTTTTGGCTTCAAATTCAATCAAGTTACCTGAGTCAAAACTATTTCTTTGTCCAGGTCATTCAACAAATAAAAGCACTTGCACGGAAGAACAAGTCTTGACTTCTTTCAAATACTTTGTATTTGCATCGTCGTTCCATGTCATTTCGTTGTTCTTTCACATCCGCACCAATAGAGCTTTTTTTTTTTTTTTTTTTAGTTAGTTGTCCATAACACCTGGATCCGGTAATGAATATTGTCCTTGACTCACTGCAGTTGTTTGCCATCTACCGTTTTCGGCTTTTACGCTCTTAGCATCGTTTGTTGACAGATAACCATTCATTCTATCCATCATATAATTTATCAGGAACAATATATGTTCCAGTAATAAGTACTGTGGGACTCCACGAATAACTTTCCTCCATTCTGATATCTTATCATTTACAATGGTTCTCATGATT
>NC_134794.1:42436228-42438728 GCF_046742065.1 Oratosquilla oratoria | reverse complement strand
TATATGTAATTATATATATACAAATATATATATATACAAATATATATATATATATATATACACACATATATGTTTATATATGTATATATATATTATATAATATACATACATATATGTAATATATATGCAAACATATACATTATATATATATATATATATATATATATATGTAATATATACATTATATATATATATATATATGTAATACATATATATATATATACATATATATATATATATATATATATATATATATATATATACATGCACACATACATATACATATCAGTGAGCCATTGATGAGGCTATTGTGTTCATCATGTGACCCTTTGGTCCACATCATGACAGGAACCGAAAATGGAAATCATATCCCAGTGCTACCAATATCGAAAACGTCGAAATATACCAACATATTTCCTGGTGTTCTGACGGTAATTTTTATTACTGTTGTCATCTCTGTCAATGCTGGATACACGTTTTTTTTTCAGTCCAAGATATTTCATATAACTTTTGGTCGGACCTGCGTTTGACGAGAACTATCCGGGTCCTTGTAAGCAACACGGATTTGGATTGACAAGGACCGCAGTGTTGGTAACGCACGGGACATGGAGGAGGGAGGCAAGGAGAGTGGGAGGGCATGCTTCTCGACCTTACCTTCACATTTTTCTTTTCTCCTTTCTTTTCGGGCTAAAACCAAACTGAGATTTTTGCCAAGACGCCCCCTGAAGTTTGTAAAGTTGATCTATATTGGCATATAAGGTTGGCAATGTCAATAAGAAGGTTGACGTGGGCCTGTGGCGCAAGTATAAGTAGGTATCGAGGAGAAAGTGCTGTTTGGGGGGACCGCCCAATACACGGTGCATACAGTTGTGACGTCATGATGATGTAATAACGGGGTTGAGCACTGCAATCAGGCCTTCCTTCGATTTCTCGAAGTTTCCTTGTCGTTTTGCCAAGCATAAAATGTCAAGATGCAAGCAGTATTTAGGGGTATCGCTGTTCTATGTAGTGCTCACGGTGTTGATGGGAAGGTAGTACCGTTAGTGCGATCCAATCAAGTACTCAATGGTTACGCACGACTGTTCGTCCCTGGCCGAGAAAATGTTGATCTCACTACTTCACTTCGCTATATAACACTATCTAAACAGTTTCAAAGACTTAAGTATGTAAAGAATAATACACCAAGAAAATACGAGTATTGCTGGATCACCAGGTAATGCTTATAGAGGAATAATACTTAAGAAAAGTGTTCGTCCGTGCCCCGTGAGAGCTGCGTAGTGGCCTGGAAGCACCGCGACCGGCCTGGTGGCTTGACGTAGTCGCAGACAGATGGTGTTGAGCAGTGAACGTGAGTGGACGCATTGCTACGATTCGTTGTCGCCTGGCCGCCGTCGATGTAAAGAGCTTTTATTTCCACAAACAAATTCAAGGATTAGAAATAGAACGGTGATAGGAATGCTATGTATTATTAAAGTGGGTGTGCGTACAAGGAAGATACTGTAAACCTTTCACCGAAGAACGATAGGAAAACACCTTGATACTCCGGGAAGTGAAATAAGTGTATTTGCTAAGAATCTTTAAGTGTCGTACGAAAGCCTCTTGGATATTGTGGCATATTTATTTACCCAGATATATATCTATGGTCTTTGAATGGAAAGTGTGACCAACAACTTTAGTGTATTAGTGATAAAAATGTTGCAATGTTTAACCAACTATGAATCCTGATTAGTTTTTATATCTGAAGTGGGATTGTTGAAACATTTGGAATCTACAACATGTGCTGCGACAGCAATGAAACTACCAACCAGGATTCGAACCTCGCTGGCTGCAGTGGAGGTGGAAATAGCTGTTGCAAATGCGGTAACGACCCGGGCGTTATCACCAGCAACAGCAGTGCAAGTGTGGAAAGTGTGAGGAATGAAACTCAACGGCTAATGGAAGCGTCTGAGCAGCTGGTACAGATTATGACCCATTTGTGTTCGAAGCAGCTCTCCGTAGTCTACAGATCGGCTGGAAGCAGCCATACTTCAGGTGGGTAGTACAGTTCGTAAATTAACGCTGTTTACAAAAAGGTTACCTTTGGCTAAATGATAACGCCTGCCGACATACATGTGTGTATGTGTATTTACCTAGTTTTATTTTACGGTAACGGGAGCCATGATCGTGTGTCCCGTCTCAGTATCTCGTTTTATCTAGACCGTTTTTAAAATCGTGTATCGTTTTTGCACACAACACATTCTCATGTAACCTGTTCCAAACGTCTATTCTGTGTCTGTCTGTCTGTCTTTACCTGGTTGTATCTTACGGTAAGAAGAGCTACGCTCAATGTGTCCAGTCTATGTATCTCAGTGTCTAAATTTCTCTTAAATTCGTGTATGGTTTGTGTGTATAAATAAATGTTTTACCATTGTCTTGGATCACGTGTTGGACTCGTCTTCGACAGCTATTTCCCTCCCAGAAGAAAGCTCTTGTATGACCGATCAGTGGGTAATGCTGTGAT
>NC_134794.1:42411228-42431228 GCF_046742065.1 Oratosquilla oratoria | reverse complement strand
ATCGTCTCGTATTTTCATAATTTAATCATTTAGGACCCATTTATGTTTAAGTTGTTTCATTTGATTGATCTTAGTCAATTTTAATATTTGGTCAAATATTTTCCAGGTTTTCGCCATCGATTATTATGATCATATTTGGAGTTGAACATAACTCATTTTCAAATCTACCTTGAGATCTTGTTCAAATACTTTTGTACATCTTGCAAGACTGTCGTCAAGATTCAGCCCTGGGGTGTATATTTTGCCCTTCCACAAGGATCAAAGTATTCTTCTTTGGCAGACACCCCCCCCCCCCCCCGCAAGTCTTGGGCAATTAGAATTCCCTCTTAAATGTTCAGATCGTTCCTTTCTCAATATTTCTCGTAAATCCATTTGAGGCCAGCTCAAATTAGATTGGATGAAACTGGATCACATAGTCTTACTTTTCTTGATATTTATTTTTCCCGTGTGGTTCAATTAGAGCACCACATTCTAGAAATATCCTGGAGAATCGTTACAATGTGTTAAACTGTACCTTGCTTTAATATTGGGGTTCATGTTTGAAGGCCTTTTCCTAATCAAAAACTTACACCACCAACATTTAACAGTTTCCTATGTTTTTTTTCTAGATTAGTTTATTCATCGTCTGCAGATGGTCTCCAGTAGAATATCTGCATCTAATGTATGTTCTTTGCTTGTGGGAAAATACGCTGATAGCCTAAAGCTAGTCCAGCTGACCTTGTTTAATACTTTTACCTTTCCAGGTAGTTTTCATCGCATAGTTCTGTTCTCTTCCTTTTTCAGATATCTACCTTTTAGCTTGTCCAGTTCAAATTGTGCCTTTTTTGTTTTGTTTTTATCTGCATACTAGTCCTATTCAATAGACTTACTTTTACTCCACATTAATATATACTGAATTGTAACGTATAATCTCGATGTCCTCGTTATTTCTTAGAGCCTCAAATCTTTTTGATTTTTATCAATTCCTTCACGTTTTCCATGTATCCTCACAAGAGTTGTTTTCATTTTGAAGGCTACTTCATTCTTCTGTCCTGAAATTTATTTTAACTTTGCAACTAACAAATCTTTGGTGATTACCTGTATTAATATCATAGCAGTATCACTGTTGGGTTTATCTAAAATTAAATTTAGCATTTTTGTCACTTGAACTCTTCGGAGACCATTTTCGACCTACATGCTTCCAGCAATGTTCATTATGATGTAGTTCACAACAAAACTAATTAGTATCTCGCCTGTCATTTCTCGTACTGTATTTCAAATATTTAATACAGTGCAGAATTTCGATTAATCAAGAACTACCTCACAGGATGTTTCCTCTTATAGTGGTGACCGATTGCACGAGCTTTTCCTCCCTTCGGACTTACCTTAACCCCACGATATTACATCCGATGTTCTCCCCTCACACTCCAGTTTGTGGTCTTATGTGTGGGTTATCACGTTCTATGCATGGATCATTATCATCAAATTATTTAATGTCCAAGACTCGGATCTGCTTGGGCAATACTTACTCGCATTTATTGGCACGCTGCCCGAAAGCATACGAGACCTTGCGGATGGACCTTTAGGTGACATTGATCCAGTAAAATGCCTGTGATGGTATTTGCTGTATTTGTTCATAGTTGAGTTTGTGGCTATTCTCGCCTTGCTACGCAGCTCTTGACGTACATCTTAGGTTCCACATTGTTCAGTATATTCGGTGGAGCCCATAGTTGTAGGGTGCTCGGTGATCTGTAGTAATTATGACGTTATAGTAAATTATGTATCACCCAGAAATATCCTTTTCCACCAGGTAATTACTGAAACAGTTCTGCGATCATGGGTGCGTGAGAGTTGTCACTAATTTGTTCAAAACCTTTTCGATGTCGGTAACCGAGGAGTTTCAGTTCAGGGATCGACATAGCCGTGTTATAAGTTAATCGTGTCTACTCAGGCTGCTCTCAGAAATAAAACTTCAACGGATTCTTGGCGTTTAAACTCGCCACCCTACCACTCCGTTAATGATGTATATAGACTATCTGGCATGAAATAGGTGATTTTTTTTGTCTATTTCGTTAATTTTATTGGTCGACACCAATGCACTGGATTATATTTCTGATATTATAGAATTAAGCCTGGAAAACATTTTTGCCAGGGTTACAGGGTAGTAAGGAGAGTTCCCCTTGGGGCGAACAGGACTCGGCAAGCTGAGTGAAGTAGATAAGATAATGATCTCGCTTCTGAGCAGGTTAATCAAGATACGTGTTTGCTTCCTTGATAAGGGAGGACTCCCCTTGTTGAAAACAGGCGTTAGGTGGCAGCTGGATTACATTTGCAGACTATACCATTCATCCCGAGAAAGATTGACCTCATCTTGGGTTTCATAGATAGGCGAAATGAAATGCTAAACCTCCGGCATAAAATGGATTCTGCTTTAGAAATGTTTCTGCATTATCTTCCTCCTTCCACCTCCTCATAAATAATCATAATCATCATTGCCACTGTCACTGTCTTGCCGAAGGAGTGCCACAGTGATAAACAAAATGCCAGGCTGGCAGCAGCCAGAATAATGAAACGATTAACCAGTCACTGCGGAAGAGGTTAAATACATACGGGGCCACAAACGGCTGGATCCGGGATCACAGATCGATCGATTTGAACTTCAAACAAACTCAATGCCCGGGATGGATAAGATAACGCTTATCTTGCCGGACGTTGCATTCCAGTTCGATAGCACGAGGCCGACAACCTGGCTGGCGAGGAGGAGGAGGAGGGTGGTGGGAAGGGGGGACTGAATGCTCAACCGTCGCCCTCAACGTCTACGGTTCGAATTCTGCAAAGTCGCTTCTCTTTGCAAGGAACGGATTCACCCATGCGTCTTGATCGTAATCTGCCCTCGTGCTCTATTTCTACAGGCATCTACGTAGGGACGGTACTTGCCACACTGGCGTGAACTAAAGATTCTTATCACGTGTCAGGTGTGCAGGAACGTGTACCGCACACCAGACACAATAGGTACCGGGTACGGGATCAGGGAATCGGAACAACGGATTAGGGAATAGGTAATAACAAGGATTGTGCATAGCCATACTCATCTTTGTAAGTTTCCGGAACAATACCCGATTCATCTGCCTCAAGAGTGACGAGATGTAGCCAGTGGGATTGTTACGTCACTAGTAAGAGAGGGAGATGGCAGCAGGGAGGGGGTGCGAGAATAGAAATGCATATAATGTACTGTACAGTATGTACATATGCTTGCAGCAGCGCGCGAGATCTGAATAGGAGGAAGTGGCGTGGTTTTTGGTATGCAAATGGACCGGAGCATTGCGAGCGGCATGGCGGGATCGTCGAATTGTTAGTATTGTATCGTAGTGAGGACGAGTGAGAGTTGGCATTCGGGCTCGGTTTATGGGGGTACCGGGTTCACACACATACTTTTGTCTAACGCATAATTTTAACGTTTGCCATTTGTATACCACAAGACCTTTGGTCCCATGTGAATGTGGGGGGGGGGGGCGTCAATCGCCGGAATAGTGGTCGGGTAGTTTGTAGAACAAGACCTTATTGATGATTGTAATTAAAATAATCGTAATAAAAACTGGTGGCTCGAAGGATTGATACATGTCCGGTTGATTGAAGGAGAATTGGTTGCCCTGAGATGATTCTTCCGTCGTTTAGGAGAGTGGGGACGGGTTTTGGTCAGAGTAAGCTATCTTGAGTCAACCACAGCTGGTCGGCAGGCAGTCGGACTGGGGCAGGGGTCAGGACGTACCATGGCGGTCTGGAAAAGATAGAGGAAGAGGTGATCAGGGCATGACCTCACATCTACACATACCCTTCATCTTAATGGTTGACCTGTCATTTATTTGTGTTGTGTACAAGTGTTGCGATTTTCCTGTTCTAATTCAAAGGTGCGTATTAAGGCTTTGGGTTATTTCGGCACACTGTTATGGAAGCAAAGGAGAGCTTACCTTGTTTGTGAATAACGTTTGCATACGTGTTGGAGGTTGCAATAACGCTTGGTCGAACCTGGAGTTCTCCAGTAGATTTGTTCTTGGTTGTGACACTGGAGACTGTCGTACCCACGCCGGTGCTGGCTGTTGGCGTTCTTGCCCACTATTTACTTGTTTACTAGTTTACTTGTTTATCAAAGGGCTTGCCAAATGGAGGGTACACGGGATTGGTATACAAATTTAACGTCAATTGAAAAAAAACTAATTTAATTACATAGGATATTGAAGAAAGTTTCGTGTTAGTTTTTCGCTGTTGGTGGCGACGTTTGCATCTTATGAATGTACTTGTTTACGGTACAAACAATGCTTGCAAGATATAGAAACCTTGGTTGTAGATGCCAGCGTAACCGCCGTCATTTGGGGATCGAACACCAATGGCCTTGCCCGCAGTGTGCGTCATTGTCGGCAAGACGCCGGCTCTTATTCGAGGAGCCTGTTGTCACGGTATGGTCACTGCATTTACCATAACCGGCTCAGCTCTGTACACCTCCCGTGTGTTTCAAAGTAAGCAGGCAGACCGTATTCCGTATGCAGGGTCATTGATTGTATGTATACATAGTTATCTTCTCCATTGTGTATGGCATGGAAGCATTGTGTGGTCTGGATGTGTCGCAATTCGCAATTTTTGTGAAAGTGAACATTTTGGTGGCCTTGCCCAACGCGTCTCTTGCTCCTCCTCCTTAAGCCCAACCAGAGCGAAACCGGGAAATGCTGAGAGAGATTAACGAGACTTAGCATTGCTGAAAGACTGAAATGCCTCATGCTGCCTCCACTGGGGAGGTGAGGGCGAGGTCTCAGGCTGTGTTCAGATGACATTGATCGGGAACAAGACCATGAAGACAAGTCAGGGTAATTGGGAAAACGGGTACACATGTCAAGGGCACACAATGTAATGAAAAAAGACTGATGTAGAAATATCCCTTCAAGTAGGCCAACGGATAAATGGAGTAGTCTAATTGTTGAGATGTTTTGGGCAATTTGAAAGAAAAGGCTGATGTAGAAACATTCCTTCAAGTAGGCCAACGGATAAATGGAGTAATCTAATTGTTGAGATGTTTAGGGCAATTTTATGAACTCGGATGGCAGGGCAGGTGGACACTGCGAGAATGAGACCTGAGGAGTCTCGCAAGGCAGAGCAGCAGCCCTAGAAGATAGTTAACTTTGAGCACATTATGATTCAGCTATGCACACGCGCTAACCTTGATTCGTGTATAGGTGTACGAGTGGCATAGTATATTCCCAGGTATCGTATTCAGACACCGTCGTTCCAAGATAGGCAGCCTCGTCGCACTCGGCTAATGACGTCACAATATGTCGGCACGGAATGCAGGCGATACTGGTTTATTCCACCCATGCTTTTGTTTTATCTGGTTTCGTTGCCTTCCCCGAGGGAATTATCGACGTATACAGTTTTTTTCTTCACGGTGTCGTATACTTCTCTTGCTTTTTCCCTCTTGACACACTTTTTAACTCTTGCCCCACCTTCAGGTACTCGCCCTAAGCTTCTCTTATCGGCTGACGCAAGCTCCTTCCCACTATTTGCTGCTTCTCCCAAGTACTTCAGTGGTTGAACACAATCCTGGCACTGCACTATAGTGAACTCGTGGATAGAGTTATAATTAACTATCGGCAATGAAATACAACGCAGCAGAATATAATAAAGTAATAAATTATGACATTCACAATATTCCTACAGGTGTGGTAGGGATCATTAAGTTGGGAAATTAATGAAATTCATTGTGTGCGCGCGTGCGTGTGCAATTTGTGTATACACACAGACGCGCGCGCGCACACAATGATTGGCCATTAACCATGTAGGGTTCTTAGCTTGTAGGTGGATGTAAATCTTGTGTAGGTTACTAGTTATCCTCTTGAAGACCAGCCGTGCCGTTTGTCTCTGTATTTTTTTTTTTCGTTCTCTCTTTATCTCTTTTTAAGCTCGGCCTTCGTGTTCTTTAAAGATGTGACCAGCCTTTCTGGGTATACATATTACCTTGTTTGAAATGAATGGTCGCCATGTGCAGACTGCAATGCGTGATGATCTAGTCCTCTGAAATCTATTCCCGTTCCCTAGAGAACCCATGTAGCTGTACTCTGCCACGACGCTTCCCAGTTTGCCTTGAGGAGGAGGAGGGTGGGGCCATCCGAATGCTCCTCGTGGTCCAAACGTGTTCTGCAAACGTGTGAAGATGGTTTGTTGAACTCGTATGCGATTGTGGATCGTTCATGTTTTTTATATTTGTTCTGTAGCTACCGTCGCCGTGATACCTTGTATTCTGAATAAAAATTGCTAGGCAAAAAAAAAGAGGTGTGGGGGGGGGGGTTGGCGGAACCTCAAAGGTTAACTATGGTTTTGTGGTTGTGTACAAGGTGCTGTTGTCGGGAATTTGTGCACCTGTATGGGCTGCGTGGTTTTTTGGTACGGTACTTATTGATTTGCAATCTGTAGGTGAAGGATGGCGGGGCCTTTGTACTCTTGACGATTACTTACTCTCGTGGAAGAATGGCACCATCCTACGAATGCAGACGCAGTTGTGAAAGAATGAAGAAAAAATTCAACTTTTTAATGAAACTCGAAACATCTCGTTTAAGGATGAGACAAGTTGGAGCAGAATGGGGCCAAGAATTTTGTATGGAAATGGTGCTGCTGCTTGTCTAGACAAGAGCATTAGATTATGATAGTGCTACACTATCAAATAGAGACTTATTTAGATGTCACCCAAAAGGTGATGGGAGACGCAGTTCAGTTGCCGAAAGTGAGAAAACTCTACGAGATGAAGTTCACTACATGACATCCATTAGACGTGTTTACATGGTTTTTATAACAGCAGTGGTGCGTGAGTGATCTTGATCGTTCGTAAAATTAAATATTCTATAGCGCCGCGTCACTACAAATTCTTCCAAATAATTCGGGTAAACCATACTTCGATAGGTGATCTTAGCGGTTCACATAGTCCAAACACCCAAAAATTGAACCATTAAACAAAACTACTTTAATGTAACTTTTTTTTTTTGTCTACTCTCAGTTTAGTTTGATATACATATTGATTAGCAGTTAAGCTCCATTATGAACATGGGCGCGGCTCAAAGCGCTGTATTTAAGTAGAAAGTAGTACACAGGTCATTCCCCAAAGCTTAGCCTACATTACTTTGGTTATTCATTCATCAGTGTCATTTCATTCATTCATTCATCAATGTCTCTGAAATCTTCGATGAACCTGCAGGTTGGAAGTAATCGTCGTCATCGTCTTGGTTTTCTTGTTATCGTCATTCTTTCAGGCAATTACGTCATCGTTGACACTTCTTCCCCAGCGGAATAAAATCGTCAGACTTGAGTTTTAGTAAGGTTGGTAAAGGAGGATATTCGTTTGGAAATATAATTTGTAACGGTTTTAACGTACTACATTCTTGTCATGGTAAAATTAATTTTCGTGTGCTAGATGAAAAGAGGAAATGTATAGTTTTCGGACTGTGAGGGCTAGTAGTTCGCGTGTTCTTTCCGCGCGTTTACTGTTACAGTAGTGTGCTTGCATGTAACTCCCCTTCAACTTGGAGCCGGACTTGGAGATAACATTCCAGTTGAGGAAGAATGAATGTATACAGAAGAGGGATGGGCTGAAGCCTGAAATGTCTCAGGTCGTTTGATCGATAACCTTTCTCAAGGCGAATCTGGACATTTGCGAGAAGTTGATGAAAAGGTATCGCCGGACGGAAGGACCTTGAAAACGTACAACTCCACGGCAGGGTTTATTTAGAGGCTTTCATCTATTATCACACCAGGGAGTAGAATGTATATTGAATTTGATTCCATGCTTGTTAGGAGTTTCTACTCGACTGAACAATATTTGCAGGAAATGGGAATAAACGTCATGTACCTCCCATGATTTGGCGAAGTCGAGTAGTGGGGGTAGGGTGGGGAGGGGTGATGCGAAGTCTCCACGCGCCCGCACAAGTAGACCTCGCTGTCGTGCTAATCGTCAAACCGGTGACGATACTCGATCACGTGATGGAATCATCTGGCATTATGTAGATGGAAATGCGTGAAATATAGTACTAGGTTCGTAGTTAAGTGACACGCTCATTGGTGAGATAGAGGGATGGTGTTTGCAATCTATGTAAATGAAATTTTATGAAGTCGATACAAAATTGTGAACGAAGTTACTGTGTTGAACGAGTGAGCAGCGTCGTCCATGTTTGCGTGACTGTTTTTGTGACTTTGCTCACAAGGTGTACGCATTGCGTATGCCAGTTCTACGCATGGTCGGGGTTCGGTAATTGGCACTTAACCATAAACCATAAGTCTGGTGCCTCCTTCCTCGTGATGACTGAGTCAGATGAGGTGGCCGATATGGATTTCAAAGAGAACAGTCTTTTATTACCACGAGTGTTATCGGTCGTGCTGTGCCCAGACGCGCACGCACGCTCGCCTTTCCTCAATTGCTGACCCCCTTCAGACTGTGCCAAGTGTTTGTTGGTTTTATTCTGGTTGGCGAAAGACTACTTTTGTTTGTATTTGAAGGCAACCTCGGAGTAAAACGAAGACTTTGGCTTCGTTAGTTCAACCGGTTCGTGCACCTTGTTTCAATAAATTTACTTGTTTACATTTTTTTTTTATCTTGGGGACCGCTATTCTATTCAGTTTTTGCAAGAGATAGACAATCACGCGTGTGAGAATTAACAAGATATATATTTTGACATGAACCTCGGTAAATTTTCTATAACTAAAATTACCAACAACAAACGGGAAGACCGGCGATCGTAGTTGTCAGCGGCTTGATAGAGAAATCGCATTTGAATAGAAAATCGTTGCTGAAACTAGTAGTTGGTAAGACGATCGCCGATGTTTGAAGAGTCCGATCATAGGTTTTTTCTCTCTTCTTGTCCAGAGAGAGAGAGAGAGAGAGAGAGAGCAAGAGTAAGAGCAACAACGCCCGCGAGGACTCAGACGCTGGGAATGCGAACGGACCTCTGTGGGCCAACCGGTTTCGTAGTACGACTTGGTCGGGGATGAATTTCTCACGGAAGAAAAAGTAAATAAATAAAGTCTAACTGAACGTTGGCCAGGTCCGAACTCGAAACCGGTTGGTTGGTTCTCTAGACCAACGTTGTTCATGTTAAGGCATTTTTTTTCCTCTACTGGTGGCACAACGTATCCCCCCTACCCTCCTCCTCTCCCACCCAACCATCAAACTCTCCTCCCCATCGTCTAATCTTCCACCTCCCTTTCTTCTATCTAATCTTCCCCATCCCCAACCCTCACCTAACCTCCCCCCTCACCCTCCCCAGCCAACCTTACATTTCCCCCTCCCCACCCAACCTTCCATCTCCCCCTCCCTCCCCACCCAACCTTCTACCTCCTTCCCCACCCAACCTTCTACCTCCCTCCCCACCCAACCTCCTACCTCCCTTCCCACCCAACCTCCTACCCCCCTCCCCACCCAACCTTCCACCTTTCTCTTCCCCCTATTCCTCTATCTCCTCTTCCCTTTCCCCTTCCTCTTCCCCCTCCTCTTCCACTTCCCCTCCCCTTTCCCCTTCTCCCTCCCCTTTCCCCTTCTCCCTCCCCTTCCTCCCCTTCTCCCTCCCCTTCCTCCCCTTCTCCCTCCCCTTCCTCCCCTTCTCTTCCTATTTTCTCTCCTCTTCGTCTTCCTCTTCTCCCCTTCTTCCCCCTCTTCATCCTCTTCCCACCGCATCTTCCCCTTCCACCCTGTTCTTCCTCTCCCCCCTTCTGTTCATCCTCCTTTTCCTCCTCCGACCCTCCTCATCTCCCTTCCCTCTCCCCCCACCTCCTTTTCCTGACCCTTCCTTGCTGACTCTTCGCACTTCCTGTTTTTTTTTTCAGACTTCACCCCCCCTAAATTTCCTCCACCTCCTTCTCTACCTCGTATTATGTGTCCTCCCCCTCCTCCACTTCCAGTCCCTCTCCCCTTTTCCATGTCACACACTTGTGCCTCCCCTCATCCTCATGCTCTCCTACTTCTGCTCTTCCTGCTCCTCCGCCTCCATTGGCCACAAGCAGCATCGAGTCAATGGTCGACGTAACCATTCAAGCACGACACGTTCTGCTTTGTCTCGTCGTTTGTCCGCCCGTCCATCCTCTTCTCCCCTTTCCTTCTACTCCAGCGGCGGCTGTTGCTGCTGCTGCTGCTGTTATTTTCGTTAGCGTCGTTACTGTTATCGTGAAAATTTCTTGCAAGGCGTTCCCACTCGTCAAGATTTGCTTTCAGGTTTACTTGCGCGTGTGCGCCTCGTTCTGACGTTAGCCGACGTTTCCTCGTACTCGCGCGTCCGAAATTTTCATTATCCACCACCATCACCGTCACCAGTACCGCCACCACCACAGTTTCCGGTCTTCCTCGGTTCTCATTCTCGTTTCCGTGTATTTTTCCCATAACCATCCTGGAAATTCACTTTTATTGTAAGGTGCCTCCTTTCTTCTTTTGATCTAAACGCTATTTCCCATGCATCATTTTTCCTCAAGCTTTTCCTCTTGTTCCGTTCGTACTCTTAATACCCTCGACACTGTTGCATTTCCACTTGTATATGACCCCCCCCCGTCTCTCTCTTCCTCTTCCCCTCCCTCTCCCTCCCACCTCTATTTCCCTCCTCTCCTTGTAATTCTCGTCCCTGGTCTAGGCATGCGGCCGAAAGCCAAAGGATTCTGCCTCCCTCCTCCCCTTATCTTTTTAATCTTCTCTTCTTGCGTGCCTAGTCTCTGACCCAGTATTCTCCTTGTACCTCGAGGGTGCCGGACCAGGTGGTCCTCTTCCTGATCCTTGCCTTCGTCTCCCGTCCAGATAGTCTGCCCCCTGCTGTTCCAAGAAAACATCGCCGCCTCCCTAGAATCATCCTCGATTCCTCCAGAAATGTCGCCGTGGCCTCGTCCTTTTCAGACAGTCGGCGTAGGTTATCCTCCACCACACAGGAACACCTTGTATGTAGAACCCTCTACGGACCAGGGTCGCTCAGGATTTTTATCATTGGAGGGTCCATCTCTCAGAAAAAGATGCCGATCGCTTTGAACTTGTATCCCTTCATCCTGCCACCCTCCATAGATCTACTTTTCCAGCTCTTCCAGCTCTTCAGTGCTATAGTGTCCCCAAAGATAGAAGCGCTGGTTATCGGCGACGATATACAATTCAGTAGAATGCAGTGTCCAGGAAACACCCTCTCCCAGGTTAGTCCCGTCCCACCCACCCCCCCTCCTGCTCCCCGTCGTACCTCAGATCCCCAACCCGACCTTGGTAGTTGTCCCCACATGTACACACGCCTCCGCCTCCTAAATATCCAATGCGCTCCCTCCCATCCCCTATTGTACCTCAAGGTGGCCCTCCGCCTTCTCCCTCGTCCCTTCGAAGACCCAAGACCTTTGGGTCTCCCCTTGATCCTTCCTTCCTTCCAGTGATCCACGTCCGTGGTCACCCTTGGTCCCTTAAAGGCCTCCCTCTCACCCACCCACCACCTCGTCTCGCCTCGCCTCGTCTCGTCTCTCTCTCTCACCTGGACGGACGGTCCACTCAATCGCCTTCCTTGTCGCAGCAGCTGTTCGTTCTATCCGCCTCACGAGGCGTTCGGAGTTGTTGTTCTTGTTCTTGTTCTCTTTCGACTCTCGCTTTACGCCCCTGCTGTTCCCGCCGCCGCCTCTCCGGTTACTTTAGATTTCCCGGTCGCGGCTGCAGCCTTACCGTTCCGAGAAGGAAGCCAGTGCTTGTGCGTACGAGCTGCGCTATCCGGACATTTCTTTCACTCGCTACCACTGCTGCGTCTCTTGCGGCATTTCGGTTGCTCAGATCGAACGGACTGCTTGAAGAGTCTGCCCAAGAAATGGCGCGACTTCGACGGTTTTGGATGCACATCGTCCGCCCTTGTCCGGGACCGCCGCGGTAAACCCGATGACAACGGCGGTCGATCATGTATGTTTTCGTGTATCCACAGGGAACGTCCCCCATACTGTTTACGGGTTCATCAAAGAATGGAAATGCTTTTTTTTTTTATCTTGTTCAGTCTACAAGTTTAGAAACCAGATTCGTGTAAACTTTTGTCAGAAAAACCATCGAGTCATGGTGAAAGAAACTGCTCCTCTCACAGGAAAGGTTGGTTGGTTGCTTATCGTCGTCGCAGTAAAACGCGAAAGGTAAAGTCATGTGTGTGTGTGATGGGGAAGTATGTCATGGTTTGGTTCCTCCATCCTTCGCCTCCCTCAGAAACCTGTCGTGCGCGCGCACACACACACGCACACACACACACACACACACACACACACACACACACACACATGCACACACACACACTGCACCCCGATCCTATGCATGCACAAATCCCCCATCGCATGTAATACTCCGAGTCTGTTGGACCCACGTGTCTACACTCTCCTACCCTCCCATCCACTTCTCCTACCCGCCTTTCCCTTCCCCCATTCAATCTCTACTCAATCCCATTCCTCTTCCCTCCCTCTGTCCATTGGTATCTTGTCTCCACTTGTATGCCAACATCCTTCTAACTTTGTTTCCAGTCCTGGTTCCATCCTCTTACCTTCCCTTCTCTTCCATACCCACATATTATCCCTGTAATCATCCTCTTCCCACCACCTCTTCCTCCTCCTGGTTTTGTTCCTCGTGTATATCAGGGACCGTCCTGTTATCCTGCCTTCCTTTCCCTCCCTCCCTCCCGTCCGCCCGCCTTTACGCGGCAGCCGCTCCATATTGTGCGCTCTCTCTCTCTCTCTCTCTCCCCGCTTCCTCTGTTGCAACGTTTCCTGTCTCTGATGTCCTCTTATTCCTCACACTTCTCCCACTTTTCTCTCCCGACGCTTGGTCCCTTCTTTCCTCCATCCTCTCCCTCTTTCTTCCTTCATCATCTTTTCCCTCCGCCTCCTATCTCCCTTCACTTCCTTCCTCCCTCCTCTTCCTATCTCCCTCCTCCTCTTCCTCCCTCCCTCCTCCTCTTCCTCCCTCCTCTTCCTTCCTCCTCTTCCTTCCTCCCTCCACTTCCTTCCTCCCTCCACTTCCTTCCTCCCTCCTCTTCCTCCCTCCACTTCCTTCCTCCCTCTTCTTCCTTCCTCCCTCTTCTTCCTCCCTCCACTTCCTTCCTCACTCTTCTTCCTTCCTCCCTCTTCTTCCTTCCTCCCTCTTCTTCCTTTTCTTCCCTCCTCTTCCCTCCTTCCACCTCTTCCCTCCTTCCACCTCGTCCCTCCTCCCTCCTCTTCTTTAACTACTACTCCCTCCTCCTCCTTAACTCCTCTTCCCTCCCCCTTCTTAACTCCTCTTCCTTCCTCCCCTCTCCTCTGTCCTTCCTCGTTTCTCCTTCATCTTCCTCCCTTGTCTTTCCCCATCTACCTTATCCCCCCTTCTTCACTCCCCCTCTCCTCTACCTCCCTCTATCCTTTACCTCCCTCTTCCTCTTCACTCCTTCGTTCTTCTTTCTCCCTCCACTTTTTTCCTCATCTCTCTCTCGATATCTATCTATCTCCTTCTCTCTCGTTATCTATCTATCGTTCTCTCTCGTTATCTCGCTAAGGGTAGTCTTAACGACTTGAGAGTAGATTTTTGTATACGATGTGGTTCAAGGGCTGCAACAAAATTTGAATGGGCTAACTGGAATGTGGAAGGTCCAAGGCAATTAATTAGTGATGGAAGTTGTGGTTTTCTTCAGCTGAATGGAACCGGCTGGACATCTCCGAGGGCTGAGGTCGAGCTCGGCAAGGTCATGTTGGGTGAGCGAAGCAAGAACGAGGTCACTGGATTGGATCAGCGGTATAGGTTTTCGTTAGACCAAAGCGAGATACGTTATTGGTCGTTGTTCTTCTCCAGTACCATGACGCACTATATACATGTTATGATGGTAAGAGACGAATGATTTTTATGTGACTGAGGGGAGGAGCTGCCAGAGATAGTGTGTGCTCGTTTGTGTCCTCCCATCTTGTCCGTCAAATCGCAACAGGTGTTTGGAGCTAACAGACTCCGGGTTTTACTGGGGGTTTGTTTCGGCGACATCTTGGCAGACTGGGTGTGCAACTGAAGGTGGGAGTTCATAGTCGGATGCATTCACGTCGTCGCCATTGTCGTCGTCTTCCTCCTCCTCCTCCTCCCAGTAATGCGTTTTAATGAGTGGGTGTGTGTGTCTGTGTGACAGATTCTGGTCGGGTCGCGTTTGTTCGTCAGGGGGATGAAAGGGGAAGGTCCTCCTCGGGAGGAATTGGATCATCTCACGACCTGCGACGGTTATTCGGAAGTGGCGAAAAAAAAAGATGCGATGGTGTCCACGACTACATGTATGCGTGCCAATGCGCATTGCTCGTTTCTTCTGTCCGGTTGGAATGGGCCGTTTCTTGTTTTCACGATTTTAGTCTTGTTCCCGCCTTTGTCTCGTGTTTTACCTCGTCGTCTTTATTGCTTCCGTTGCCATTCGCGCGTTCCACTCACGTTCCTCCTTTATTGGTCTGGGCCCGGCGTCAGATTTATGGCTCTCCAGAGTCTTTTTTGGGGTCTCCTCGTCCTCCTTCTCCACTTCATTCTCCTTTTCCTTCTCTTCCTCCTCTTCCTCCTCCTCCTCCTTCTCCTCCTCCTCTTCCTCCTCCTCGTCGCGAGTCTCAAGCCATCCATCAGTCCATATTGGTTCCTCCCCAGGTTCCTGTGGCGATATGGTCCTCCTTGGATCAAAGTGCCCCCCCGAGTCCATACTCGCTGAATCCAAGGCCGTTGTTCACGAGTCGAGGTCGTCCTTCAGGCCAAGTTCACCGTGACCGTTGTCGATTTGGATGTCGTCTTGGCTCTCGAATCCCCACCCCCACCCCAATCATCCTCCTCGATCGCTGTGGTCCAAATCCCCCTTAACGAGTGGCACTTGTCCTTTTGATCCGAGGTCCTCCTTCGGTTCCTGGGTGAGCAAAGGAGATCGTCGAGCCAGAGCAAATGTGTGCAAGTCGGTAAGCGGTGGGCAGGTTGATTACAACGCGCGTATGGATGGCAGATGAATGGCACTCTTCAGATGTGCAGGAGCTAAGGCAAGACAAGACACCCCCCCCGCTACCCATGTACAACGTCCCTCGTCTGTCCTGTGGCGTTACCCCTCTCCCCCCCATTTCTCCCCACTGTCATAACCAATTCTTTCTTATTCTTATTCTTTCCCTTTTCGTTACCCTCCCCTTACCTGGCCAATAAGCTCCCATCACTGTTTCCCACTTGGCTCGCGTTGGAAAAGGGGCCACGCAACACCTGTTTTTTCTGGTGGGTGTCTTGGTGTTCTGTCGGGTTTAGGTGTGGATTTAGGAGAGTCTGAATGTGCTTGAAGGATGGGCATAAGAATTAATTTTTGTAGGGTCTTTTGGGGGTAGGTGAGGGGCCAGGTTTTATTAACCACGTTGCTGCGGAGGTTTCTGTTGAATGAAACTGGCCGTCAACAGCTAGAATGAATTAAGGTTCTCCCTCACCCTCTCCCTCTCCCTCTCTAACTCCCTAACTCTAAGAGAATAGTTAGGCTGTTCTCGTAAAGAGCCGGTGTGTCTAGGGGTCTCAGCTGTGCTCAGGAGTTGGAATGAGCATTGGGGTGCCGTCGAAATGGCCTAATGTGCGTTGGGAACAATTTCACTCGTCTACTCTACTCTTGACTATATATTTCATATGTACAGTAAGGTAGAGTGTATGTGTTTGGTTGTGTACCTCCAAAATTGGCTTGATTCATTTGGTAATTTTAGGAAATATATAATGCTGTTATTGTTGGTTTTTGACTACTTTTATTTTAACTAATTTCCTGGGAGAAAATGGATCACTAAATAATGTAAGAATGAAACTTGTTACCTTTCGAAAATATAGTGATACAAGTTTAAGTTTGAAATATGTGAACCATAATAATATCAGTCTCTGGTGAATTGTTGTGGAAAATAGTTCCAGAAAAAAAAAAACAGGAGTTAAAAAAGGGAACTTGTTTTCCGAAATTTTACAAATATGCTGTAGATAGGAAATAATTTTTTGGTGCCAACGCCTTACAGGAAAAAAATAATAGATACATGTCAATCACGCGTAGATGTGAATTTTTCTTTGGTAAACGGTAACGTGTAGCTGAATACTACGTGTTCTCATTGTAATGAATGACAAATTTGTTAATGCAATATATTTTGTGCATTAGAAATGCAGCTTCGATAATTCATCATAAAAGGCATAAATTTCCTTCACACTGTAAGCGAACCCGAACCTAGACGTTGAAATTTTCCTTTTTCACATTAAGAAAGCTGACAGCCGGTGTGAAATTAAGTATGGAACCCCCCCCCCATGAAAGTTATCTGTAGCTGAAAATAGACTCTGGGTCCATTATCCACAGCGAAAAATTGACCCCCTATAGAAAATGAACCCCCACTAAGATATGCAACTCTTGTCGTTAGGTTAGTATTTTAATAAACAATACATATAAATGTCGATGTGTTGTCTGTTTATGAATAGAGAAAATATATATATTTTGCCTGAGCTATTTTCTATCTCATCGGCTACTACTACTACTTCCCCATTTCGTATAAGCCAGTAATAAAAGTCCAACGTTTCCTCCCAGAGAGGTAGATGGGATGGCCCTGAGACCGTTGCCTCGTTACCGTGGGGTTGCGGGTTTCCCGTCACTCGAAGCAACAATTAGTTGCATACACGCATGGCGGGACGGCAGCGTCACGCCAAAAACCCCCTTTTGCCATCCATGCGGTGATTATCGTATGTCATGTGTGGTTTCCTCGTTTGGTTTCCAGTCCTTGTTTTCAGTCTCTGTTCTTGTTCACATTGAGCTGCATAAAGGCAAACATGCTTGCTGTGTGTGTGTGTGTGTGTGTGTGTGTGTGTGAGAGAGAGAGAGAGAGATCGACGATAGTACAACTTTGTTTAATCATTGGTGTCGGACAAGACACTACATAGCCTTGCTCATCTTCGCAAGTTTCTCTCGGCCGAATGAAGTCTTCTGGTGGCAGCCAACATAGAATCACCATTAGTAATGATAGTTCAAGCAAGCCAAAGGCCTTTTGCTGAGCAATTTTTTTTTGTCGAATTAAATAGATTGGCGGCAACATGATTAAAGGTATATCAGCAGTGATAGGCTATATAACGAGCTCGTGTCAGGAAGCGCATAGTTGAAGTTGGCCCTTTACCCAGTGTACTCGTAATATGGACTCTGTGCACAAGATGGGACAGAAATATGCCACGCAACACATGGAGAAAAATGCAAGGTGTTCATAGTGTAGCGGTGTGGAGAATAATCTTTAGAGCGAAATAGTTTCGTGTAATTTAGGGGGGGTTGATAAATATTTAATTGGGTCGTCAAAGCGAATGCGTTGCAGGGAGCTTAGTTCTTTCCAAGTTCAGATGCTATTAATATACCAAGGGCTTTTTCCCTCTTATAAGAGGTAGCCAGGTCAAAGGCACTTTTGACCCCAACCCATTTCACCCCCATCCAACCCTTTCCTTCTCGTGGATATTCTCCCCAAAATATAAGTCAGAGTAATTAATCGTGCCGATTGAGAGATTAATCAATATTCGTCTCTGTACATAAAATATATTATCAGGTATTCATTTTCTTTATAATCCTTTCCAAAGGACGACAGTACGTAGTTTTTCGCGAAGCCTTGGATACTAGGAGGGGAGCAAAACGTGTTGTATTGTGTATGCATGGATGGTTGTAGTCGTATTAGGATAAGTGGCTTGTTGTCTACCCGGAATTAGGTATTGTTCGTTTAATTATGATCATTTGTAAACTTTATCTCTTCGCTGATGCAGGTCGCATTGAAGTTTCGGCTTTCACGTTTGGTCGTAGAGAATATTTACAATATTTGTCATTCTTAAAATGTACGTTCCTCAAGGTACGTGGGGTTGGGAAGGAAAACTCCCTTCAAATACATTATTCTGATAGGATTAAGAATAGTTGACAAAGTTTATTCCACAACTGTAGCCGT
The DNA here is from genome assembly GCF_046742065.1 of Oratosquilla oratoria. Lineage (NCBI taxonomy): Eukaryota > Metazoa > Arthropoda > Malacostraca > Stomatopoda > Squillidae > Oratosquilla > Oratosquilla oratoria. The sequence goes on along the minus strand of NC_134794.1, from coordinate 42,413,318 downwards.
ATCAAAGCCCCGAACATCTGCTCAATTTGTTTCCTGTGGAAGGTTCTCGACGGTGTGGACGCTTCGGGCTAGGAAAGTTAAAGGATCACGCTCTTCTCTGTGTGTAACCCATCGCACGCTCGAAATTTCGTCAGTTAGCTGGGTTCGATAACTATTTGCTCGGCCGACGACTTGAGGGAGTAGTAAATTTGGTCATTGAAGAGACAGTTGTACAAACAGGACTGAGAACTTGCCCGACCGTTCCAGTGGGTGAGGATAACTTCCCAGTCGGAGCCTCACAAACTCCGACTACAGTTCCTTCATTCGTGAAATATTTTCTTACAAGTACGTTTTTCTTTGTAAAGACTTGAGGTTTTGTATGTGACTTCTGTACATAATAATTTTTCTTTATAGTGTTATTGCCATTGGGGAAATAGACAGGTATTGTAGATAAAAATCGAGATAGATAACACGGATGCTGGCAGATGGTAACTGATCACCTTCTGTCCCTGTTGTTTCCGTCCACTCTCCTACCTCGCGCAGTCTTGCCATCAGCAGTGCACTTATTTTCCACTTGCGTTTATTATATAGCGCTAGATTTTTGTCAATGTAGTCGTGATGTGTTGTTATTGTAATGATTATGATATAGAACATAGGTACCTAACTTTTGGCTCCGGGTTATATTACAGGTTTAAAAGAAAAAAAATCGACTGAACAGAATGATTCTGGCAAAATTTCAGTCGCTCACTCGAATGCCCAGCCATTAGGAACTGCCGCCTACAATTGATGCTTCTTATTTTTCGCGGGTTTTTCATATTTTCTGAAAAATAGTAAAAACGTGTAAGATAAGAAGGGAGCCAATGCCATCTTAAACTAGTCAAGTTATCTTGAAGGAATTAGGAATATTGTAGTTGTGCTTTTGTGTGTGCGTACCTTGTCTATGTATGCGTGCGTGCGTGCATGTGTTGCCCTTCCGCTGAGGTATTCCCATTGAGTCCTGAGCCGTACCCCGCGCCTCACCACCACCCCACCCAAAACTTTAGTACCGCTTCCTCTCTTGATACATTCTCGCGTGTTTACTTCGACAGCAAGACATTTAGTGCATGTTTGAGTTTTGTTTCACGCTCGTATATTATGACTAGTAGGCATAAGTTCAGATTCACGAGTTTCTCCACCATCTTTCCAACAATGTTCTAAGAGACACCAAATCGCCCTCTTTCACCACCTTACCCTCCCTTCGCTTTTCCCACAGTCCCTCACTGTGTGCTAGCGTGAGAGAGGGGAGGAAAGGAATGTTGCAATGTATATTGCATTGTACAGAGGCAGGCATTTCCGAGCATGTATAAGAGTTGTGTAGCTAGGATGCAGCGGGTCCCGGTCTAGCCTATATACCGGATGCGTGTGGGCAGGTCGCCTGGACAGCCGTCCAACCCACCCGCAACAATCCTCGCCTCCCCTCCCCCCCCTTCTCCTCCCGTTTCCCTCGCTCTTCTCTACAGCACTTCCCCACCCCCTCGCCTTCTCCGCCTTCACCACCTCCACATAATATCCCATATTTTTTTATAGGTATATCACCTGTATGTAGGTAGGCTGATTTCTATATGATGGTATATTGAGACGTGCACATGTTAATACAAATACGCTAAAGGTGCGCGCGAGCACAAACACAATTGGAAAGAGCTCTCAAGATATCAAATTTTTAATTATTTTAGACAACTACAAAACCCTAAACGAAATAGCCATGAACCGTGATGGCTGTATGTAATATGGGGGCGAGCATGCATGTCCCACACTTGTAATAACAGCAAGCAAACGTGCACTGGAGATGGAAGTGTTTCTGTATTCCTGGTGGATCGCTGTGAAAGCGGGGGTTGGGCCGAAAATGGCACATAAGGTAGTTTATACAGGAACGCATCCACGCACTCAACACTCCCCCCGCAGACAAAAAATGCGCGCGCGTGCACACACACACACATAACAAAGTATGCGCACACGGAAACAACACGTGTACACAAAGGTTGCGCGCACACTTACATGGCACGCAGAAATAAGGCATGTGCACACGCAAACGCAGTGGATCTGCACACGGCGCAAGTGACATACGCACACAC
>NC_134794.1:42398728-42406228 GCF_046742065.1 Oratosquilla oratoria | reverse complement strand
AGACTTAAGACGTCAAAGCAGTTTTCAGGGCTGGGCCAAGTGCAGGTCGTGACGGCGCCTCCCAGTGTGATTTCGTTGTCTCCGCAGTGTTGTCGAAAGCGTTGATGGTGCGTGCGTATGGAGCAACGGCGACGGCACTGTTGCCGTTGCACAAGCTCGAGGGAAGGAGAGGAGGAGGAGGAAGAAGGGGCGGCAGGAACGTCTGCGGCGGCGGTTGCAGCAGGGAGTGCTGCACGGCGTGGCGCGGATCGGAGCAGCAGCAGCAGCAGCGCCGCAGCGTTTCACTGTGCTGCCAAGTGAAAGGCGGTTCCGGGAGTGACAAGCCAAGTGCATGCAGGAATGCGCGCTCTGCCTGCCTGCCTGCCTGCCTACCTGCCTGGCTGTTTTCCTGCCTGCCTGCCTGCTTGTTTTCCTTCTTACCTATCCACCTGTCTTCCTGTCAACCTTTCTTCCTGTCTAAGGATATATAAATGTAGGAGACTCCAAGAGACCATAAGGACTACATAAGGCAGTTCCATGTCTCTTGCCACCTTTCACCCCTTTTCTATAAGGTTAACCTTTTCTAAAAACATCATTGTTACTAAGTTTATTCTATTCGCTAACTACTCTTGGTAACCATCGTTAACTACTCGATAAACCAGTTCTTACCTATTTCCTTCGTAAACCTAAATTCGTCCAATTATTTGTTTATATATTAAATCCCCTTTACCACGAGTCCTGGCCTGCTGTCTTAATATGATGACCTCGCCTGCATCACTCTTGCTAAAGCTCTTGATCCATTTGAACACCTCAGTTAGATCACCCCGCATTGTCTTCCCAGAATGTAGGTTAAGGACTTAATGTCTTCGTATGGTAGATTACTAAGCTCTTTTATTATTTTGGTGGTTCTCTACCGATTCCAGAGAATTAGTTTCGGACTATGCACTGCACAGTCAAGAATGGGTCTATCGCCAGATAGTTTAATATACCTCTACCCTGCATGTCTGCCTACCTGAATCTTCCTACCAGACACACTATACGAGTTCTAGTTGCTTTTTCTGCCTGATTGATGTTAAAGTCAGGTTTTTGAACAGCTTGCCTGCTCAATCATTTGTCCCATTCACTACGAGATCCTCCCCTTAACTAAATAAAATGGAGACAACTGCCTTGGGTCCTTCATTGCGAGGATAAAGTATTGGCGCCAGCCGCAGACTATGCGTAGCGATAGCGAACTTGTTAGTTGCCTGCCAGTCTGCTTGTTTTACTGTTGGGCACCCGGAATGATTTATCGACTCCCCAGCTAGGCTGTGGTATCTTCCAGGTTGACTTCCTTCTTGAGGTTGCTTGCCTACAATTCCTTTCCCTGTAGTTTTGTGAACTGGTGGGGTTGCGCAGTCTTGATTTGTGAGCTGCCTGTTTGTTAATGAATACGTCTTCGTACTTGGTTTTGATCCACAATATGACCTGATTTTTAGTTGGTTTAGATTCTGGACACTCGCCAAGTCTATCTATTGCTTCCGCCCTTCTCTCCTTCCTTCCCCTAGAATTCTCCCTTCCTTCCCTGTTTTTATATTCTACATGTATCTCTGCAACTTGCCTCCTTTGCATCTTCATTTTTATACTCTTTGCCTCTCCTTTCCCCCATGGACTCGCAACCTGCATCCCGTCCAGAGGCGAGACATACTTTTGTAGGTGCTGCTTCGTATCCACGTTTGCATGCACGACAGTCACAACCACAGTCTGGGGTGGACCCACGCCTTCCCGTTCCCAGTGCACCCGGCGGGGCACTGCCCGGCCAAATGGAGTACGGTACACACACGGTTCCAGTACAGAGGTCGCATATCCTCACGGGAAGCATGAACATGCAACAACTTTGAAGCCAGTGAGCCAGCACCTCGGCACCCCTCCGCCCCAACGTCTGACGTCACAAGGAGGAGGAAGAGCAGCAGCAGCAGCCGTGACATCATGGCTGACCCCGACATGGGCGCTGACTCCTTGGCTGGCTGCAGCGGTAAATGTATCGAGAGACTGTCGTTTAATTCGCCTTCATTTCCTGAGTTTTCCTAGACATTGGGTAGGTCAGGAGAGGTGGTGCCAAGGATAGGTTGGGATAAGTGTCGTCAACCTGACTGTGATGCCCTCGTCTAGGTGTATTGTTGCAGCTGTAGGAATCTCGTTCCCAGCATTGGGAGACGTCCGCAACCGACCTGCGAAAGGTGACGTGATGAGCGCGCACATGTAAATAGGACGTCACTAGTTCCACGTCATCATCGGCTGTAAAGTAGCCGTGTTTGTCGTCATCCACTGCTGATGTAGGCTTTGACGTCAGCAACCGTGACCAACTGACACCGTCAACCACAACAGCGCCCGCCGCCTGAAACAAAACCGTCAGATTCCTCCCCTCCCTCCCTCCCTCCCTCCTCCCCGTGTGGCGAGCGGAATATAACCGCCACATGGATTGTGTGCGTGTGCGTGCGTGCGTGCGATGAACACCATAACACAGTCGAGTAGTATTGTATTGTCGCCGAAAACCAGCGCTTCTGTTCTTAGGGATGGTCGTAGCGAAGAGGTGGAGAGAGATTGAAGGAGAGAGGGTAGAAAGAGGTAATAGAGGTTAAGTGAGTGACCAGGATTCTTGAGTGATTTCTCTCCTTGTTCAAGAATGCTGCGTGATTGATCCACTGGAGTGCTCTTAAAATATTGATTACTTAAAACGTTTACTGTCAGGAACAGCCCCCACCAGCACGGGCAGACTGCACAGGTCATTACTCGAAGACGCTGGGAAAAAATATAGGACCATTGAGCATACAGGCAGTCTTTTATAACGATTTTTTTTATATATATTTGCGTCGCGCGTAGATGACGTACAAGGCGTATAATCGAAGTTAACCCATACCTGTTCATGCACACAGCCACTGACGTGCATATGGATACACTGCTCCTATGACATTTGCTCTTGGTCACACTTTTAATCGGTTCCCGTTATGTTTTCAAGTTTAGTCGATGTCCTCTGATCTAATGGAAGAACCAGTACCTAGGTGAAAAAGTTTCCCCTCGGAATGATAGTAGAAATGGTCTAGTTTTAGTGCGAAGACAAAGCGCAATGTTCACGATCGACGTCACTGCCCGCACGCGTCATGATTCACAAAGTTGCCAAACATTTAATAAGGAAATACTTTTGTATGCCAACTAAAGGCACCTTTAACACAACTCGTGGGGCGCAGTTGGTTGAGTTCCCGGCTGCCACTACAGAGGTCCGGGTTCGAATCCCGCCCAGGGCTGAAGTAATTTTAATTTCGATGCGCTGCAGGTTGTTACTCCAACTCTCGTGGGCGGGGAGTTGGGTTGTGTGCGCGCGTGTAAGGTATTACCCATAGATCGGTCATATACGAGCTCTGGTCTCTTCCGGGAGGGTGATAACTGTCGATCACGAGTCCAACACGCGATCCAAAGACTATGGTGAAACCTGAAGGCGGTGTTGCCGAAGCACTTCGAGAGCAGGGGGCGCCACCCTCCCAGGCGGCAGCACTACCAATACAAACTTCAACACCACCACTATCACCACCACCACCATCAGCACCATCAAGCGCAAAATAGGACGTCCAACTGGACATAATTCATTCCTTGCAGATGTGATGTAAGGGACCACCTTGAGCTCCTTCGTCGTTCATTATATGTAAAGCACATACGAGAACAGCCGTTCGTGACAGCGGCGTTAGGTCTCTCTCTCTCTCTCTCTCTCTCTCTCTCTCTCTCTCTCTCTCTCTCTCTCTCTCTCTCTCTCTCTCTCTCTCTCTCTCTCTCTCTCTCTCTCTCTTCTCAGCCTGATGTTGCCTGGTGTACTATGTTACGTGTTATTCACCATGGTCTTGGATCAAGTGTTGGACTCGTGATCGACGCGCCCGCGCGCGTGTCTGTATGTGTAATTGTATGTGTATATGGAGACACTGAATGAATCAGAAAAGGAGGGGGAGGGGTACATAGTGGTCATGACGTAGGATTTCCACGTGCCATTGTATTTTTGTTTTTTACTCTGCTGCTGCTGCTGCAAAAATGCTAGAAACTTGTAATTCGCCTATAGTAAATGACAACGTTGAAGTAAATGAGAATATATATGACGTGGGTTTGAAAAGAAGACAAATGTTTGAAATACATATTTGTTCTTAGTCACCTGTATTACCCCCTTCGTATAGGTTCTTAGTACTTCACCATATATTGCACAAGCTTACGACAATGCACTCTGGTAAGGACGATCACACACACGAGCCGATTTGCCGAATGGCTTGCATGGTTTTGTTGCAATTATGGGTGAGGGGGGAGGGGGAGGGGGCACTCGTTCGCACGGGGGCGCCGCGCGAAGCTCGTTATGACTCCTGAGGTTACTCGGTCGGGTTACTTACCTCATCCACCCCCTCCTCCTCCTCCTCCTCCTCCTCCTCCTCCTCCTCCTCCTCCTCCTCCTCCCCCCCCCTTCTTCCTCCCTCTTCTTCCTCCCTCTTCTTCCTCCTCCTCCTCGACCCGATGATGACTTGCCTGCCTGTGGGCTTTCTGGCTGGTGCTGATGCAAGTTTGGGGCACTTCTGACGGATTGGGTGGATGAAAGGGCCGACCCGCTGGACTCGCCAGTGCCAACAAACGAAGATGTTCGTGCGAATGGGGTAGGCAGCACCTCTGTGAGATGGCTCCAGAAGACAACCCGAATGTGTTGTTCGTGGGCTGGACATGGATGGGGCAGTTCAATGAGGGAACATGGATCTGTGTATCCTGATTCTTAGGTGTCGTTTGTGCTCTCTATCTCCTCGCTCTCTCTCTCTCCCTCTCTCTCTCTCTCCCTCTCTCTCTCTCTCTCTCTCTCTCTCTCTCTCTCTCTCTCTCTCCCTCTCTCTCTCCTCTCTCTCTCCTCTCTCTCTCTCTCTCTCTCTCTCTCTCTCTCTCTCTCTCTCTCTCTCTCTCTCTCTCTCTCTCTCTCTCTGTGTGTGTGTGTGTGTGTGTGTGTGTGTGTGTGTGTGTGTGTGTGTGTCAGTCTATGCATACATGTATACGCGAGCGCGCTTGTACACACACACACACACACACACACACACACACACACACACACACTCACGGACGTATGCAGGCACGCTCGCTCGTTCATTCACTTGGCCCCCTCCCCCCCCCCTCCGCCCAACCTTTGCCTCGTGCGCACCTTCCTTCACCCCGTCTACGTAGTAGCTGAAGATCCTGCAAGTTTTGTCCTCGAATGACTGAGCTCTGGACTCGCTCCTTGGTGAGGGAGTGCGGGGGAGGAGGAGGAAGAGGAGGAGGAGGAGGGGACACTAGGAGGGGGAGATGGTGTTGGTGGGAAGAGTGTTGAAAGCAGTGGCGGTTCTGTTTGGGGAAGGCACAGTCGCCCTCCTCAGGTTGTGTTGGGAGGAGCGAGTGACGAGGATACAGTGGAGTCGGAAGGTGGGTATGAAGGCGGGTGTATTGTATGTTAACGAGTGGCAGAGGTTGCGTTTCCGCAGAGCAAGTGGGGTAGGTAGGTAGGTAGGTAGGTAGGTAGGTAGGGAGTGCTGCAAATAGATGTCGGGAGTGTGGTAGTCATGATTTCATAGGAATCGTAGGTAATGTCTTGTATTTAGCATTGCAAAAATGAATTTTATATATTTTTTTCATCACGCGCGCGCGCACACACACACACACATACACACACACACACACACACACACACACACACACACACACACACACCACACGCGCGCGCGCGCACACATACACATACAAACACTCGCACACACACATACACACACACACACACACACTCGCGCACATACACACACACACACACACTCGCGCACACACACACGCACGCACACACTCGCACACACACACTCGCACACACACACTCGCACACACACACACACACTCGCACACACACTCGCACACACACACACACTTGCACACACACTCGCACACACACTCACACTCGCACACACACTCACACTCGCACACACACTCACACTCGCACACACTCGCACACACACACACACACACACACACACACACACACACACATATACACACATACTCGCTCACACACACACACACACAAACGCATATGCGTGCGCTCATTGTATGTACCGTACGTGCACATTTATCAATCGTAATTTTTTTCACAGGCTAACCCTCGTTTTATTTATATTTTTACTGCGTTAACGTAGTGTGGTGGTGGCGGTTGTTTGCCAAACAGACGTACATAATCTATACTGCACTATTATTTTTTTAAAATCTCTGTGTGTGTGTGTGTGTGTGTGTATGTGTGTGTATGTGTATGTATGTGTTCTCCACCATACATTTTTCCTCTTCTCGATTCGTCTTTCATTTACCAGAAAGGTCCTTCTCGGTCATCTCCCCAATCATCTTTCAAATACGTGATGATTGCCTACCCGCTTGCTTGGTGTCCCTCTTTGTGGGAGAAGAGCATTCTCCTTCCGTGCCCTCCCTCCGTCCCCTTCCCGCCCCGTCTCGCGCGGGAACGTGGCCATCGTCTCCCGAGACGCACCTCATCTTAACCACTCGCTCTCCCATCACGTGTTCGACTCTTCTTCTTCCCCGTTCACTGGCTTTCTCCTTCACACCCTCCTCCTCCCTTTCCTCCTCCCCCCCTCCTCCCCCTCCTCCTCCTCCCCCTCTTCCTCCCCCTCTTCCTCCCCCTCTTCCTCCTTCTCCCATCCTACCACAACTACTACTACTACCACAACAACAATTACTACTTCTCTTACTTCTCCTCAACCTCCCCCTCTTCCTCCTCCTCCTCCTCCCTCCTCTTCTTCTCCTCTCACACAACTGCTACTACTTCTCCACTTCCTCTTCCTATTCTTCCTCCTCTTTCCTCGTCCTCCTTCTCTTCCTCGTCCTCCTTCTCTTCCTCGTCCTCCTCCTCGTCCTCCTCGTCCTCCTCGTCCTCGTCCTCGTCCTCCTCGTCCTAGTCATTGTTCTCCTCTTACTCCTCCTCCTCGACCTCCTCCTCATTATCATTATCATCGTCATCATCACACTCATCGTCACTATCATCATGGAAAGTCCACCCCATTCAGCATCTTTCCCCTTGATCCTCTCTCCTCTCTTCGTTTTTTCTTCTCTCCATCCACTTCGTTATCCATCCTTGACCATTATCGTTCTCCTCCACACTCTTCCTCCTGCTCTACATTCCTCTTCCTCTATATTCCTCTTCCTCTTCCTCTACATTCCTCTTCCTCTACAACCTTCCTCCTTCACATTCATTTTGCTCCAAACAATAACATCTTCGCATTCCTCCTTCATTTCCCTACATTTCTCTTCCTCGTGAATCTTCATCTTTTCACTTTCATCTTACTCCATATTCTATCTTCGCATTCCCCCTTCATTTCCCCCGCATTCCTCCTCATTTCTGCTTTTTCCTCGTTTCTCCCGCTCAGTGCAACTCCAGAGGACGCCATCGTCGTGGAGACGCAATTCCCGTGATGGCCCCCATGGTGTCTCGACCCCACTCCCCCCGATGCT
>NC_134794.1:42386228-42396228 GCF_046742065.1 Oratosquilla oratoria | reverse complement strand
AGTGGTGGCTGGGTTCGGTGGCTTTTGAGTAGAACTGTGTTGCTCTGTATCAAGGATATTGGTTTCCTGAGTAGGTGGTCTGCTGTTTTAGTGAATCCTGCTGTTTTCGGCGTTTTAACCACTTAAGTATAAGTCAAATTCTCGCGCGCAGCATCGGCTGCCATATGTACGCTGTATCACACTACTCGCATTATAAGATATAAAGCCACTGCTGTATTAGTCGTTCTTTTACTCTTAGTAATAAACACCGAAAACGTGATTGAACCAGTTCACAGAATCCGGGGGTAACCTATGTAAAACTACATACATATATGTATATATATATATATATATATATATGTATATATATATAATATGTATATATATAATATGTATATATATATATATATGTATATATATAATATGTATATATATATATATATGTATATATATAATATGTATATATATTAACAACCACAATGCACTTTAATTCTAAGCCATCAAAGGCCAGCATGCAGAAATTGAAATGTGGTACTGCCCAGGACTGGAACCCGGCACCTCATGACATGTGCGGCAGTGACTTACCAACTAGGCTATCAAGGGAGATGAATTAAAGTGCCTTGTGGTTGTTAAAATGTATCTCTAATAACTGGGACCCAGTGTTGTATATATATATATATATATATATATATATATATATGTATATATGTATATATATATATATATATATGTATAGACGCTGATGTCGGCATCCTCGTGTACCCACGCATACGTAGTCGTCGTACCTAAGTGGTGTGTTTGTAAGATGTCCTTGCGATTGTTGGATGATATGCTTTGGCAATTTTATTGTTCTTAACGAGTTGTTCATTAGCGACAAATGTTTTATCTATCCAATTCTTTCCCTAAAATACATCCATGTTCAGTGTCTCGTTTGCCATCACTTGAGTTTCTCTTTGGGTGAAGGGACATGTGGGTACTAAGGATTTAAGGATTTTTGTCCAGTGGGGGTAGGTTGGCAGTTTGGCCCGGAAGTTTAGCGTTTCTTAGATTAATGGTAATCTTTGGTAATTAATTGACGCGAAAAGTTTGAAAGTAAGTCGGTCGAAAAGGTCTTCGGGCGACAGGGAAAGAAGCACAGAGATGGAAGTTAGGGCGGGTGGATGCGGAAACGGGCGAATGTGGGTGATTCTCCCCGCAATACGTCTCGTGGGCTCGCAAGTAGGTGATACCACCTCCCCTCACACACACCCATTGGCTGGAAAATAAATTCTCTCTCCTGCTCTCCCCCCTCTCTATTTCTCTCTCCCCTCTCCCTCCCTCCCTCCTTCTCTTACCATCACACTATCTCTCTCTCTCTACCTCTCACTCTCCCTCTCTCACTCTCCCTCCCTCTCCCCCTTCCATCCCTCCTCTTTCCTTCCCTCCCTCCCCCTCCCTCTCTCCCCTCCCTCCCCCTCCCTCTCTCCCCCTCTCCCCCTCTCTCTCCTCCCTCCCTCTCTCCCCTCCTTCCCTCTCTCCCCTCCCTCCCTCCTTCCCTCTCTCCCCTCCCTCCCTCCTTCCCTCACCCTCACACCATCTCTCTCTCTCTTCCTCTCTCTTCCTCTCCCCCTTCCTCCTCTCTCTCCCATGTTAGTTGCCACTGTAACGACAGCGTCGCAACCGCTCTTGTGAAAGGTGCACTTGTCATGCGATGAACACTGGTTATTTTATCTTGGCCTTCATCAGTAATTATCCCGTTCAGTCTCGGCGTTTGCACGCGGCGGCGGCGGCGTTGGGCAACTTTGGAATGGGTTCTTGGGAACGTGCAGGGATGAATCTCTTCCTACCCAGGGATCCAATAGGGTCAACCAGCTCTGAGCTGGTGTAGAAATATGTACACATTTTTTTTTACACCCCTACAAATCCTCTACATATACTGGGCGGACAAACCCGCTTTTTATTTTTCTGGTTGCCTGGAATACTGCATGGATTGTCCAATGCTTGGACATTCTATATCTGCTTTCAGAGCTATTATATATCTTCCCTGGGTGACTATGGCAAATTGGTGGCATTTTGTAGTATGAAAATAACTTTAGTTTCATCAAATATTTAACTTTAGTTTTTCTATGGAACACAATTCATTGTTACTGTACTAACTTACTCAGTGTTGGTTTATCATCTGGGATCATTAAATATCAAAATTATGTCCCTAGTTGCTATTTTGAATATGTAAGAGAAAAAAATTCCCTTAACCCAAGTCATAAAATTGCGAGAAATGGGAAAGACCAAAGTTATGCTTATGGGGTACTGAAATTAAATACAATTGGTATTATGTTGGTTTTAATTAAGTCTGACCAAATATATACATGATTTGGGTTTTAGTTAGTTATGAAGAGTAGAGGTATGTCTAAATTAGGAAAAATAAGTAAATTGTTGTTAATCTTTTGTAATACTTGGTATTATTTGATATCTAATGATAGAACAAATGCCTTTTCTAATTTATAAAGAGAAGCTAATTTTAATTATTTTAAACCAAAATGGCATCAGTAGGACAAAGATTGTATATTCATATAATGAGAAGAATTTAATTTTACTCCCTGCAAAGAAATTGTATTTCATTGTTTTCTATGGTTTTGTAAATATTCACTATAACTGGAGAAAATGTAGAAGTCTGGAACAATGACAGCAGCTGCTTCAAGTGAAATATCAATGGAATTTGATGCAAGGGTTTCCTTTCTACACACTTTTGCATCCTCTCCTAGTATTTTTGCTGCTCTGAAGACGATCTCTTGTATAGGATCCAGTTTAGATAGTTGTTCCAACTGTTTCAGCTTTGCCATAGCATCTCCTATGGGGATTGAGACAGCACAGATGAAACCTGATGCTTGGCCACATTGATCAAGGACCACCACTAGAACTTAGATTTCAGTTTGAAGGACTTTTAATTGTCTGGACTAGAAGCACCAAGATCATATAAATTTTCTTGATGCTTGTTCCTCAAAGTTGTTATAATATAACGGTTCATATTCTGGAACAAGTCAATCTCTAGTTGTTCTGTTATTTGATTTTTTTTTTTTTCCTCCCTCTCCTGAGAGACCTGAGTGGGAATGCATGTAGCCTTGAAGGCATTTATGCATGGGAGATGGTTGCATGCATCATTGGCAACCATGTTAGCCTTGTCCTACAAGACGAAAAAGAATGTCACTCCAGTTTGTTTGATTCTTTTTCTTTTGCAAGGTATTCAATATTAGCCTGACTCTTTTCTGAGGTGATTTTACCCATATGTTCTTTACCTTTGTCCCACCTTTTATTACATACAGAGTTTGATTTGGGTTGGTAAGAATCTGTGGAGGACCTTGTTTGTTGTATCCCACTTGGCCCAACTTCAGTCATTTGTGTTATGAGATACATTTCCAAGTCTCTCTTGACAAAATATAGCTTTTCTCAAAGAGATACCAGTTCCTGCAATTAGTATGCCAAATAGGCTTTCTTTCCTCAAGCTAAGAATCATTATTAATGTCCTGTAGCAGAAGTAGGCCTCTTTTGCTTTGCCTCACTTTATGGGCAACTTTTAATTTTTCCCAGAACCCTTTCTGAATGTTGTATATTTGTCCTTTATGTTCCTGGCAAATCACACGAATTTCATAATACATAGTCAATCTAACATTTTCTCTTGCCAAACACCAGACTCCACTCGTTGTCAGATTGATGTCTTGCTTGTTTACTTGCCATGGTTGATTCTTAACCTGAAAGGAGTTAAAGTAATGGAGATTAGCAATTTAATGTAGTCATTAATAAATTAACAATTTAACAGCTACATAATTTCAATGTATAAAATTTTTATCCAGTTGAAATGCATACAATAAAATGCTATGAAATAAAGTGGCAGAAGAAAACACAGTAAATACATTTTTTTTTTCTACTCTTCCTACACTAAAACAGCTATTATGTAATAGTTGCTCAAGTTGTTGATTAAAGTCAATACGATGGCAAATGTATTAAATTCAGCATTACAGAATCACAATTTTGATCATGTTCAGTTTCTTGTAATTATCTGATAAAGGGGTAGGGGCTAACATTTCCATCTATATATTGAAAATAGCAGCTATGCCGATGGGTCTGGACTGAAAATGATTCAGATGATAGAACAACACTATTTGCAAATCAAATATAGTAATAAAGAAGCATTGTTCTATCGCCAAAAAAAAACCAGTTGAATATTTGATGAAATAAGTGATTTTTCGTACTATATAATGCTGCCAAGTTGTCATAGTCACCCAGGGAAGGCATATCATCGTATAATAATTTTGAAAGCAGATATGGAATCCAATCATTGGAGAATCCATGCTGTAAATATCTTTGGGAAGATATAAACGAGTAAAAAGTAGCCAGGGATTGAAATTGGATTAATATTTTGTCAAATGTGCTATACAACGTTTTAGGGGTAGGGTCACAAATGTGTGAATTCCAGGCAACCAGCAGAAAATCTGCAGGGTTCCATCCTAGAGATTTTCTTGAGGGTTTTACATAATCTCGGAGCCGGTAGTTAAAAAAATGGGGTCTGGCTCCTAAGAAAGAGTGTAACTCAAGGAGTTTAGAAGAAAAAAAAAGTTCGCTCTCTACAAGGCTGCTACAAAATATGGGTGGGGGAAGGGAAGATGGAGGGTTTGTTGTGTGGCCGGTCGATCAGTCGGTCGGTAGTATTACTGGCGGTGGCACAGAGGAGCAAGTAGCAGAGGCGGCAACAAAAGGAAGCTTGGTCATTTGCCGCTATTGCTGAGCAGCCAGCGAGCAGCCAGATGTTCCCTCTACGCCCGACAGACAGACAAACAGACAAGAGGACCCGCCCCGCCACCACTTTCCAGCCAGACTAGACCAGGCTAGACCAGGCTGGGCCAGGACCCCCTCGTTTTCCGGACGGCTGGACCTGGAAGACTGGAATCCCTCTCCCTCCCCGGACCTCCACACTTCTTCCTGGCCCCCCCCCCCGTCCTGTCCCACCCTCTCCTCCACAGTCCTCTCCTGTGCCCCCCGACTCTTTTTGCGTCGTCCTCGTTTACTTTCTTATTTTTCCTGTTCTCCTTCTCGCTGTTTCCCCTCCCCCCTCCCCCGCCTACGCCCCCCTCTCACGTCCCCATTCATACCTCATCCTCGATCTCTTGGCCTCAACCTTTCATCTTTATCCCCACCACTGTCTTCTCCCCAGCCACCAACCCTCCCCACAACCTACTCATTCCTCACATCTTCTTGCTTACCTCTATCCCCTCTCCTTCTTTGGCCCATTCTCCTTCTCAGGCTGAGGATGCTCCACACCCCGTCCTTGGTTCGTTCCCTTTTCCTGCTCCACCTTTACTCTACAGTATTTGTCCTCTTTCACCTCCGCTTCCCCCCCCCCGCAGCCCTCCTCCCCACTGTTCCACTCCACGTTTTCCTCCCATTCCGGTGTTCGCAAGAGATACCTGTATCGACAGCACTGAAGGCAGTTGGCGTTTGATTTTGGATGAGGGTGAGGGCGGGTATGGAGGGTGGAGATGACGTCGCCGCCACCGCAAGTGTGACGAGGCCTCTCTTGTCCGGTGTGAGATAGAAAATGGACTCCCTATAGGAAATGGACCCCACATTCAGTAATATAATATTTAATTTTATTTTTAAAAGTATAACATGCAGCCAAACCTGCTACTAGGATCAGTCACATAAGACACTAAAATCCCACATACAGACTTCAAGCATGTAATTCATTGTTATGCAGTGGACAAGTGACAGGAATAATGGGCAAGGCTGGATGGTAGTTACAAGTTAAGAGATTCACCCCTCTGTGAGACTTTGGGAGTCTCGTTCTTTGGACATGAGATCAAGCATTGTTTTAACAAGGTTAAGAATTGGCCATTCCTACATTACCCATAAATTTTTTATGGTAAGTGGAGCAGAAAGGCTGGCCCCCCAATGCCCTACTTGCCAAGTTGTTTTTACAATTAAACACATTTTAATTCAGTGCCCTGCATACTCGAATAAGCGCAGGGCAAACTTTTTAATAAATTTATCTCTTGAGGTTTTAGGGGAGGGTGCTCGTGTGGAGAACGTTTTAAATTTTTAAAAGACGTCAATTTGTTTTATGAAATTTAAAATTGTATATATGATTGCTTGTGTGTGTATCTTGTTTTGATATGTTTTTGAGTGCTTATTGCTTTTACTGTTTTACTTTATTTGTATATGATAGATATGCGCTGAATGGCCTACCGGCTCTGGCGCATGGCCTTCAAGCCAAACATTTCATAAATCAATCAATCAAAAATATAACACATCAACATTTAACAAGTATTGTTTATTAAAATGCCTAACCTAATAACGAGTTGCGTATTTTAATGGGGGGTTCATATTTCGCTATAGAAAATGGATCCTGGATCCAGTTGTAGAGGGGCCAATCATTTTACACTACCTTTGGGAGTATGGGAGGCGACCTCCAACCTTAGGAGTTGCACAACGGTGGAGCGTCTCGGCTGCGTTTAGGTACCGCGGTTCGACATTCGCAGGCTCTGATTGGCGGTGTTGTTCAGACGAAGCGTAATGATGATAGTAGTAATTTTCCACCTGAATAAAATCGCCTGGCGACGGCCTAAACGCGGCGAAAGGGAAGTGTGTTCCTTGTGTCACGGTATAGTCTTAGCGGACGCGGTTACCGTGGTGCTCGGTTAAAAACAATCGCATTGTGACGGAGGCGAGGGGAGGGGGGGGTAAACCCCTTTCACTCGGCCGCGTCTCGCAGGCCCGCGGACCCGGAGGCGTTTTGAGCGAGTTCGACCGATCTCTTCAGGTGATGGTGGTGGTGGTGTGGAGCCAGAAGATTTTAGTGCATTACTCAAAACGTGACGCGCACGCGTGTACTTACACACACACGCACACACACACACACACACACACACACACACACACACACGCACGCACGCACTCACACACGCACGCGCATCCTTCCATATTCCCAAGAACTGTGAACTTCACTAACCGTGAAATCAACGTGGTCAGGAAACTGATCGAAGAAGGCCAGACGAGCAGGATCGAGAACGAGACAAAAAAAAATACATCGTGGATGTGTAGACTTGTTACGGTAGGATGTGACTCACGTTGTGTGTTTATGTTCATTTTTCTCTGTAAATGTTCTTGCCCATGGAAGCTGTGCCAGGTAACAATAGAAGGCTCTGCGGTTGTTTTCTTGGAGGCAGTGCAACATAGTTTCGAGCAACGGGGGCCAACTTCGGGGTCCAAAGTGTGTTTTCTCCCACTTCTTCCTCTTACCGGGTTATTTACTGGTGGAGGTGTCAGCGAAGTGGAACGAGGCCCAGCTCGAGAGCGCGCGCGCGCGCACGCGCACTTGACCACTCGCGTCCCTTGTCGCCGCAACACTTGCTCGTCAGGGAGGCCAGACAGCGAATCGGAGCGGCGGCACATACGCGCAGTTAAACGAGCACACACGAACGCAGTCCTCTGCATGTACACGGGTGCGTATACTCGCATATTCACCGCCTTTTCGGTACGATGTTTTCGGACAGAAGCGCTAGTTATTGACGACGATATGACCCTTTCGCTAGCTTCACCTCCCCGCACGCCACTCGCATGTTCATGCAGTGGACGTGATTCATGTACGTGTACAGATAATCTTGTGAACGTAAACACGTATATACTTCAGATTTGAGTTTGTTCCTGCACACACACGCGCAAACACGTGGACACGCGCAAACACGTGCACACGTACAGACACGTGCACATGCGCAAACACGTGCACACGCGCAAACACGTACACACGCGCAAACACACACACGCGCAAACACACACACGCCCAAACACGCACACACACGTCCAAACACGTACACACACACACGCCCAAACACGTACACACACACACGCCCAAACACGTACACACACACACGCCCAAACACGTACACACACACACGCCCAAACACGTACACACACACACACACACGCCCAAACGCGGACACACACACACACGCCCAAACACGAACACACACACACGCCCAAACACGTACACACACACACACGCCCAAACACGTACACACACACACACACACGCCCAAACGCGTACACACACACACACGCCCAAACACGTAAATACACACACGCCCAAACTCGTACACACACACGCCCAAACACGTACACACACGCCCAAACACGTACACACACACACGCCCAAACACGTACACACACACACGCCCAAACACGTACACACACACACGCCCAAACACGTACACACACACACGCCCAAACACGTACACACACACACGCCCAAACACGTACACACACACACGCCCAAACACGTACACACACACACACACACGCCCAAACACGTACACACACACACACGCCCAAACACGCACGCACACACGCCCAAACACGTACACACACACACGCCCAAACACGTACACACACACACGCCCAAACACGTACACACACACACGCCCAAACACGTACACACACACACGCCCAAACACGTACACACACACACGCCCAAACACGTACACACACACGCCCAAACACGTACACACACACGCCCAAACACGTACACACACACACGCCCAAACACGTACACACACACGCCCAAACACGTACACACACACGCCCAAACACGTACACACACGCCCAAACACGTACACACACGCCCAAACACGTACACACACACAAACACGTACACACACACACACACAAACACGTACACACACACACAAACACGTACACACACACGCCCCAACACACACACACACACACAAACACACACACACCCAAACACACACACACCCACACACACACACACACACACCCAAACACACACACACACACCCAAACTAAGTACACACACACCCAAACTAAGTACACACACACCCAAACTAAGTACACACACGTCCAAACACGTACACACACACGCCCAAACACACACACACACGCCCAAACACACACACACACGCCCAAACACACACACACACGCCCAAACACACACACACACGCCCAAACACACACACACACGCCCAAACGCTCTCACACACACGCCCAAACGCTCTCACTCCCAAACGCGCGCGCGCGTACAAACACACACACACACACACACACACGCACGCGCGCGCGCGCCCGCCCAAACGCTCTCACACACACGCCCAAACGCTCTCACTCCCAAACGCGCGCGCGCGTCACACACACACACACACACACACACACACACACAGACACACACACACACACACACACACGCACGCGCGCGCGCACACACACACACACCTCGTCTATTTTTTCACTAGCGAAGAGTAGACATAATATTTGAAGCAAAGTCCGTTTATTACCTGTGCCTTGCACCCCCTGGCGCCCCACTCCCCCTCCTTTGCACAGTTCGCACACCGCCTGCTTCGCCCCCCCCCCACCTTCCTCTATTCCCACCGTGCCTATTACCAACTCTCATCCTCTTCCACCCGTCACTCTTCAATCTTTACTTCGAACCTCATCCAAGACTGCCAGCACCGTCTTGCCTTCCTGTCCCTTGCCTCTGCCTGCCTGCCTACCTGCTGCCTACCTTACCTTTCTGCCTGCCTGCCTGCTTGCCGCCCCAAACCTCCTCATTGCTTAAACAACTACTTCCTCCCTGTGTCTGGTTCAGGCTGAGCAGTCACGGGGAGGTGGTGGGGCTGGGGGGGGGAGGGGGTGCCGGAGAACGTTCTACTTTCAAGAGCAGGGCTTGACTACAGAGACGCCTGGCGCTTCCACTGACAACAAACGCCGCGAACTCAATCACCGTCGCCGGCACTACAATCACCATCACCACCACCACCACCACAGTTACAAACACCATCACAACCACAGTCACTAGCACCATCACCACCACAACCACAACCACATTTACTAGCACCATCACCACCACCACCACCACATTTAATAGCACCATCACCACCACCACATTTAATAGCACCATCACCACCACCACAGTTACTAGCACCATCACCACCACCACAGTTACTAGCACCATCACCACCACCACCACAGTTACTAG
>NC_134794.1:42363728-42376228 GCF_046742065.1 Oratosquilla oratoria | reverse complement strand
CCTCGCGATAAGGACGCCTATCGCTATTAACGCTGAGCACTGATAAGGCCCCGGCGAGAAGGGGATATCTCCGATATGTACCGCAGGAACAGAGGGTTGGGAGCGGTAGGGCAAGAGTTTAGGCGGTGAGGGCGGGGCGTGTCTCTACACAGGCGAGTCCGGGAGAGGGTTCCTGTAATTTAAATCTAGGTTATTTCGTTCTGTGTCGCTCTCGTGCACGAGTTTTATTTTTTATGTATTTTTATGGGATTGAGTCTGGGTGATAATGATTGTGGTCGAGTAACAGTCCACTTTTGACGCAAGTGGAGTCTGGATCTTTGAGTGCTGGCATGTTGGTGATGTACTTCTGATATTTCCAAACCACCACCACCACCACCACCTTTTCCTTACCTACCTGCCTACCAAACTACCTAGACTGCACCCGTCCCCCTCCTCCTCCTCCCCTTGCCTCCGTTCCCCATTCGCGTCACTTCGCTCGCCTCTCTCTCACCATCTTTCCTCTCCCAGTTTACCTTCTTTCCTTTCCCACTTTGCCCCCGCCGTGCCACTTTCTTCCGCGCCGGGGAAAGGGGGAGGGGGACATGTCGTGTTTGCGTACGAAGTGTGAGAATGCAGGGGCGGTGTGACGCGGGGGGGGGGGTTCTGTGTTGGTGGTAATCCCGTGTTCAACAAATACGATGGCTTAGATCCTCGAGTTTTGAAGCGAGGGCCCCGTGACGAGGAGGAGGAGGAGGAGGAGGAGGAGCCCAACTCTCCATCTCATTGCATCCGATCGCCAGGGATGACAATGCGTCATCGTAGGCCCTCTCCCCCCCAACCCCATCTCCCACTTAATAATAATAATAATAATAATAATAATAATAATAATAAAAATAAAAATTTTCGCCACGTTGGTGTCCCAGCTGAAGTCGGGCGTGATGTGAATGTAGGAGAATGAGATTTGCATCTTGATACGGTTGTTGTTCGTCATGCCCTTTTTCTGATGGGGCGCGTTTCTCTCTCTCTCTCTCTCTCTCTCTCTCTCTCTCTCTCTCTCTCTCTCTCTCTCTCTCTCTCTCTCTCTCTCTCTCTCTCTCTCTCTCTCTCTCTCTCTCTCTCTCTCTCTCCCCTCTCTCTCTCTCTCTCCCTCCCTCTCCCTCTTTCTCTCTCCCCCCTCTCTCTCTCTCTCTCTCTTTCTCTCTCTCTCTCTCTCTCTCTCTCTCTCTCTCTCTCTCTCCCTCTCCTCTCTCTCTCTCCCTCTCCTCTCTCTCTCCCTCCCTCTCCTCTCTTTTTCTCTCTTCTCTTTCTCTCTTCTCTCTCTTTCTCCCTCTCTCTTCTCTCTCTTTCTCCCTCTCTCCTCTCCCTCTCCCATCACTCTCCCCCCTCTCCCATCACTCTCCCCCCTCTCTCCCCTCTCTTCCCTCTCTTCCTTCTCTCTCCCCTCTCTCTTCCCTACCCCCCTCTCCCCCACCTCTCTCCTAAATAGGTTTAGTACCGGACCAGGCATGTAAGGACCAATAGGTCTGTTGCTGTTCGTTTGTTCATACAACTCCATGTAACTCCTTCATAAAACTTTTATCCCTGACAGTCCCCCCCCCCTTTTTTTTCTCGTCTTGTATTTAATGTTCTCCATTCTTTCCTCAGTTACGCCTCTTGGTTGTCTTCCTTCTCTCAATTCGTCCTCACCCCAACTCTGTCTGTGTGCGTGTCTTCGGTTCTGTCATTAGTGTCTCCTCCGTATATGTTCTCCCTCCTGTCTCCTTCATCTATGTATTTATACAATGCCCATGCCCCCCCCTCTCTCTCTCTCTCTCTCTCTCTCTCTCTCTCTCTCTCTCTCTCTCTCTCTCTCTCTCTCTCTCTCTCTCTCTCTCTCTCTCTCTCTCTCTCTCTCTCTCTCTCTCTCTCTCTCTCTCTCTCTCTCTCTCTCTCTCTCCTTTTCTCCCTTTTCTCCCTTTTCTCCCTTTTCTCCCTTTTCTCGCCTTCATATATCTTGCACCACTTCCTGATGAACCATGCGTGGAAGGGAAGCCTGCAGAGTGTGACGTAAAAAGAGGAGGAGGAGGAGGAGGAGGAGGAGAGACTGTGGTTGGCTGACTGACTGACTGACTGGCCGACTGATTGACGGATTGGTCGACGACTTTCTAGCCACCGTAGCGATAAATTGTAATAGGACCAAAGAAGGTCTTAGGCCTTGTTTTGAAGTCCTAAGGCTTAGTTCTGAGGGAATTTGAGTTTGTAGTTTCAAGAGATGCCTCGCTTTGCTAAGGAAAGTAGTTGACTTTATCAGAAAAAAAAAGTTGGGAATCCGCACAACATGGAAGAGCTAAACTCAACGAGCTCATCCTAACAAGCTTTGCTCGTGTGTGCGAGACAAACGCTCACCCGTTACACACACACACACACACGCACACGCACACGCACGCGCGACTCGATGTCGCAGTGGTAGCGATCGTGGTCGCCACTACGGCGGTCCAAGTTCGAATCCCGCCCAGGTCTGAAATAATTTCAGTATCGCTGCGCTGCGAATCGTTACTCCAGCTCTCGTGGGCGGGGAGTTGGGTGCATGCGTGCGTGTAACGTCACAGCATATCCTTTGATCGGTCATATAACCTGAGCTCCCTTCTGGGAGGGAAATAGCTGTCGATGACGAGTCCAACACGTAATCAAAAACCATGGTGAGCGCGCGCGCACACACACACACACACACACACACACACACACACACACACACACACACACACACACACACACACACACACGTTCATACACCTGGTGTGTGGGCGTGTGGCACGTTTCCATGATATTGATCCCAGATACAGGATTGTTTCTGCAAGAGGAGACGAAAGTGACGTCCATAGAAGATGGTTGGGAGCAAGTCGACCGATCCTACAGATTTTTTTTTTTTTTTTTAGCGTGTGAGTTAAGCGACCCCACTCCCCACCCCTCCCTCCTCCCCCCTCTTAGGTTGATCGGTTTAGTGATGAAGCAACAATGGTCGAGGTTTAGGGTTGGGTTGGTGAGAGGGCTAGAGAAATTGTTGTTTTTTGAGGAAAGAGAACTGGTTATATTTCAACCATTGGCCTGCAGAACCTCATTTCTCTGGGGGTAGTTTTAATCACTGGTGTGTGTGTGTCTG
Source organism: Oratosquilla oratoria (assembly GCF_046742065.1). Lineage (NCBI taxonomy): Eukaryota > Metazoa > Arthropoda > Malacostraca > Stomatopoda > Squillidae > Oratosquilla > Oratosquilla oratoria. Next base: position 42,373,110 of record NC_134794.1, on the reverse strand, counting down.
CGCGCGCGTGTGTGTGAGTGTGTGTGAGAGAGAGAGAGAGAGAGAGAGAGAGAGAGAGAGAGAGGTTGACCTCAACTCCCCTTCTCGTCATTGTCGTGGCAACACTTCGTTGGTTTTGAATTGTTACTACTGAACGGGCGGGCGGCCGGGCGAGCTGGTGTAGCAGATGGTAGTCCTGTCTGGGTGTGATGGTGATACTATGACCTATTCTGATTTGGAGTGAAATTAAGATCAGCTGTTCGTGAAACTAAGCTCTCGACAATAATAATGACGACGGTGACGACAACGACGACGGTGATAACGACGCCGACAACGACGACGACGCCGACAACAACGACGACGGCGGCGACAGCAACTATGACGATGACAGTGACGGCGACGACAATGACGGTAATGACCATGACGACAACAATAACTATGATGACAACCATGACGATGTCAACGATAGCAACGGGGTGAACTATAGTTAGAGGCACTTGGAAAATATAAAGCGTGTATTGATTTGGAATGAAATAAAAACCGAAGAAGACGGGATAACAACCTGTACATCACCCTGGCATGTTCATCTTGAAGAAATGCGCATGCGCGAAAATATCTGGAAAGAGGAATGGGCACTTGAATCGAAAGGCTAAGAGAGCGAAAGGAGGAGGAGGAGGAAGAGGTGGGAGGGGCGTGACTTGAACAGCTTCGGGTTATTGGTGAAACTTCGGCCGAGTGGGAATTTTGGTGAGTATGGGCGAGTGAAACTAGCTGCTCCTTTTGTGTCCTCGAGGTGAATGCGAAGGGCCGAAGGCACGAGCGACTTTCCCCATTTGGGGTGAGTTCTGTGCTTTGCATTTTGCTTGCTTGTCTGACGGCAAAGTAGTATTTCTGGGTGCGTATGCGGGGTGGCATGGTTGTACGCTTTGAGGATCAGTAGGAACTGGACTGTGTGCGCGCGCACATGCATTGCGTGGTAACTATGCTAATGTGTTTTGTATTTGTTTTGTTCTTGCGTGTTCGCTCGCGCTTGTCGGCGCGTGGTCACTCGCGTGCCTTTCAGTTCGACGATTGGGGGAAACAATGGATGCGCCTTTATGTGGCGCTGTTGCGTTGTCACGACACCAGTGTGAAATGGGTACCTCCCCCCCACCCACCTCCCCGATCACGGAGCTCCAATTGTCCGCGGTGTGAATAGGAGCGCCTGAAGAGCAGAGCGGAGCGGAGCGGGTGGGAAATTGTCGATAAAATTTGGTTATTATGGTGGTAAACAAAGTGGGTGTCGAATGTGCTGGAATAGAGGAGGTGACTATGGTGACAGTTGAAGTAGATTTTAGCTTATTTTTTGGTAATATATATATATATATTATTGTTAAATGTGGATTGTGTGCCGGATAGTGGTGGTGCTGTTCGTGGCAATACTTGGGTGGTTGTTCTTGGTGTGTATCTGTGTTTACCCCTGTTCTTCTGCTGGCCTTTGTTCTTGTTTTAGGATTGCAAGGACTGTTAACAGTTTGAACCCGGAGTGAATTGGGCAGGGGGGATGGAGGCTAATTCTTGATGAGGATGATCAGAATGTAGTTGGCTAAACAATTGCCCCTATACCGTGGTCGCGTTTGCTGCACTGTTGTCAGTCACCTGTTTCGGCTCGCGTTTTGGAGAGAGAGGCGAGGGTCGCTGCAGGGAGATTACCCCCTCAGGAGGAACGGGAACGGGGAATGGAATGGCGTGGCAGCTCCCCCGATCATCACCGGAAGGAGAGGTCCCCTGTGCAGGTGCCAGACTTCATCATACTTGCCCACGTCGGCCTCGGCACCTCTGCGCAGAGGTGGATGCCACTTGTGGAGGGTGTGACGTCACTGTCTGCGGAGCTTGGCACCTCTATTTTGGCGCCTCGTGCCATGCTGGCCTTGCAGTGCCAAGGGCAGCCACGTCGCCAGCATAGTGGCACCTTGGCTGCGGCGACGGCGACGGAAGCACCGCCGGCAGCGTAGCGACGGTGTCGCCCCACTCCCCATCCCCCCGTCTCGTAGCTCATGCACAGAATCCTTTGTTCCAGGAGGAGCGTAGCAGTCTTCATGCATACAGATGATCCTCTACACTTTTTTTCTTCCGTATCTTTCCTTTTGTTTCTCCGAGTCGGTGCCGACTCTGTAGGGTTGTGCTGGAGGTTGATTTCCCAGGAGTGTACTTTAATATTTTGTTTTCTGTTGCAGGTTGCAGCTCACGATGTCGAGGTCCGGCCTCCTCCACCACCTCCACCTCCTCAACCACGTCCACCTCGTCGTTCTCCGCTTCTTCCTCCTCCGTGTTACGGAGGCGGGCTGACGAGGCTCATTCCCCACCTCACTCACGCCCCCAGCACGAGAACCAGCGAGCGGCGGCGACGGCGACGACGACGGCGACGACGACGACGCAAAGGTGGTGCCCCACGTGCCGGAGGGCCCTGGAGCCCCTACGGCCCCTGCCGGGGGGCGAGGAGGAGTTGTTGCCAAACGGCACGTGCACAACGGCTACGTGCTCCCAATGTTCCTGTTCCTGCAGCTCCGGGGTCCCGTGTCGTCCGACTTTGGAACATCAGCATTGTAGGAGACACGTCGCGGCAGATTCTTCACCAAAGGCACACACTTGTTGCTCGTCCAGTTGTGGCGGTTGCTGCTGCTGCTGCTGCCGCTGCTGCTGCAGCTGGCCGTGTAGGTCCTGTGGCAGCAGGAGGAATAACACCACCACTACCACGAAAGAGGGGGAGGAGGAAGGCACTTCGGCGTGTCCTGCGACAGGAGGGCAGCGGCGGCGCAACAGTAAGACTTGGCCCAGACGGACCTCGTGTTGGTCCTGGTGGCTCACTTCGCCCTCCTCGCGCGCCCTCACCGTTCTGCTACTAGTCGCCACCTTAGCCAGGTTTACAGGTAAGTCGTCCTTGTCTTTTCTGCGCCGAGGCCTTCCTTGGTTCCCCAGCTTCATCATGTTCTCGAACCAAAGTCTTCGTCGTCAGCTGTGGTCTTTGTCCCGGCCAAGGTTCTCCTCTTTGGGTCGTCGGTGGGGCTTTGTCTTCGCCGAGGGTCGATGGGTAGTGGGTTACCCGGGGAGGTCCGTGGGGCGCAGGGGGGGTGGGGGGTATTAAGCAGCTCACTTGCATACCCTTTCATCCTGCACGGGGAAGGGGAGGAGGTGGGGAGGGAGGGCAGCTCTTGAATTGTCACCATTAAGTTGATTGGAGCCCGGGCGGTGCTGTGTCGCGGTTGTCCCCCGGCGCAGGGGGTGCGGTCTGCACTAACCCCCCCCCCCTCTCTCTCTCTCTCTCTCTCTCTCTCTCTCTCTCTATCTCTCTCTCTATCTCTCTCTCTATCTCTCTCTCTCTCTCTCTCTCTCTCTCTCTCTCTCTCTCGCTTCCTTGCTCTCTTCTTTCACCTTGTTTATTGCTCTTTATCTTTTTCATGTGCGACTGAAAAAATCTCTATTGGTTTGCTACCCCTGCGCTGGGGTGACGCCTCTCACCGGGGTTTGTTGGTCCATTTTAGCCAGACGAGGGCAGGGTGGGGAGGACGTCTCCTAAAGCAAGGGAGGTCCGGACGCCTACAGTACCCAGGTGGTGGGGAGATTGCCCCGAAGGAATGGAATGGCCTTGCTGTAGTCGCCCTAAAGGGCTGTCGCCGCCCTAAAGGGCTGTCGCCGTGGACAGGTGAACTGGAGACTTGTCTTCAACCTGTGAACACCCCGGAAGTATTACCTGAAGTCGAATGAAATCGCCTAGCGTTAGCCAGAATAAAATCTCTAGAGGTCACGAACTGATTGGGTTTGTAAGGCCGGGCACAGGACTTGGACCTGAAGCATGACGGGCTTTTCCTTTTGGGAAGAGTCCTTCTTGGTTGAGTGCTGCTGGAGGGCAGTACCAGTAGTGTGTTCGCTAGACTTGGCGCAAGCTTTGTGACCGAGGCGAGTGCCGCCGCCGCCGCCGCCTCTGCTGGTGCGCGGCGGGTTGCTGCGGTTCCAACGGCGGGTTGGTTATCGTGGTTACCGCGAACGGACGGGCGAACGAGACGATGATCAGGCCGTAGAAACTGCGAAGGAGATGGCGGCCGTCGTCGTCGTCGATATTGTGGAGCAGAAAACCACGACTCAAGTCTTGACCATGAGAGTTGTCGGATAACGAAAGGAATACGTACTTAAAGGGCAAAGTAGTTGTAGTAGTGGTAGTAATAGTAGTAGTGATCGTCGTAGTAGTGGTGGTGGTGGTGGTGGTGGTAAAGGACAAGGTCATACCTGAAGGAGTACAAGGTGGTGAAGAGCGAGAGGTACGAGAAGCAAGTTGGTTGCGAGGAGAGAGGTAGGAGGAGGAGGAGGAGGAGGATTCACTTCCGGTGCTGGCGATGGGCGCCTTAAGAGAAGGTTAATTGAACGAGGAGCCTCTCGGAGCATGGAGGAGACCATTAGCGGTGGTGGTGAGGGGGGGGGGTAGGGTGGAGCGGCTCCCGCGCTCTCCGGCGGACGAACACGGGGTGGGGTGGGGGGAGGAGAGGAGCAGACTAAGCGAGTCGGGAATGGGACAAAGAGAGGTTAGGTTTCTCTCTCTCTTTCTCTTCTTTTTCGCTGTAGTCGGCCTGTCTGTCGCCACTTCTTTCCTCTGCTCTCTTGGGAGCAAACATGAGATTTCCCATCTCCACACTCTTCCTCTTCCTCCTCCTCCCTCCTCTTCCTCCATTACCCTCCTCTTTTCCCTCCTTTCCCTCCGCCTTCTTTCCCTCCTCCCCACCTTTCCCTCCTCCCCCACCTTTCCCTCCTCTCCCACCTTTCCATCTTCTCCCACCTTTCCCCCATCTCCCACCTTTCCCCCATCTCCCACCTTTCCCCCATCTCCCACCTTTCCCCCATCTCCCACCTTTCCCCCATCTCCCACCTTTCCCCCATCTCCCACCTTTCCCCCATCTCCCACCTTTCCCCCGTCTCCCACCTTTCCCCCATCTCCCACCTTTCCCCCATCTCCCACCTTTCCCCCATCTCCCACCTTTCCCCCATCTCCCACCTTTCCCCCTTCTCCCATCTTTCCCCCTTCTCCCATCTTTCCCCCTTCTCCCATCTTTCCCCCTTTTCCCACCTTTCCCCCTTTTCCCACCTTTCCCCCTTTTCCCACCTTTCCCCCTTCTCCCACCTTTCCCCCTTTTCCCACCTTTCCCCCTTTTCCCACCTTTCCCCCTTTTCCCACCTTTCCCCCTTCTCCCACCTTTCCCCCTTCTCCCACCTTTCCCCCTTCTCCCACCTTTCCCTCGTCTCTCTCCTTTTCTTCCCCCTCGCCCTTCTACATCTTGTCCTCACCTTTGCCCTGCTCCATCTTTTCTTCCTAGCCCTCCTCCTCCTCCTCCTCCTCCTCCTCCTCCTCCTCCTATTGCTCCCTTCCCTGTTCGTTATTTGTCAATAACCGGGTCTTCTGGTCTTAGAGACAATGTCGCGCCAAAGAGGCGTGGCCATACACGTGGTGAAGATTATTTAAAAATTGTACCAGAAAGGAGGGCCAGTAGATGTGGTTGGAGTGGAGGCTAGTTTCCAATAGTAATAATGCTGCGTGACACGGGTCCGTAGGAGGTGACACGACATCCCCCTAAAAATACTGGATGCATAAAAGTTGAGCGGTCGATACCCCAATAGTGGGGGCCGGGGGGGGGTCGTCGTCGTAGTTCACCACAACCACCACCAGGACCATTATCTTGAGTGATTAATGGCATCTTCATCATCATAACAGTCACAATCATCATCATAATGCTTCATACTATATCGGTTTCCTCCCCCTGCCCTTTCCTCCACACTTCTCTTGCGTCTCGGTTTCATTCTCCCTCTCCATTCTTCTTTCCCAATTCCATTCGTACATCTACTTTGTACTTTCTTTCTCCACAATCCTCTTTCATGTGTGTTTTATCCCACAACTCCCCACGATGGATGGAAGGAAGGAAGGAGGGAGGGAGGGAGACGATGGACCCTGCAGCCGCAACAGTCGCTGTCGGAGGACGGTACTAGTGAGCAAGAGTTACGCAACAGTCGCTCCCCCGGGGGGGAGGGGGTCGTCGAGGGGGAGGGGGGCGGCATCTCTTGACTCGCACCCCTTCCCCCCTCTCCCGGTTCGCTTCCTTACGAGGAGGAGGAGGAGGAGGGGCTGACAGACAAGGTTCTGTCAATGGAGGTTGTAGTGCCTCCTTTGAACGAGCTGGCGGAGAACGCTTTGGATAAATTTTATACTAAACCGAGGTTCAATTTGTAATGCAAATGTTTCTGCCTACATTCTTCGCAGCCATCGAAGTTTTGTCTGCGCCTTATGACCACGGCATCGCGGCCTCAAAAACATTTAATCTGTCGATCAAAACCACCAGCCTAGACCCACCTGCGCCACTCTCCGTTCACGCCTTAATGACGACTTGTATCAGCTGTCTACCCACCCTCCCCTTGTTTCCACACCCTCCTTCATTTGACTACTTCCCAGCAGGTCTAATCCCTCCCACCTTTCCTCCTTCACTCCCTTCCTCCCTCCATCTCTCCCTTCCTCCCTTCTCCCTTCCTCCCTTCTCCCTTCCTCCCTTCTCCCTCCATCTCTTCCTTCCTCCCTCCTCCCTCCATCTCTTCCTTCCTCCCTCCTCACTTCCTCCTTCCATCCCCTCCTCCCTCCTTGAGTTTTTTCTTACGTTGTATTCTCTTACCAATCTTCTTCTCTCCCTCCCTTCCTCCATTCATTTGTTTTTTACGATCTACTCTCCTTTCCTCCCTCCTTTCCACGCTCCCTCCCTCCCTCCTGTCCTCGCTCCTTTCCCCATCCCTCCTTTCCCCATCCCTCCTTTCCCCATCCCTCCTTTCCCCATCCCTCCTTTCCCCATCCCTCCTTTCCCCCTCCCTCCTTTCCCCATCCCTCCTTTCCCCATCCCTCCTTTCCCCATCCCTCCTTTCCCCATCCCTCCTTTCCCCATCCCTCCTTTCCCCATCCCTCCTTTCCCCATCCCTCCTTTCCCCATCCCTCCTTTCCTCCCTCCCTCCTTTCCTCCCTCCCTCCTTTCCTCTCTTCCTCCTTTCCTCCTTTCCTCTCTTCCTCCTTTCCTCCCTTCCTCCTTTCCTCCCTTCCTCCTTTCCTCTTCCTCCTTTCCTCCCTTCCTCCTTTCCTCCCTTTCCTCCCTCATTTCCTCCTTTGCTCCCTCCTTTCCTCCCTCATTTCCTCCTTTCCTCCCTCATTTCCCCATTTCCTCCCTCATTTCCTCCCACCATTCCTCCTTCCTTCCTTTCCTCCCGTCCTTTCCTTCCTCCGCCTCTCCCTTCTTCCTCCCTCTCTCCCTTCTTCCTCCCTTACCGTCTTCCTTCCCACCCTATCTTTTTCCTTCCCTCCCATACTTTCTTCCTCCTCTCTTCTTCCGTCTCTCATTCACTTCCTCTCTATCACCTATCCCCCTCTTCTCTAGCTATCCTTCCTTCCTTCCTCCCACGCAGAAACTTTGGTTTGCAGCCTTCCAGCCAGCGAGCGAAGGACTGGAGGTAGTGGAGGGGAGTGGAAGGGAGGGGAGGGGAGTGGAAGGGAGGGGAGGGGAGGGTCATTGATCCAGTTCTTAAATATTCACGAGATCTTTCTTGATGTGTGGGAAGTGGACCTTCATAATTCACACGGGCATCAGACGTTGGCACCAGGGGGGGGGGAGGTGGGTGAGGCAACTTTATGCTCGTGCGAGTCAAGACATGGGGTTGGGTTGGGGCGGGGGGAGGTGTGTTATAATTGCATCATCACAGCGGCACCTCCCGCGTCACTCGAGATGGAAGAGGCTGGTCGCTCTGAAGTGTCTGGGCTGGGCTGGAGCCAGAGGGTCGTATTTTAGTTTTCGTTCTCCCCACCTACATTATTTTATCTGGACTCTACTCGCTTCGCATGGAATAGTAAATAGATTATTGAGCTGGATTAGAAACTGGGTGGACAATTGTGAACCGCGACTTGTTCTGGAAAGATGTTTCTAGTGGAGTTCATCAGGGTTCAGTTCTAGGCTCACTTTTGTTCATGATATACATCAGTGCCATGGGCTGGATTGCAATCTACTGTCTGCAGATTTGGTGGTGATACTAACCTGTGCAGAATAGCAAATGATCTCTCCAATTAGCTGAATATTCAAGGAGTTTGACTTGCGAGAACATACCAAGACCAGACCTTCTCCCGCTACGCCTCTCCCTCTCCCTCCATTTTTTTTTTTTTTTTTTACAAATTTGTCGTTTGTTTCTTTGGTCATTCATCTTCCTCCCTCCTTCACTCCCTCACTCCTTTCCTCATTACTTCCCTCACTCACTCCTTTCGGCTTTCCCTCCTTCCTCTTCCCTCACTCTTTCACTCCTTCCCTCTCTCCCTCCCTTCCTCATCTCTCCCTCCCTCCCTCCCTCCCTCGTCTCTCCCTCCCTCCCTCCCTCCCTCCCTCCCTTCCTCCTCCCTCCCTTCCTCCTCCCTCCCTTCCTCCTCCCTCCCTTCCTCCTCCCTCCCTTCCTCCTCCCTTCCTCCTCCCTCCCTCCTTCCTCCTCCCTCCTTCCTCCTCCCTTCTTCCTCCTCCCTTCTTCCTCCTTCCTTCTTCCTCCTCCCTTCTTCCTCCTTCCTCCTCCCTCCTTCCTCCTCCCTCCTTCCTCCCTCCTTCCTTCCTCCCTCCTTCCTCCCTCCTTCCTTCCTCCCGTCTCTTTCCCTCTCTTCCTCCCTCGCTCTCTTCCTCCCTCGCTCTCTTCCTCCCTCGCTCTCTTCCTCCCTCGCTCCCTTCCTCTCTCGCTCCCTTCCTCTCTCGCTCCCTTCCTCTCTCGCTCCCTTCCTCTCTCGCTCCCTTTCTCCCTCGCTCCCTTTCTCCCTCGCTCCCTTTCTCCCTCTCTCCCTTTCTCCCTCGCTCCCTTTCTCCCTCGTTCCCTTTCTCCCTCGTTCCCTTTCTCCCTCGCTCCCTTTCTCTCTCGCTCTTTCTCCCTTGCTCTCTTTCTCCCTCGCTCTCTTTCTCCCTCGCTCTCTTTCTCCCTCGCTCTCTTTCTCCCTCGCTCTCTTTCTCTCCCTCGTTCCCTTTCTCCCTCGCTCCCTTTCTCTCTCGCTCTTTCTCCCTTGCTCTCTTTCTCCCTCGCTCTCTTTCTCCCTCGCTCTCTTCCTTCCTTCGCTCTCATCCTCCCTTGCTAGCTTCCTCCCTCACTTCCTCCTCTCTTCCTGTCCCCCTATCATTCTTCCTTTATCTCCATCCCCCTCTCTCCGCCTCCCTCTTTCCCCCTTTCTCCCTCTCTCCCCCCTTGTCCCCCTCTCCCCTCCGTCTCTCCCCTTTCTCCCAACTCCCCTCCCTCACTCCCTTCCCTCCGTCTCTCCCCCTTTCCCCCTCCTCCCTTCCCTCCCTCACTCCCTTTCCTCCCTCACTCCCTTCCCCCCCTCCCCCTCCCCCTCCCC
>NC_134794.1:42336228-42358728 GCF_046742065.1 Oratosquilla oratoria | reverse complement strand
CCTCTTCTCCCTCCTCTTCCCCTCTTCTCCCTCCTCTTCTCCCTCTTCCCCTCTTCTCCCTCCTCTTCCCCTCTTCTCCCTCCTCTTCCCCTCTTCTCCCTCCTCTTCCCCTCTTCTCCCTCCTCTTCCCCTCTTCTCCCTCCTCTTCCCCTCTTCTCCCTCCTCTTCCCCTCTTCTCCCTCCTCTTCCCCTCTTCTCCCTCCTCTTCCCCTCTTCTCCCTCCTCTTCCCCTCTTCTCCCTCCTCTTCCCCTCTTCTCCCTCCTCTTCCCCTCTTCTCCCTCCTCTTCTCCCTCCTCTTCCCCTTTTCTCCCTCCTCTTCCCCTCTTCTCCCTCCTCTTCCCCTCTTCTCCCTCCTCTTCCCCTCTTCTCCCTCCTCTTCCCCTCTTCTCCCTCCTCTTCCCCTCTTCTCCCTCCTCATCCCCTCTTCCCCTCTCCTCCGCTTCTCCATCCTCTTCCTCACTTCCCCTCCTCTTCCTCTCTCTCCCATTGCTCTCCTCCCCTAGTCTTTTCACCTGTCTTCCCCCCTCCCTCCCCCATCTACCTCCCTTTCTTTCTTCCTTCTCGTTTTCTCCCATTGTCGGTCAAGCTCGTGCCGACCGTCGCCCGCCGCCAACCATGGCGGCAGCGGCGGCGGCGGCGGCGGCGGCGGCGGCGGCGGCGGCTCTTCCGGCTACCTCGGGGTGCGGCTGCCGGCGAAGCCCCCGGGGCGGGGATGCCGAGCCGAGCTCTTGCGTGCGACGCATCCCGCTCCCCCCCCACCTCCCACCCCCCATGCGCGCCTTCCTTCCTTCCTTCAAGGCCCAGCCATTGACCTCCTCCTCCAACTTGTCCTCTACCTCCAATTTCTTGTCCTCCTCCTCTTCATCCTCTTCCTCCTCTTCCTCCTTCTCCAACTTGTCCTTCACCTCCAATTTCTTGTCCTCCCACTCCCCTTCCTCCTCCTCCTCCTCCTCTTCCTCTTCCTCCTCCTTTTCCTTTTGATCCTCTTCCGCCACCTGTGGCTATGCTTCCCACCCCGCCCCCTCATCCTCCCTCTCACCTCCTCTTCCTTTCCAATGCCCTTTTCTCCTCTTCCTCTTCCTCTTCTCCGTGACGCCCACTCTCTGCTTCCTCTTTTTCTTGCACTTTTTTTTTTTCTTTTTTTTTCCGCCTCTGTTTGCTCCGGCCACTTTCGATTTGACCTACTCCTTCGTCTTCTATTACTCGTTTTCCAGTTTTCTATTTACTCCCCTTTTCCCCCCCTCTTCCACTCGCCCCCTCTTCCACTCGCCCCCTCTTCCACTCGCCCCCTCTTCCACTCGCCCCCTCTTCCACTCGCCCCCTCTTCCACTCGCCCCCTCTTCCACTCGCCCCCTCTTCCACTCGCCACCTCTTCCACTCGCCCCCTCTTCCACTCATCCCCCTCTTCCACTCGCCACCTCTTCCACTCGCCCCCTCTTCACACTCGCCCCCTCTTCCACTCATCCCCCTCTTCCACTCATCCCCCTCTTCCACTCATCCCCCTCTTCCACTCATCCCCCTCTTCCACTCATCCCCCTCTTCCACTCATCCCCCTCTTCCACTCATCCCCCTCTTCCACTCCTCCCCCTCTTCCACTCATCCCCCTCTTCCACTCATCCCCCTCTTCCACTCATCCCCCTCTTCCACTCGCCCCCTTTGCCACTCGCCCCCTCTTCCACTCTCCCCCTCTTCCACTCTCCCCCTCATCCACTCCCCCCTCTTCCACTCTCCCCCTCTTCCACTCTCCCCCTCATCCACTCCCCCCTCTTCCACTCGCCCCCTCTTCCACTCGCCCCCTCTTCCACTCACCACCACTTTTCTCATGCTTCATCACCTAGCTTTGCCTCTTCCTTCTTTTCTTTTCCCCCTTCTTCCTCTCCTCCTCTTCCTCTCCCCCGCTTCCTCTTCCCCTCCCCCTCTTCCTCTCCCCCTCTTCCTCTCCCCCTTCCTCCCCCCCTCGCTCCCCATCTCTCTCCCCTCGCTCCCCATCTCTCCCCTCGCTCCCCATCTCATTTTTCTCCCCTCTCCCTCCCACTCCCCCCTCTCTCCCTCTTGGTGTATGTGTGTGCGTGCGTGCGTGCGTGTGCCTGCCTGCGGCTGTCCTTTCTTCGCGGTTCCCTTCATCTTGACTTGTTTTAGTTCTCTCCTCTCCTCTCCTCTCCCTTCCCTTCCCTTCCACTACTCTCCTCTCCCCTCCACTACTCTCCTCTCCCCTCCACTACTCTCCTCTCCCCTCCACTACTCTCCTCTCCCCTCCACTACTCTCCTCTCCCCTCCACTACTCTCCTCTCCCCTCCACTACTCTCCTCTCCCCTCCACTACTCTCCTCTCCCCTCCACTACTCTCCTCTCCCCTCCACTACTCTCCTCTCCCCTCCATTACTCTCCTCTCCCTTCCACTACTCTCCACTACCCTCCTCTCTCCTCCACTACCCTCCTCTCCCCTCCACTTTCCTCTCCACAAACATTCATCTTTATCCTTGCCCATTCTTACTTTTTTCACCCTTTTCATTCTCTTGTATTTCCATACCCTACTTTCCAACCCCCTTTACCGTTTTCACGTTGTCTCACCTTTAATTCCATAAGAAATTTTTCTTCTTAGTCCACAGTTTTGCTTTACTAACATTTCTACTGCGAGGAACGGTGTTTGTCTTGTCGTAACACCCTCTTGTAGAAAGCAGAGACAAATGGTCGTGTACCAGCCAGAATGTAGTAAACAAGTAAATGAAATAACTATATAAATAAACGAATAAAAAAAGTGTACCAAGCAGAAGATGATGTCGCGTGTAAATGGAGTTGGAAGTTCTGAATATAAATTTGTAGTTCACCATCATGAAGGAACGAAGTCTTCTGGTGCCGGAAGGGACGATTACAGGTGTCGAAATCCGTATTGGGAGACACGAACTGGATGAACGAGAAATTGTCGAGGGCATGTCGATAATTCCTCAGATCTGTTTTTTATTTATTATTTTTTATTTAATTTATTTTTTATTTAATTTATTTTTTATTTATTATTATTATTATTATTTTTTTCATCTTATTTTTTGCAATACCCAAAACAACGGAATGCGCGCCCCCCCTTTTTTGGGGGGGGTAGGGGAATACCCATGACGGAATGCCATCCCCCCCACGCACACACTGCAGCCAAGGCGAGCGTCAATTGCTTTTTAGTTCCCGAAATTTGACGTCGGGTAAAACGGAATCTATGGGACTTGTATGGTTCTCGACGACACACAAGCGAGACTTGCTATGGTTTCCAGCTGCCCTTCGGATAGTTAGCCTTGAAGTATTTCGGGAAGTCTTGAATTGCATTTGAAGGAGGCGGAACAGGAGGAGTTGCCTTGTATTCCTCCTTCCTCACCGCAGCTGGGTGTGGCGTGGCGTGGCGTGGCGTGGCGCGGCGTGGCGACTTAGTTTCGTTCTGGCCAGAACTCTTGAACCCATCCGTCCTTCAGATCCTCACTACCCACCAGACGTAACACAGGAAACATGTGATGTGATGTAGTTTAACGTTACAAACTCGCCCCCTATCGGAAGGCTAGGACGGTGCCCCTCACAGAGGACTTTGTGGCGTGGAATTTAATGAACCATGCCGGTGGCAGGATTCGAGCCGCCATCCCCTCGACCTAATCATTCTCAGCCAGGAAACATAAACGTTTAAAGCAAAACCAAGAACCTACAATACGTCCACACAGACATGTACATTCGGATCACAAAATAGTCTATCCAAAATACGGCCAGTCTGTACATTATCAAACTACTCTAGAAATCGACCCAGCAGCAGAGAAATCGCCATCACGACGAACAAGAGTTGGAGTGGCACTCCCACGTTCAGGTCCACTCCCAACACTCTGACAGTATCAACACAATCCATCATGGAGGAGTAGACACCAATTGCACCTTAAGATGCAACCGCCACACAGAATACACAGAACTCCCTGTATACTGCCCTACAATCGCCCCTCCCAGACACCAACACAAAATCTATTCACGGAGTGACTTGTGGGCTGAGCAGGTGACCGTGGCCGGTTTCCTGGGGGCCGCGGGAGGGAACCGGATCAGCGGATGGATAGACAGAGGATGACGTGGCGATGGGTTCGGTGGTTAACGGGGAGAAAGTTGTCGGACGGCGAGAGTGAGGGTAATCGTCGATGATGATTCGTTTAAGTGAGCGCGGCTCTGGCTTCCTGGAACGGCGGCGTCGACGGGGCTCCGGTCTTGTTCCAGAGTGAGTGAGAAGCAGCTCCTTGATCGTTTTGGTTCCTCCAGGACTTGCGTGTAGGCTATGGCAGGCTAGTTCATGAAATGCCCAGTTACCTCCCCCCTCCCCCCCCGTCTTCTTTCTCGTCTCCCTCTTTCCTTTTCTTTCTTTACTATCTTCTACCTCTTCCCTATCCACTTCCCCCCTTTTCACTTCCTTCTCATATCTCCTCTACTCCACCTTCTTCCCCCCTCTACTTCTTTCCCCCCCTATAATCTTCCCCTTTTCCCCTCTTTCCCTCACCTACTTCTCCCTCTTACCCCCAGTACTCCTCCCACTTTCCATCCAGTACTCCTCCCACTTTCCATCCAGTACTCCTCCCTCTCTCCTTCCTGTATTTCTCCCTTTTCCCCTCCGTACTCCTCCCTCTTTCCCCCTTTCCCCTCCGTACTCCTCCCTCGTTCCCTCTCTACTCCTCCCTCCTCCTCCCTCGTTCCCCCTCTACTCCCTCGTTCCCCCTCTAGTTCTCCCTCGTTCCCCCTCAAGTCCTCCCACGTCCCCCCTCTACTCCTCCCTCGTTCCCCCTCTACTCCTCCCTTATCCTCCCCTCTACTCCTCCCTCGTTCCCCCTCTCCTCTTCCCTTTTCCTCCCCTCTAGCCCTCCCTCGTTCCCCCTCTACTCTTCCCTTTCCCTCCCCTCTACTCTTCCCTTTTCCTACCCTCTTCTCATCCCTCTCTTCGTCCCTGTACTCCTCTTCCACCCCCTACTTTTCCCTCTTTCCCATCTCTTCCCCATCTTCTCCATCTCTTGCCCTTGTCGCTATCCATGCATGATAAAATCCAAAATCACGTGTGGATTCTGCTCAAAGTACCCCATGTTCCACCTTGATCGTGGGAAAAGTAAACTAACAAACAAAAACAAACAAATAATTGAATCAAATTTCATTGACCATCGTGACCACCACTCGGCGCCATCGTCATCGTCGTCGTCATTGTCGCCGACGTCATCGGCGTGGAGGGGCCACGTGGTCCCTGCGACTGCCACTGCAGGAGGGGAGGCGAGTCGATACCACGGGTGGACGGGCGAGGGTACGCACGCATGCACTGCAGGAGGAAGTGTTCTTCTGAAGGCGGTGACGACGACGACGACGACTGTGGTGGTAAAAGTTGCCTGACCGTAGAGATGGATGGGAGTATCCTCCTCCCAGCTGCATGAAGTCCCTGGCGACGACAACCAGAACAAATGTACTAAAGTCGTCGTCAGGAGCAGCAAGAGTGACAAGGGAGAAGTTTGATGGCACTTCTGACAGAAGCTCCCATCTCGCGTGGCATGTCATCTATGCCATAAACTGTCAGTCGAAATTTTCGGACACCAGAAAAGGGGTGGAAAGGGAGGGGGGGGGATCTTGTGGTGGTGGCGGTGGCGGTGATTCATGTCTAGAAGGAAAGTAACGTGACATGGAGTAAATCTTGGTCTGTCAGTATAGATCGAGATTGAAGGGGTCCATTACATTTGGCCCGGTGTGGGCGTGGTGGTAACCGAAGTTCGAGAGATCCAGTGGATGATGACGTTGGGACGGGGTGCCTCGGAGCGTCTCGGCTTCGGTTGGGCCGGTTCATTGCTACACGAGCGGGTCAGGGATATTCTTCTTGTACTGTACGAGTAGTGTAGTAGGGGGACTGGCGGCGGCGGTGGCGAAGGGGCAAGAACGGCCGTTCTGCACGAGTGACGGAGGCTACGAGCGGCCGTTGGAAGAGAGAGAGAGAGAGACGGGACGAACAAGTTGGTTGCGAGGGCCGACGCTGCGGTCTGCGCACGCGCGCGCGCGCGCCCGCATGATTCACACGAAACGCCTTTCACGATGCTGTACACTTAGATCCGTTTGACGACGGCAGATTTTTGTGCAATTTCATTTTGGTCTCTCTCTCTCTCTCTCTCTCTCTCTCTCTCTCTCTCTCTCTCTCTCTCTCTCTCTCTCTCTCTCTCTCTCTCTCTCTCTCTCTCTCTCTCTCTCTCTGTGTAATTGTGTTTGAGATAGATGAAATTATCAAAAAAGGGGATACATATTGTATAGTGTGTAACGGGTGACCAACCTTTTGCGAACTTTTTTCTACAGATACTCTGATGCGATCTACCAGCCTAACACAGGAGAAGTCTGTCTGTATAAAGAACTGTATGTTGTTCAGACATATCCATCATTATAGATACTTATTTCCAGAAAAAGATAAATATAATAATTCCAGTACCATGAGTATTTGGATATGCTACTGCAGCTATTTGCATGGCAACTACCGAAGGACGAGTTAGTAACAGGTACAGTGTGATCGACTTAAAACAAGCTTGTGATCAATCACTCGATCGCGATCGAGTGGTTGGCCACCTCCGGTGTATAACGTATAACAAGAGTATATGCAAGCCCTGCCCAGTCCTGCACTTGTACCATGTTGTACACAGAGATGGCACAATGCACTTGTGTACGAATGTATGTCAGGTGTTTCATGCGTGTACATGTCGTGTAGTACTCGGTGCTGCGGAGGCATCGCCCGTGATGATGTGGGGTCTGTGGCCTTCTGCAGCCGCTCCTCTTTGGCGCCTCGGTTTCGATGCCGCTGGCGCGGATTAAACTCGCAGGCTCATTGCAGTTGGCAAAGGGCCTCGGGCTGTCAGTAGACCTCTCAGGGAAGAAACGTCGTTGGACACTCGTCACTGGGACTTTGTCTAGGTCACCGGGTTGAGTTGGAGTATTTATGCTTCTGTCGGAGATAAGATCTTCCATTCTTGGGGACAGTGTCCTGCCGAAGAGGTGAAGTCATACAGGTAGATCTAAGAAGGGTCGCAAGGCTAAAATTCTATATAATATATATTGAGACAATCTGTAATCACAAATTAATGATAACAGTAATAATAAAATTATACAGTAATTCTGTGTGGCTTTGATCCGTAGGAGTCACCAAATTATTTGGAATATCGACTGCATAAAATTGAGTCGAAACCCGGTATTATTGTTATTTACCCGTTTTTACGAAGGCTGCAGTTGAGATGGCCATTGTACAGCTAGCAAGGCTTTTTTTCGGTAGGCGGCCCACCCAACCAGTTTTGCCGGAATTGTATTCATGTAATGTTTAGTAGTGAGCGCTGCGGTTGAAGGGGAGTGCAAGGACGACCCACTAGGATCGACTTGAACCCACGACCTCCAGTTCGCATGCCGACCCCCTCCCGTTACACCACCTATACCAATCACCACCACCAACCACTTCCACCAACAATCAACAACTATCAGCCACCACCACCTCTACCATTACCACCAACCACCACCACGATGCCCCTGAGCTCTAAATGAGCAGATTCACCCGTCGTCGCTGGGTGGTGGTTGTAGACGCGAGAATAATCGCGGCGGAATGTGTCATGGCACTCGGCTGCTGCTGCTGCTGCTGCCGCTGAGATGTTGTGATCCGACGTGTTCTGTGACCCCGCGAGCTCGTGCCCTCGCGGGGCCGGGGTCCGCCGCTGACTGCCTGAACCGACCGTGCGCGCCCATTTTGTGTCAAGTCATGTGGGTGGGTTGGTTGTATGTTGAGGCCAAAGGGAAGTGTTTTAGCAGGCCGCCACGCCGGGGTTGCCTGCATTCGAGGGCGCCCTTGCTTAGCTGAGGTCGACCCCAGGCACGGGGAGGGAAGGGTATCAGGCAGGCAGACAGGCTAGGCACGCAAGGAAGCAAGCAGTCAGGGAAACGGACAGACGGGGAGACACACAGGGTAAGCAAGCAACTGGAATGCAGCCGAATAAGCAAAGAAGCACGTTGTCAGTGACCGCCGGAGTGACGACGCTTCTTGGAAAGGCGCCGGCGCGAAGGAAGGAAGGAAGGAAATTGTATCGAGAGAATAGAACGAAGTAGGGGGGAAGGGGGGGAGGCGGGAAGCAGGATGTCACGGCTGCCCAAGTGGCCGAGCGCGTACACACACACATACATACACACGCACGCGCGCGCGCGCACACACACACACGCACACGCACACGCACACGCACACACTCGCACACACTCGCACACACACACACACACACACACACACACTCGCACACACACACACTCGCACACACACACACACACACACACACACACACACGCGCGCGCGCACACACGCACACTCGCGCACACACGCACACTCGCGCACACACGCACACTCGCGCACACACACACACACAAGGCGCAACCGACGCGCCGGAACGAACCAGGTAGTTTTATTTTCATTATTGTGGTTGTAAGTAAACAAAAGAAAAGGAGGATGGTGAACCGGCGTTACTGACGGTTGCACTTGGCGAGTGGAATCCTCATAGTCACACGATGACTTGTGACGTAACTCTGGATTTGGGCGAAGGGGAGGTCACATAGGATATGCCCCTTTCTTTTGTTTAGGGACTTTCCCTTAGCTGAATGAAGTCACCTGGCGGCAGTAAGAAGCATATGTCAGAGGAATCCTATGCTCCGGAAACGTGAAGTGTAGTTCTTAAGTGTTTATTAAGGTTGGCCAAATCCCGTGCCTGCAACTGTATGCTAGATTATTGTTTGTCTTGGTGGTGTGGGTCGCGTGTGAGGCCATCTCTCTATCTTTCTTATTTTTTTATTCTGTTTATTTTTTATTTTTCATTTATTTTCTTTGTCTAGTCGGAGAGCCCCTTTCCAATGGGCGAGAACGATCCAGGGCCAGTGAAAGGGACGAAGAGAGATGAAGTCGAGGATGTGTAACGAACGAACTGTGGTGGTTCGGGACGGCGGGGGGGGGGCGGCAGTGAATGGGAAGAGACCTTGCCCTCGAGTTGGTGACTTGATTATCAATAAATTCGAATCAAAGGGTGTGTGTCCGACTTGCGGCACGAGTCGAGGACGACGTGCGGCGCAGGTGGTCCTCACCGGCGGAGAAGATCAGTCCGAGGTTGATCCCGGTGTAGGATAGAGGCGCTGGTTGCTGACGATGACCTGCAAAGACAAAGACCCCGGTCCTGCCTCGTCCTTGTGTCCAGTTAGTCTTTGTTTGTCGTGTACCCCCCCCCCCCTACACACACCTTTGTTTCTGCTGCTGCTGTTGGTGTAACTCTTCTTGTTGGTCTTTGGTAGCGGGACTTGTGGTCTCGAGAAGGCACTCGGCCCGACGTTCCTGGCCTGAAGAATGAACGGGGACGGGGGACGCGAGAGGGGGGGGGGCCGGCGGCGATGACCCCCCCCTCTCTTTCTCTCTTTCATCTTCTTCTTCTTCTTCTTCCGCCACCGCCGATCGGGAGACTCCATTTGGTCCTAAACGCCGGGGATGGAGGTTGAAGATGGTACAGAAGCTGATTAGGGGCAGGAATGGAGGCGAGAGGGGTGTGGTTAGATTTTTGTCGCAGCGAGCTGAAGGCGTCAGGTTAAATTCATCGGAGCTGCTGACGAGCGTCGACTGAGAGGGGTGGAAGCGCCCTTGCTGAGGAGTAGCTCCTCTACAGCATTGGGGACAGATGAAGGCAGATGTGGTGGTATCGGGGGAAAGGTACCTTGTGGCGAAGGGGAGAACGGCAAGAAGGGGTGCAGGGGCGGGGAGGGGGGGGTGAGCGGATTTATTTATTTATTTATTTTTGTAAATTGGGAGTGATATGCACTCCCACGGGCTTTGTTTGGGGGAGGAAGGAGTTGGGAGGGAGCGATTCACACTTGCGTTAGAGTCCAGCAGCAGCTGCTGATTCTCGGGATGACGCCGCTTCCACTTGGCCTGGAAGTCTTATCGTGTCGGGTGAATGTGATCTCCTCGGTGACAGGTGAGGAGTAAGCATGTCCTCAGAGAGAGAGAGAGAGAGAGAGAGAGAGAGAGTGTTCCTTATCGAGTTGAAAGTAGGAGGGTACGACGAAGTTTTCCCATTCCATGTTCCTCCTCCTCCTCCTCCTCCTCCTCCTCCACCCATCCCTCCTATCCCTCCTCCTGTCATCCCTCCACCCTCTCCTCCCCCATCCCTCCACCTTCTCCCCCATCCCTCCACCTCTTCCTTCCTATTCTTTACTTCCTCCTCCCCATCCCTTTTCCTCTTCCTCGTATCCAACCTCCTCCCATCCCTCCACCTTTTCTTCCCACCCCTCCATCTCCTATCCCTCCACCCCTTCCTCCCATCCCCTCTCCTCTTCCTCCTATCCAACCTCCTCCCATCCCTCCACCTTTTCTTCACATCCTTCCACTTTTTCTTCCCACCCCTCCACTTTTTCTTCCCATCCCTTCTCCTCTTCCTCCCATCCCTTCTCCTCCCATCCCTTCTCCTCTTCCTCCTATCCAACCTCCTCCCATCCCTCCTCCTTTTCCTATCCCAACTATTCTTCCTCCTCTCCCTCCTCCCGCCTCCTCTTTCACCTCCTCTTCCACCTCCTCTTTCACCTCCTCTTCCACCTCCTCTTTTGCCCTCCTCCCCTGTCTCCTCTTCCTCTTCGCCTACCCCTTCCTCCTCCTCCTCCTCCTCCTCCTCCTCCTCCTGTGCTCCCCTCCCCGTCCCCGTCCCCCTCTCCCCCTAAGTAACTCGATACTCTCCACCCCTTGCGCTTCCGCCCCTCACCCTGGCCGCCCACTCCACCCACCCCGACCCATTCCACCCACCCCCACTCACTCCACCCATACTTCCCCCTTCTGCCCCCCACCCACCCACCCACCCACGCCTTCAACCACCCACTCCACCCACCCATACGTCCCTTTCTTACCGCCCACGCTTCCTCGTTCTGTTCCCTCAAGGTCTCTTGGTCCTACATTCGGGACTCCCAATTTGCAACCTCAAAACGAGCACCCTTCCACCTGTGTGTGTGTGTGTGTGGGAGGAGGGAAATCTCCCATGTCGACACCTATTCACTCCCGAGGTGACTGTTGCCTCATCCCGAGACTGAACGTTCACCAGCAGAGAACAGATAGACCGGGGGGGGGGGGTGTTGACCAAGATTTTCACCATTGAGACACAATATGACCCCCATTTCACACCGGAATGAAATAGTGTACAGATTCCTCCAAATTTTGAAAGACAATGACCCATTTCGTACGTACTTCACTTTTGTTTCGTGCCGATCAAAACTCTATTCCTCCCCTCCCCACCTCCCCTCCCCACCTCGTGCTTCATCTCCACCAGTCCCCGCGCCCCCACGGCGACCCAATCCCACCTTAGGACTCCGCCCCTGCACATCACCCACAGACTCCCTCGCCTCCCCTTACGCACCCACCCACCCACTCAGCCATCCCTCACCCTCTCGCCCAGGAAACGAGCGTGTGTGCGTGCGTGCGGCGCCCGTAGTGCGCCCCCTCCCCCCTCCCCCCCTCCCTCCGTGCGTCGGAAGCGACTGGAGCAGAAGGACCAGGAGGAGGAGCAGCAGCTGCGGGGTCTCCTCGTCGTCCTTCTCCTCGTCGTCCTCCTCCTCTTCGTCCTCCTCCCCCTCCTCGTCGTCCTCCTCCTCCTCCTCCTCCTCCTCCTCCTCCTCCTCCTTCTCGGGGGGCGGGGAGCTCCTGCTTTTCATATGACGAACATGGATTGCACCTTTCGACTCTACTCGGCTTTGCTCGACTCCGGACGTGGGAGAGAGTAGGCAGTGGAGTCGAGGTGCTTGATAGTGGGCGTGCGTGCGTGCGTGCGTGCGGGCGTCATGTATTGTAACAACTACTCAACTTTCGCAGTGGAAATTGTGGTGTGTGGTTGTAGTACTTGGTGGTTGTAGGTGATGGTGATTGTTTTATTTGTTATTGTATGTGTGTGTGTGTGTGTGGTTCACCATGGTCTTGGATCACATGTTGGACTTGTGATCGACAGCTATTACCCTCCCGGAAGAGAGCTCAGAGCTCGTATATGACCGACCTATGGGTAATGGTGTGTGAGTGTGTGTGTGTGTGTGTGTGTGTGTGAGAGAGAGAGAGAGAGAGAGAGAGAGAGAGAGAGAGATTAAAAATCGAACTAGCATTCTGGTTACTGCCTTGGTCATTCTGCGGAACATCTCTGGTACTAAATCTTAACCTTAGTTTCGCATCACTCCCACCCTTGTACCGCTTTCTCTCCCACTTTCCACACACCCTTGTCTGATATCATACTTATTAGTTGTCGTCCCCCCCGAGTGTTTACGCACTTAACATTTCCCTTGCGATGCTTAATCCCTCCCTCTCTCCTTTCCCTCGCCTGCTCTTCTCTCTCTCTCTCTCTCTCTCTCTCTCTCTCTCTCTCTCTCTCTCTCTCTCTCTCTCTCTCTCTCTCTCTCTCTCTCTCTCTCTCTCTCTCTCTCTCTCTCTCTCTCTCTCTCTCTCTCTCTCTCTCCTCTCTCCCTCTCTCTCCTCTCTCTCTCTCTCTCTCTCTCTCTCTCTCTCTCTCTCTCTCTCTCTCTCTCTCTCTCTCTCTCTCTCTCTCTCTCTCCCCCTCTCTCTCTCCCCAACCTGCCCGCCATTCTCATCTTGTATCGAAACAAACTCCCTTACTTCCTCTCGTTTCTTCCCTCTCTCACTCCCCCCAACACAATTGGCATCTTTTTTTTTTCATTTCTCCTCACACTTCCACCATTTCTTGCTCTTTCACCATTTCTTTTTATTTTCACAATTTGTTTCTCAAGTCCTTGCCTGTCACCATCGTTTCATACTTTACCGTTTTCATCAACTTTTTTTTTTTTTTTTTTTACCCACTTCCATTGCTTGTTTCTGCACCTCTCGCTCCCATTTCTGAATTCTTCGCCTCCCATTCCCTCCTCGCCCCTCTACAAGCTTCCGAACTCCCCCCCCTCCCACCATTGACCCCCCCCCCGGGGCCGCCGGGTGGCAATGTGCACACGTCTATTTACCAGCTTTCCCCCGAGGGAAAACGGTGTTACAAGAGTTCTTCAGGAGACGACTTCGCTGCGAAATCGTCCGTGGGAAGACCGTGGAAGGGGGAAGTGATGGGTTCGTGTTTCCCCCTTCCCGCCTCTCCCCCTCTTGCGTGGGAAGAAGATAATTGGGGGAAACTAGTTTCGAAAGAGGATGTTACTGGGCCTCCAAGAATAAAAACATCACATTTATTTGTTTATTTATTTATATTTATTTATTTTTAATCCGGACTACAGTATATGAAGCACGTGCAGATCGACGAAGGTCCATTTATAATAATAATAATGATAATAATAATAATAATAATAAAAGTTTTATTTCCATTACAGTGGTACACTGACAATAATACATTGGAAAAGTTGATTAAAGATATAATTTGGATCATTAGGCATGCGGGGTGGAAGTGAGAGTGCCTGTGTACGGACAGAACGTTATCCCGATCATTAGGAAAGGTCCCTTTGCTGCTTTATCTCTTCTTAGAGGGCCCTTCATGGCTGGGACTCCCTTCGTGGCCCCCGCAATGCAGGGCAGCAGAACCCCATCCAACCAAACGTTTTGCCAGGCCACCGAGCTGGCTGGCTGGCTGGCTGGCGCTGGCTGGCTGGCTGGGATGTCTCGTCTGGCTGCTTATAGTCGGGGGGGAAAGCGGGCACCTCGCCAGCTGTGTCCTTGCGTGTCCGATGCCCGCCATGTTTTGCCCGCTGGCGGGCCTGCGGACAGTCGTTCGCGATCGAGGAGAGACCCAGGCCATGGTCAGGTGTCCTGTGTTGCCCTGAGGGTCCTGTAGTCCCCAGGGGGCCAGCGGGCTCCTGAGGATGGAGCAGTACATGGGCGGTTTCGTGTGGAGGCGGCAACCCGCACCGTCATGCCGTGAGGACCAAGAGGTCCGGGCACGCGTGCCAGGCGGCTAATTCGGGCGCCCTCGAACAGAAAACCCTCCCCTGCCGCGGCGGGGGAGAGTTCACAGACTCCGTCGTCCCCGAGGGTCGCCGCCACCGCATCAAATCTCCGCCTCTTATCGAAGTCGTGAAGCCCCCCGGCTCCCTTGGCCGTGGTCGACCACCGTGCACAAGACCTGCCGGGGGACCCTTGTGGGTCCGGGCCCGGATCCGGGGCGACATCTTTCGCCGAGACGTCGAAACATGCCAAGCCACGCCCGTGCAACAGGAGAGCACGTGCCCTCCCCCCAACCCCCGCGACACCTCCCCCCCTCTCCCCCCTCTCCCGTGCATAGCCAAACCTTCCCACCCGTCCCCCCCTCCCTCCCTCCCTCCCTCCCTCCCTCCCTCTCGCACCAACCCACCTAACCGGCCTTCCCACCTACCATACTTTACCTCCAATTTACTTTACTTCAGCCGTTTTAACTCTTCGCGGGGACAAGTGACCCGGGGATGGTATTTGTGTCGCCTGCAAGTGGTGGTGGTCCTTCAAAATGGACGTCGGAGAGAATCTTCTCTCTGCCACCAATCGCCACCCTGCTGACCTCATCCCCGAACCGGGCCCAAGAACCCCCCCCCTCTCTCTCTCTCTCTCTCTCTCTCTCTCTCTCTCTCTTTCTCTCTCTCTCTCTCTCTCTCCTCTCTCTCCTCTCTCTCTCTCTCTCTCTCTCTCTCTCTCTCTTTCTGTGTTAGTGTGTGTGTGTGTGCGCGCGCGCGCACCTTGGTCTTTGGATCACGTGCTGGACTCGTGAACGACAGCTATTCCCCTCCAGAAAGAGAGCTCAGAGCTCGTATGACCGATCTATGGGTAGTGCTGTGACTCGGAAGCGCAGCTATACTGAAATTTCAGCCCTGGGTAGGATTCGAACCCGGACCGCCGTAGTGACAGTCGGGGACTCTACCAACCGCGCCACCGAGTGTGTGTGTGTCCGTCCGCCCGTCCTCCCTGTCTCAACTTCAACTTTACTTGTTATTTTCACCTGATTTGACAACCGGCGACTGATCCCCCCCACCACCTCCACCATTACTACTATTAATATTGCAACTGCTACCACTGTTGCTACTATTACTACTACCACCATTGTTATTACCGCCACAACTGCTACTAATACCATTACCCTCGGCCCGTGACAAAAAAAAAAAAAAAAAACTTTACCCCCCACAAATGCAGTAAAGATGTCAGTCCAAAGTTTTTTTTTTCCCGGAGTGGTCTACTGGAGAGTCCGGGGTCCGTTGCCGGCCACTTCGGGGCTGCGGGTATCCGGTGGAACTCTAGGAATTGGGAGACTCTTCACCTCTCGGTCACGAACGGCTTTTACCTATTCCCGTTCTTGTTGTCCACGCGGGACCCTAGATGTTTCGTCCCCTTCCCTTGGTTGCAGGAACAAAATCCCAGGTGTCCCTAAGTCCCTAACATCAGCTCTGTTCGCCTCCGCGTGGGCCTTTTCAATTCCCCCCTCCCCCCATCCCCCCGGGGGGGAGGGGGCCCCGATTCGTTGCCACTTGGTCGAATTTGGTTTCTCTTCCTTTTACACCCCGCGTTAAGTTCCTCTGACCATTCTACATCTTCCTTTCCTCTCTGTTCCCGTCCTCCGACAGTCTCTTCTTCCCTGTGCTTGGTTAGTCCCCACAATGATTTTCCATCACCACTCGCCCTCTTCCCACACCCACTCTCTTCCTCTTCAAACCCCCCCCCCGTGCTCCAGTGTCCTTTTTATATTCGATTTGTCATTCGTCTTCATCCTCTTCACTAATTTTACCCTCGTTCTTGTTTGATTTGTCATCCCTCGCCTTAGTCGTCGTTGCCTCAACACCCCTCAGACCTTTTGCATCACTTTGCCCTTCCCCACAACACTTCCCCCCCATCTTCCCCCATCTTCCCCGTAAGGACGAATCCCTTTTATGCAGAAGCAGAAAGTAGAGCAAGAATTTTGAACCGATTGTTTATCCTAAGACGAATAACGGAACACAGAAGCTTCCACCACCACGCCCAGGTGCGATTCGAAATGTACTTTTTTCATCTTGTCCGTATGCTCTGCCGGGTGATTTCACTCTCTCCTGCCCTCTCTCTCTCTCTCCCTCTGTCTCTCTCTCTCTCTCCTGCCCTCTCCCTCTCTCTCTCTCTCTCCTGCCCTCTCCCTCTCTCTCTCTCCTGCCCTCTCCCCCTCTCTATCTCCTGCCCTCTCCCTCTCTCTATCTCTCCTGTCCTCTCCCTCGCTCTATCTCCTGCCCTCTCCCTCCCTCTCTCTCCTGCCCTCTCCCTCTCTCTCTCTCTCCTGCCCTCTCTCTCTCTCTCTCTCTCCTGCCCTCTCTCTCTCTCTCTCTCCTGCCCTCTCCCTCTCTCTCTCTCCTGCCCTCTCCCTCTCTCTCTCTCTCCTGCCCTCTCCCTCCCTCTCTCTCCTGCCCTCTCCCTCTCCCTCTCTCTCCTGCCCTCTCCCTCTCCCTCTCTCTCCTGCCCTCTCCCTCTCCCTCTCTCTCCTGCCCTCTCCCTCTCCCTCTCTCTCCTGCCCTCTCCCTCTCTCTCCTGCCCTCTCCCTCTCTCTCTCCTGCCCTCTCCCTCTCTCTCTCCCTCTCCTGCCCACTCCCTCTCCCTCTCTCTCCTGCCCTCTCCCTCTCCCTCTCTCTCCTGCCCTCTCCCTCTCCCTCTCTCTCCTGCCCTCTCCTCTCTCTCCTGCCCTCTCCTCTCTCTCCTGCCCTCTCCTCTCTCTCCTGCCCTCTCCTCTCTCCGGGCGCGCACAATTCGTGACACCTCTCCCGGATTGGTAGCTGAATAAAGTAGACTGTCGGTGGTAGAAGAGGGAACGAGCAGGTAGCTCTGGGTACAGGAGTTGATGAGTTTGACCACCTATTTTGACTTGTAACAACGTCCCCCTCCCCCTTCCTCCCATTCCTATTCAAAATTATGGTTTCCCCACATTGTCGTGCACCCTTGGGTCGTTACTTAGGGCAGAAAGGTCTAGCTAGGACCTTGCCTTTCGCTCTGTTGTCAGGGGGACTCCGAGCGTAACCCCCCTATGTCCAAACACGGGTTTGTTGTTTTCGGGGATGTAATGGGACTGTTGATGAGGTCTGGGTACCTTCCTTGCTTATCCCACGTAACCCACTTGCCTCCTACACCCACCCCCCTCCCGCCTACCTCCGGAGTCAGGCAGTTCCTGGGTCAGGGAATGACCTGTCCTTACTCCCACGTCCTTCGCTGCGTAGCGCTTCTGCCGTGGCGTGGGCGCGCGCGAGGGAGGGAGGGAGGGACTGACTCAAGGAGGGACCAGTAGCGTCGTTCCTCCTCTTACCCTGAATCACCAGAGCTGCTTTTTCCTTCTTCCTCTTGACTACGGTGACCCCACCCCCCTCCCCCACCGGCCATGGGTAGAACGCCTTGTTGGCCTGAGTGACATCCTGGCATTTTAATCCGCTCGCTGCGGTGACGGTGCGTTTCCTTGGGGGAAAAGCAAGTCGGGAGAAGGAGATTTCTTCCTCTCGATGCTCTCCTTCTTCGTTCTTGCCGCCTTGAGGAACCAGGGGGAGGGTGATGGAGTGTGTGTGTGGGGGGGGGAGTCCTGGAAGTAGGTTGAGGAGGATCTATGCTGGCACTCGATGCCACGGGCGCGTGGGCGTCGCACGAGGACGAAGATGGCGCTGCCGTGGGAGCGGAGAACCTAAACAAAGGAGATGATGATCTTATTTTGAAATGTACCCTTGCCCCCCCCCCTTCCCTCCCCTCGCGACGTTTCTAGATATGGTTCACGTCCCCTCTGAGTGGTTCACGTTAACTCGCCCGCTCGCTAGATGCAACTTCGGCTTGTTCGTGCGCTCACGGAGTTTGTGTGTCAGACTCCTTCTGTATTCCCCTGTCGCTTCTTCTGTCTGCCAGTTTCCTCCTCCTCCTCCTTCCTCTTCCTCTTCCTCCTCCTCCTCCTCCTTCCTCCTCCTCCTCCTCCTCCTCCTTCCTCCTCCTCCTCCTCCTCCTCCTCTTCCTCCTCCTCCTTCCTCCTCCTCCTCCTCCTCCTCCTCTTCCTCCTCCTTCCTCCTCCTTCCTCCTCCTCCTCCCTCCTCTTCCTCTTCCTCCTCCTCTTCCTCCTCTTCCTCCGCTTCTTCCTCCGCTTCCTCTTCCTCCTGTTTTCCCCCTCCTGCTCCTTGAACTCCAGGACAGGCTGTATGAGGAGGATGAAGGAAGTACTGTATGTTTTCTTCAGGTTACCAGGACCCATCCATCAACGACAGCGTGCCCTCGGTCGGGTAAACACCTCCGCCGCCTCCCCACCCTCCACCACCACCACCACCACCACCACCAGATTTCTTCATCTACATCCCGCCGCTGCGCTGCCTGTGATTACCCACGTGTTTTCTCTTGGAGTGCTTTGTCTCCTTCGCGTTTTCTCTCTTGTGTCCTTGCCAGGAAGCAACTCCCCTACTGAAGGGGTCTCGGGGAGAGGCAAAGAGACAAGAGCATAAAACGTTGGACCAGTTGGGTTTAGGGAAGATGCCGGGACACTCGCGGGGGGGTGGGGTTCGCTTTTATCAAACCTCGAACTCCCCCGAACTCCTTCCCCTCTTCGGCAACTTCCTTAAATTACCCCCTCCCCTCCCCTCCCTCCTCCCCTTGCACATCAACTCTTCCGTTCCTTCCTTCCTCTTCCATGACCTCGCTTCCTCTTCCCTGTCCCCCACTCCTTTCATATCCACTCTTTTCTCGCCCTTCCCCCTTCCCCCTTCCCTTTCCTCTCCCCTTCCCCTTCCCCTTCTTCCCCCTCCCCTTCCCCTTCTTCCCCCTCCCCTTCCTCCTTTCTCACCCTTTTCTCATCCCTTCCTCCGTTCTCTTCCCCTTTCCTCCTTTCCCCCCTCCCTTTCCTCCTTTCTCTCTCCCATTCCTACTCTCCACGTTCCTCTCATCACCCTCCACCTCCTCTCCTCCCTCCCTCTCTCGTTCTCTCCACCTCCTCTCCTCCCTCCCTCCCTACTCCCACCTCCTCATTCATCAATTTATCCCTTCCACCTCCCCTCCTTTCTCTCCATGCACCTCCATCTTTTCTCATCTCATCTCCTCCTCCTCTTGCTTTTGCTCGCCGTTGCCCTCGTTCTTCTTGCTCTTTCCTTGTTCTTCTTTTCTTCTTTGTCCTGTTCTTCTCATTTTCTTTTTTCTTTCCTTTTTTCCTTCCTCATTTCTTCCACTTCTCTTCCTCGTTACTTTCTTTTCCTCTTTTTCTTTTCATATTTTCTTCCTTTATACTTATCTTTCTCGTCTTTTCTTCCCCTTTTTCCTTCCTGCTCATCTCGACTCCCTAACCCGCCCGGGATTTTTTGGCCTCCGGGGGTCTGACCCGAGGGACCTTTTCGGCAATCACCTGTTGAGCCGCAGTCTCTCTCTCTTCTCCTCCTCCTTCTCCTCTCTCGTTTTCGCCCTATACAGCCCTCCTCTTCCTACCCCCCTCCCTCCTCTCTCTCTCTCTCTCTCTCTCTCTCTCTCTCTCTCTCTCTCTCTCTCTCTCTCACCTCTCTACCTCTCTACCTACCTGTCTCCCCTTCCCCTCCCTCTCTCTCCCCTTCCCCTCCCTCTCTCTCCCCTCCCCCTCCCTCTCTCTCCCCTCCCCCTCCCTCTCTCTCCCCTCCCCCTCCCTCTCTCTCCCCTCCCCCTCCCTCTCTCTTCCCTCCCCCTCCCTCTCTCCCCTCCTCACCCTCCCTATCTCCCCTCCCCCTTCCTCTCTCTCCATCCCCCTCCCCCTTCCTCTCTCTCCCCTCCCCCTCCCTCTCTCTTCCCTCCCCCTCCCTCACTCCCTCTCTCCTCCCTCTCTCTCCCCTCCCCCTCCCCCTCCCTCTCTCTCCCCTCCCCCTCCCTCTCTCTCCCCTCCCCCTCCCTCTCTCTCCCTCCCCCTCCCTCTCTCTCCCCTCCCCCTCCCTCTCTCTTCCCTCCCCCTCCCTCTCTCCCTCTCTCTCCCCTCCCCCTCTCTCCTGCCCCACTCTCCCTCTCTCTCCCCTCCCCTCTCTCCCTCTCTCTCTCCCCCTCCCTCTCTCTCTCTCCCTCTCTCTTCCCTCTCTTTCCCTCTCTCTCTCTCTCTCTCTCTCTCTCACTCCCTCTCTCTCTCTCTCTCTCTCTCTCTCTCTCTCTACCTGTCTCGGTTACCCCCCTAAAACACACACACACACACACACCATGCTTGAATACGGTCATCTGGCAGTCAGGGCCGGAAGGAATGTTCAAATCCTGATTAGCATTGAAAGACTTTAAAAATGGCCCTGGTGGGTGGCGGCGGCGGCGGCGGCGGCAGTTGACGGTGAGTGGCCAGGGAGTGGTGGTGGTGGTGGTGGTGTGGGGGGGGGTTGTTCTTCCCTCTGCACAGCCGCGCCCTTGCTATTCGGGGCCGGTCCGAGGTGCACACGTCTAACATAATCTGCTTTTTAATTTTGGTGGCCACCCTGTAGAGATGAAAGCTTCGTAGGTAAGGAGGAAACTGCCATAAGTATGTACAAGTTGATGCAGGCCAGGCGCTAATATCTGTAGATACATTTTTAATCATGCGTGAATTGGTTCCCGTAATTCCCTCGCTCTCGATCCCTTTCTCGTTCTCTCTCTCTCTCTCTCTCTCTCTCTCTCTCTCTCTCTCTCTCTCTCTCTCTCTCTCTCTCTCTCTCTCCTCTCTCTCTCTCTCTCTCTCTCTCTCTCTCTCTCTCTCTCTCTCTCTCTCGTGTGTGTGTAAACATTTGGCTGCATCTCTCTCTGTTTTGTCTCTCCTAGTTTTCTCTCGTCATAGTCGCCGTCTTTATCTCCTTTCCGCTTTTCTTTTGTTTTTCGTAACAGTATCGCATCTGTTCGTATTCCACAGTTGCATTGTGCTTCCGTAGGTGTCCCCAACAAACAAACAAAGAAACAAGCAAGCAAGCAAGCAAGCAAGCAAGCAAGCAAGCGGTGGTCTCTCGCCACAACACTCCTGCCACGCAAAAATAGAAATCTTTCTCTGTCGGGTCCTCCCCCCCCTCCCCCCACTGCCGCACTTTAGTTGACGTATACCTCACCACCACCACCAGGCAACATTTTGACCTTGCGGGGCTCGTAGTACTTTTCGAGTGCAAAGTTACGATATTTTGTCGAAGAATATTGGGTCAGGTCAGGTCACGTGTGTTGGGGACGACGGGAACTGATTTTTTTTTGGAAGAATTTTGTTTCAACAGCCAGCCAACCACAGCTGCCAAACTTGCCGATGCCGCTGGCTCCTCTCCCTCAGCTGCTCCTGCTGCTGCTCTGACCCTGCATGTCTGCTGAGTTGGCATCAGCTTCATCGATGGGGTGACCGGCCCTTCCCCACCTATTCGGCTGAATGATGACCGTTTGGGCAGAAGCTAAGAGACCTTACGTATCGGGTGCTACCTTTCCTCTTAGTGTTGGGCGAGGGCCGGGGGATTCTCCTCCTCCTCCTCCTCCTCCTCCTCCTCCTCCTCCTCCTCCTCCTCCTCCTCCTCTTCATCATTGGGAAGTGTATCTCGTTTTGTTTCCAGTCGTGTCTGCTTCTGGAGGAGGACTGGGATGTTTGGTAATCTGTATATTTTCGTAACACGTTACCGAGCCGCAATAGGTTTGGTTGCGTGTATCCTCGTTCGTCTCCAGGGTTTAATAATGGTGCACGCACGCACACACGCGCGCCATTGTGTGGGTTCGCGCCTGGTAGCTTATCCATCGTGGATGGTGACGATCCTCGTGGATGGTGACGACCCTCGTGCAGGAGGCGCGACGCGGCGCGACGTGGCGCTCCCAGGTGGGTTCCTCGTTCCATATTTGCGCGGCGGCCGTTCCGTATATGGATCCTCGTGCCTGTCCGGCAAGACCTTGGGGGTAGCTTGGGGGCTTCCGGGCTTCCGCCTCTGGCTTCGTCTTAACTTAATTCGTCGTTTGATGGAGAGCTGCTCAGTAATGCGGCGCCTGGGACCACCAACCACGACCACCACCATGATGGACGAGTTGGGTCGGTGTCCTTTGGATGTCGCTCCTCTCCAGTCGTTAAATGCATTTCGACAGCGCGGTCGTCAGTCTATCGAGTGCAGAGCCGATGATACCCGGTTCAAAAACATCTTTACTCCGCTAACCCCCCACCCCACCCCACCCTACCCCACCCCGATTGAAGGTAGCATTTATGCTTAGTAGAAAATACTCCTTCGGGTTTGAAAGAGTGGGGAGGGGTAGGAGGTTACCATGGGGCGTGCGGTACTGTGGATTTCTCTGGAATGAGCGGGCGTGGTTCAGGTTCAAACGACATAGATTGAAAAGTTGATGCCCCCCCCCCCCACACACACCTTAAAGAAAGTCGCCGCTAGGAAAACGTTGAAACTCTTGAAGGTCTGTCCGTCCAAAGGGAAGTCGGCTGGCTGAGAACCTCGAACGAGTGACGGGGTTCCTCGTGTCCTGGCGTCGCGTCTTCTTGCCTCTCCGGGCACTGTCCAAGGTGACAGTTGACACGGAGGTAAGGAGTGAATGACTGTTGGCCGGCCAAAACCCAGACACCTGATTGAAATGCCGGTGGTTCCTCTTGTAAGCTTGATCAA
>NC_134794.1:42293728-42331228 GCF_046742065.1 Oratosquilla oratoria | reverse complement strand
TCCCTCATCTCTCTCCTCTCTCCTCTTTCTCATCTCTCCTCTCTCCTCTTTCTCATCTCTCCTCTCTCCTCTTTCTCATCTCTCCTCTCTCCTCTTTCTCATCTCTCCTCTCTCCTCTTTCTCATCTCTCCTCTCTCCTCTTTCTCATCTCTCCTCTCTCCTCTTTCTCATCTCTCCTCTCTCCTCTTTCTCATCTCTCCTCTCTCTCTCTCTCTCCTCTCTCTCTCTCTCCTCTCTGTCTCTCCCCTCTCTCTCTCTCTTTCTCTCTCTCTCTCTCTCTCTCTCTCTCCTCTGTCCTCTCTCTTTCCTCTCCTTCTCCCTCTCCTTCTCCCTCTCCCTCTCCCTCTCCCTCCCCCTTTGACTCCATTGCCACTCCCCTCTCCTCGCATCACTCATTCCATACCTCTTCCTCAACTGTCCTCACTTTTCCCTTCCCCTTGTTCCATTCTTCTCCCCTTCCCTTCCATTCCCTATTCCTCTTCCCTCTCCCATTCCTCATATCTCCAATTTCCTTTCCTCTTTCCCTTCCCTTCCCTTGTCTTCTCAATTACCTTCCTCTTCCCCTCACTACACTTTCCTACACTTCCCTTCACCTTTTTCTCCTTCCTTTTCCCTCGTTTTCCTTCGCGAACAGCAACCCCCCCCCCTCCCCTTCTGTGCCTAATGAGAGCTTTCCACTACTTTTAGGGGATGTAGTGCGTGTGTGAGATTTCGGTCGCGATGTCTTCCTAAAAAAAAAAAAAAAAAAAAAAACATTGTTAGCCTAACACGTGTATTTCTGATCCCTTCCCCCACCTCGTGTGGATCCGGTCACCCGGCTCCAAAAAATTACCATTGTTCATGTCGTCAGTGCGCGTCTTTTTTGTGTTTTTTTTTTTTTTTTTTAGGGGATAAATGTAATAGGGGTAGGAGGAAGGGAAAGTAGAAAGTGGTTCATATGAAAAAGACTCGAGAAAAAGGAGGAGGAGGAGGAGGAAGAAGAAGAGGAGGAGGAGGAGGAGGAGGAAAGGGGAGGGGGCGCATAGGAAGTGCCTGGGAGGCCAGAGCCAGGAGGAAGCTGAAGGATGTTACTCAGCTGGGCCATCTGTGCGCGCGTGTGTACACGTGTGTGTGTGTGTACGTATGTGTGTGTACGTGTGTGTGTGTGTACGTATGTGTGTGTACGTGTGTGTATGTACGTGTGTGTATGTACGTGTGTGTGTGTGTGTGTGTGTGTGAGAGAGAGGAGAGGAAGGAGGTAGGGGAACCGTGTAGGGGAAGGAGTAAAGGAAGCGGAAGGTGGGGGCGGGGGCGGGGTGTCCTGGAGAAGAAATGACAAAAAAATAAATGGTTAAACTCCCGGCAGATAAGGCTTCGTAATAGAGTAATGGATCCTGTGTATACAGTTGTTAGAGCTGTTCTTTTCGAATTCGAATTTGGGGCTAGGAAGGGGGTGTGGCTGCCATTTTTTATTTCTATTATTTTTTATTTTTTTTTATTTATTTTATTTTATTTTAATTTATTAGTTTTGCTGCTGACGGACAAAATTGCGGCAGAGTTTTGATCTGCAGAATGTGAGGAGGAGGGGCCCTTGTCGCCGCCTTTCTCATAATGAGGAACATCTTTATGATGCAAAGGTCATGCGAGGGGGGGTTAGGGAGGGAGGGAGGTTGGGTTAGGGCTGCGTTAAACGGATTCTGTAACCTCGTTTTCTCCTTTCCGAAATGTGATGCTACTGACCTCATCGTTTGACGTCATCGTTTGACGTCATCGTTTGACGTCATCGTTTAGTAGATGGGACTTCATACTCGACTCTTGTGTTCTCGAGGCCGTGGAATTGGTGGCCGACCTTAAGAAAGACCACAGTTGGACGTGAATGCCGCTGCAGTAAAGGACACTAGTGTGGCTCTTTGTGTGGTATTATTGTTTAAATAGCCTTGTGTAACGCCTCAGCGTATCCAGCTTCTGGTTGAATCGTGCATTTATCCTTATCTGCATTTGAGGGATGACCACAGACACCTTTGACCCTCTTTGATAATATTGTTTTGGTTGTCGCAATGGTGTGTGTTTGGGGGTGGTGAGAAAGGGTGACTTTATTCTCGGTTAAGGTGGGAAAGCGGGGGGGGAAGGGAGGTCGTCACAGCGGAAGAAGAGTGAGGTTAACTAAGGGTTCGAGTTGTCGCCCCGTGGGGAGGGCGTGGGTGGGGAGAGAGGGGGGGTTGTAGGGACTCTTGACGAGGGCCTGGCAGGGTGGGTGGAAGGGTTGTTTTCATCCTTAGACGTGGTGCCCCTGAGGCGACTTCCGGCATGACGCCCTCCTTGCACAGGAGGAGGAGGAGGAGGAAGAGCCACATTTAGCTCTTCCGGGGCCGAGGGTGCACCCTCGGAGCGGGTAACATGATGGGGGTCTTATGCATGGGGATTTCGAGGGCGCTTTTTATCCCCGTTTCTGCGCCAAAGACTTCCCCCCCCTACTTCCTCCTCTTCCTCCTCCTCCTCCTCTTCCTCCTCCTGAGAAAGGGAACGGAGCCACTCCCCCCCCCCCACCCGCACCCCGGGACTATGTACAAGAAGTACATTTCTGGGTGTAATACTAACCCACTCGCCAAAGAAGGGCCTCCCTCGTTGGAGGGTTGGGGAGGTCGTCGCATCTCCAACCTGAGCTTTCTTCTCTTCGTTCTTCTCCTGTTTCTCGTACATCTCCTCCTCCTCCTCATCATCATCATCATCACCATTATTAATGGGTTGTCATGCCAGTTTTCCTCAACACCCAGACGGGGTTGGGGGGAAATGACTTGCCATGACCCCCCAAAAAAAAAAAAAAAACTTTGGGTAAATGCTCTCGTCCTTACCCAAACGTGGCCAGGGAAGAAAAGTTCCACTTGTAAACGCCATGGCAGAGTCCATCTTCCCCTCGGGCAGCCGTCTCGAAAGCAGCTCCTTAGCACCCCCACCCCCACCCCCGTCTCCCGAAGAACCTCTGTAGGAGAGGGCTGCTGCAGCCCCCACTCGAGGGAGATGGATGACCTTCTTCCAGCTGTAAGGGAGTCTAGGCTGTTTGTTTACTTCTCTCCACTTGCCTCCTAACTCGGGTGGAATTCCACCCCCTCCCCCCCAGCCTCCACATCGCCAGCAAGAATTAGTGCCTCTTGGTCGAAAAGAAGAAAACCAGATTTTGGTCTTGTATTTCCCCCCCACCCCCCCAACGTTTTACGGAGGGGATTTTTCCCTCAGACTGCTGGGGAATGATCGTTTAAAGTTGTTACTTTATTATTATTTCTAATTTTAGAGAATGGCTATTCCCTAAAGCGGTTAGAAGAAAGAGCAAGCTAGTTCAAAATCCATGAAACCTTCAAGTAGCTGTTTATTATATTTTTATTTAATATATATTATTATTTTTTTTTTTTTTTTTGGGGTGGGGTAGATCCATATCCTTTTCAGTTGAAAGCCCAGTTTTCACTAATTTGTGGGCGAAAAGAGAAGTGACGGATCTGGTGGGTGAAAATGGATGAATAATCAACTTTTATAATAGGGAGAGAGAGAGAGTGAAGGGGGGGGGGTGATTGGTTCGAGAGGGCGTCGACCCCCGATAGCTCTCTGATGGGGGAGAGCGGGGGCGGTTAGGGCGTCATTGTTGTTTACGGCCGTAGTACAAAGATCAGGTGATCGGGAGACAGTGCTAACGAGAGGAAGGGTCGTCGTTTACGCTCACTTTAATTGACCCCCCACCCCCACCCCCCGCCCACCCGCCCGCAGCGAGGAAGCATTGTAGTAGTACCCGTCCTGGATCAAGTAAGTACTGTGTCAAACGGAACAGGCGTTCAGGTACTAAAGTAACTAGCGGATACACACATGGCCCCTTCCCCCCTCGTCACAGTCCCTGCTAGGAGGACACTACAGATTGCTTGTCCTGATGCCCCTCTCATCCCACCCTCCCCCCCGCACGTCCGCGAGGAGGGCTTTGTGGGGGGGGGGTGATTCGTACTGTGGGGGTGGGGGGGTGATTCGTTGCACTATGGAGCCTCCATCGCTTTGGATCGCAATTAAAAGAAAAGTGAAAAGTATGGCAGTGTCTTGCTGGAACAACCCGAACTTGGGTTTACAATTAACGATGAAATGTGTCCTAAACATGGTTAATTAATGACTACCGTTCATTCAGAGAGTACGGCTTCGTATGACGAAGTAAAGGAAAAGAGTTTCAAAGCTGTTTATGGCCTGGCGGCGGTCTTAATTAGCAAATTTATTTTTCTCGCCTCGTTATTCACCCCTACGGTATGTTTTGTCCCGTATTCCTTTTAAAATGTACATATTTAATCTCTCAAAAGATATTCGTCTAACTCGTACCATGATCTTGTTTTTTTCCTTCGTCTCCTTGTTCTTTGTCTTCACCCTCCAGTCATGTAGTAGGCCCTTGGTCCCACAAATATTATGAATGAACACACACACACACACACACCCACACACACACACACACACACACACACACACACACACACACACACACACACACACACACACACAGAGAGAGAGAGAGAGAGAGAGAGAGAGAGAGAGAGAGAGAGAGAGAGAGAGAGAGAGAGAGAGAGGGTGGGGGGAGGGAGGGAGGCGCAGCTTCCATACAGCCATCCGTCTATCCATCCGTCTAGATTGGGACACCTACTCATCAGCATCATCGTCGTCGTCGTCGTCTTCCAACCCCCCAAACCTTTTATTCGTCCTCTTCTTCCTCTTCCTCCCAATCTTGTCTTCCTCCTCGTCCTCGCAGCCATGTCCTCCTCTGTTTCCCCTTCCTCCCTACCTCACCCTCTTTCTCTTCATCCCAAACTCGTCCTCCTCCTCCTCCTCCTCCTCCTCCTCCTCCTCCTCCTCCTCCTCTCCCCCTTCCTCGTTCCTTATCTTCCTTCCCTCCTCCCCACCTCGTCCTTCCCCACCCTCATTCCTTATACATCTTCCACCCAACCTCCTCCTTCACCTTCCCATTCTTCCTTTCTCTCTTCCACACCTTCTTCCTCCCCTCCTGCCCTTCCTCATCTTCTCCAATATCCTCAACTACATTCCTTCCCTATTCCTCCTCCCCATTTTCCCCTCCCTCCTACCTCCTGCTCCTGGAGTGAAGGAGCCTCGGATTTGTTTACACGAGGCGATTGTCTCTCCCTCCCTCCCCCCTCCCCCCTCTTCTCTTCATAACGACGTCTTCCTGTCGGACCCCCGGGCGGGCCTACTCCCCCCCCCCACACACACACTTTAGTGGCCCTTTTCCTACTTCCTGCCTTCCTGCCCTCCATACTTCCTTATCCCCGTACCACCTCCACCATCCTGGTACCTACTGCGCTACTCCCTTGAGTGTTGGAATGAGGAAAATGACGAAAAAGAGGCATCAAGGGGAAAATTGATGATGCGGGCACACGTCACCGCTCCCGTCCCACTGTCTTTGTTTTTTCATGTGCGCTTTACTTTTTCCCCCATTGCCTGCAGTTATATTATAATGCGGTATATTTTCAGAAGTTTATGATTCCCTTGTCGCCACTTGTATATATATTTCTCTTCTCCTCGGATAGTCCCTATTTGTATTCGGATGATTCCTGTGCGTTTTTTATTTAATCTAATTTTATGCATTATGAATTGCAAATAGGGTTGATGAAAGTATTGGGATAGTTTGTACACAGAAAGAACGAGGGAAGAAAAATTGTTAAAAGGTGTGGAAGGCAGAGGTGGATGGCGTGAACACAAGGGGGCGACCGAGGATGAGATGGATGGGATGAAAGGGGCGTTAAGCAAGAGAGGGATGTCTGTTGAGCAAGGAAGGGAGCAGGCAGGAGATAGAGGTGTGGAGAATATCTCTATAGATGACGCTGAAGGAAGGGAGGGAGTGGGTGGGGGATGGGGGTGTTTAGGAAGTGGCTGTGTGCGAATATTTTGACGCAGTCCGAAGGGATTTCTCCCTGTCTGCCAATTTTCTGCATGAGGGGAAGGAGAGTGGGCGGGGGGTCGCCGATGAAGTGAAGCGGCTTTGCTTTGGATGTGCTGTGTTTTGCTATATTGCTTCTGACCCAGGGCAGTGGGCGGGATACAGGGGTGACCCGTCATCCACGAGGCGCTAAGATGGTAGGGGGGAAGGGTGGTGGATGGGTGGGAGTGGAATGGGTGGAAGTAGGTACGTGCCTTTTGACTTTGGCCACTTACTCTGCTTCTCTCCACCCATTCTCCTTGGTATATAGATAGCTAGATGAATTGCAAGCATTTTTGTGTGTATATGTTTATAGTACATGATATACTTGTATTCTTTACATGATTTTTAATTTCTTTCTTTATTTTGCAGGTAAATACGAGGGAAGATGGTACTGGTGGTGAGTACAAGAAGCCCATGGCGCTATCATAGTTTAATTAGCCTCCCCGTAGGTGCAGGGGAACGTCTTGGAGTATGATGATGATGAGTTACATGGAGTTGTATGGACAAACGAACAGCAACAGACCTGTTGGTACTTGCATGACTGTTCCGGTACTTAACGTGTTATTATTGTAATTACTAATACTGTTACCATCACTACCATTACCATCATTATCATTATTTATTTATTTTTTCTTAATGTGTCTAGAAGTAAACAATTTAGTCTAGGATTTGTAACTAAGAGGAGGAGGAGGAAGAGGAAGAGGAGGAGGAGACGGGGAAAGGTAAATATGAAAGATGGTGTGGGTGTGGGGATGGGTGTGGCCCGATGAGGGAGGAGCGAGAGAAGAGAGTGAAAGAGAATGGAACTGAAGAGTGGGGTTAAATGAATGGAGCGCCTAATGCAGGTTCGGTTTTCGAGTCCTTGAGAATCAGCATGAAGGACGACCGGTTTGAGAATTGACATGCGATTTTCAACCTCTTAGCGTTGTGACGCCGGCATTTATTGCCATTGTTGTTATTCTGCTGAACACCGCTGAGGAGGGGCCCTCCCTCGATTGAACGAGATTCTATACAAAGGATTACAAAGGCGGAGCATGCCGACAGGAGACCTTTTGATCCATATCTGGGTCGGATGCGAAAAAAAAAATCATATTAATAATAAAATAATAAATAAAAACTATAATAATGTAAATAACAAATAAAATACATAAATAAATGCATAGGTATAGTTAAATAATAAACAAACAGGTAAATAGTAAATGATAATAAATTGACATAACTAATAATAAATGAAAATCAGACAGACAAATGATAACAAAACAAAAACAAATAATATAAGATAAATTATAATCATTACAGCATCTTACTTAGGTATTTATCTAAATGATTCTTAAAGCTTCGAACTGAACTACATTGCACTACCTGTGCAGGAAGTTTATTCCATTCATTTACTACTCGGTTGGCAAAGTTGTTTCTACCTACTTCCAAATTGAATCTATTTCCGGACAGTTTGAGACCATTGTTTCTTGTCTGATTCTCATTCATTGTCACTTTTGATGTTGTCAATTCCCTTTAAAATCTTAAAGACCTATAGCGGCAGTCAGAAGTAATGCACACAATTGAATAACAGTAGGAGGATAGTTAGGGGATGTGTTCAAGTGGACCAGCGGCCGCACTGTCAAGAGTAAACAAAATGTCGCAAAGGTGGTGTCTGGTTAAAATAGAAAAAGAAATCATTGCCAACGGCGAGATTGACATTCGGGATCGCCCTTGTTTGGAGGTAGTTGAGTGTGGCCCCTCGTAGGGTGCCCCCCCCCCCCTTCGAACTCTGGTGCTCTAGGGAGTCGAGGACTCTGACCCTCTGCTTGGTAGAAATGGCCCGGTGGCAGCCCGAATGAAGACCACTTTCCACCGCTTTCCGAGGTGGAAAGTTTGTTCTTGTACAGGGACCAGAGTGAGACTACGCGTGTGCGGGGAGAGGGAAGGAGGGAGGGAGGGAGGGGGAAGGGAGGAGGTGGAAAGGAGAATGAGTGAGATCCTTAGAAGAAAGGAATGAAGGAAGGCAGGCAATTAGAATAATCGAGAGAGAGAGAGAGAGAGAGAGAAGAGGCGGCAGGCGGCGACGGAGCGTCTGAAGTTTGTTTACCAGGACAGAGTTGGGTGACGATGGAGGAGAAGCTGGTGGTGATGGTGGTGGTGGTGGTGATCCTGTTGTTGTTGATGGTGATGTGTCTTGAATGTCCGTCTTCGAGGTTTCCTTGTGTGTGTGTGTGTGTGTGTGTGCGTGTGTGTGTGTGTGCGTGTGTGTGCGCGCGCGCGTTTTCATTTATCTCTCTTCCTCCCACACTTTCTTAACTTTGTTTTTAATGTGAAGGAGGACTCCCCCTCCCCCCCACCCAATATTCCACCGCTTTCATCAAGGGAGGGAGTGACGGAGGGTATTTTTTTTTACACGTCCCTACTGCTGCTGTTATGAGTAAAATTAGACGTACTAAAGTGTGCGAGATCTCGCAGTCAATCATCATCTTCGTGTATTTCGACCACCCAATCACCTCCATCTCCCCATCTCCTCCTCCCTCCCCCTTCTTCCCCCTTCCCCCTCCTCCCTCCCCCTTCCCCCCTCCTCCCTCCCCCCCCCTTCCCCCCTCCCTCCCCCTTCTTCCCCCTTCCCCCCTTCCCCCCTCCCTCCCCCTTCTTCCCCCTTCCCCCCTTCCCCCCTTCTTCCCCCTTCCCCCCTCCCCTCCCCCTTCTTCCCCCCTCCCCCCTTCCTCCCTTCCCCCTCCTCCCTCCTCCCTCCCCCTCCCTCCCTTCCCCCTCCCTATCTTCCCCCTTCCTCCCTCCCTTCCCCCTTCCTCCCTTCCCCCTTCCTCCCTTCACCCTTCCTCCCTCCCCCCTTCCTCCCTCCCCCTTCCTCCCTCCCCCTTCCTTCCTCCCCCTTCCTCCCTTCCCCCTCCCCACAATGTCCCACCACCCGCATGTACCCCATCCCCCTTTTTTCTTTCATTAATTTCGCACTTTTCACCCCCATCTCACCCTTCACACTTTCTCACCTCGTCCCCCTGTCGCACCCTCTGACACCCACCCTTCCACCCACTCTGATCACGTGTCCCACTTGAAACAATGTTCAAGGTTGCTGCTGCTGCTGCCACGACCGCTGCCATTACCGTCATCATCATCATCTCCGCCGTCACTTTTCAGAAATCTTGTCAAAACTGACACTTCACTCTCAACCCCGAGACTTCTTAGAAGCCCCACTCCGCCCCCGCCAAACCCATCCTCATCGTTCTTCTCCTCCTCATCTTCTTCCTCCCCCTCCTCCTCTTACTCCTCCTCTTCTCCCACCTCCTCTTCCTACTCCTTTCTTCTTTTCCTCTTCCTATTCCTCATCTTCCTCCTCCTCCTTCCTCCTATACCTCCACCTCATCCTTATCTTCTTCCACCATCTTATCCTTACCTTGCTGCTGCTCCTCCTCCTCCTCCTCTTCCTCTTCCTCTTCTTCCTCCTCCTCCTCTTCCTCCTCTTCCTCCTCCTCTTCCTCCTCCTCCTCCTTCCTCCTCTTCCTCCTCATCTTCCTCCTTCCTCCTCCTCCTCCTCCTCCTCCTCGCATCACATCACATCACATCTATACTACCGCTATCACTGCCAGTACCACCACAGACCTCTGCCAGCACCTGTGTTGTGTCCAGCAGCCCAAGAGGCGACAGGTACTCTTCAAAGGCAGTTGGAGCAGACCAGACGCCACAACCCTTAAATTAAAGGACACTTGCTGTGATGACAAGTACCCAGACTTAAGGGTCCACTGCAGGACCACGGACCTGTCCTCTGTCGGGCGAGGGGGAGGGGGGAACGGCCTATGTACCTCACAAGTTGGATTAATTCGGAGTAAAACTGCCTCCTGGAGCGCACGAGGTGCCTGCGGGAGGGGAGAGGTGTTCACTGTATTCAACGTTTGTCCTAGCGCCCCCCCCTCCCCCAATCATAAACCTTCGCTACTACCCACCACCACCACCACCTCTACGCCCTTGACCACAGGAGGACCATCCCCATCCTCTACGGCCAGCAAGTACTCGTGGACCACCCATGCACTAGCGGTAGCCACCACCCATAGTAGACCAACTCGACCAGGCACCAATAGTTGACCAAGTCGACCAAGCACCCATAGTTCATCATGTGCTCTGGGACCATCACCACCACCACCACCACCATCATCACCACCACCACCATCACCACCACCACCACCATCATCACCACCATCACCACCACCACCACCATCATCACCATCATCACCACCATCATCATTATAACCGCCGCCATGACCACCTCCGACGATGAGCAACCAGTTCGTGCAAATCCTTTCGACTTTGTGTCTGCACGCGCGTTTGTGTGTGGGGTGACCTGACCCGATCTCGTCAGGACGTCCATAAGTCGGTCGACCTGACCTCTTCGCCTGCGACCCATCACCCTGAGGTGCCGTCGTGCGCCACCCTGCGTCACTTGGTGGGGAGAAGTATCAGTCGTCGTCATTAATAATAAAATAATAGGTTTATTGAAATAGCAGTGATACACTGACAATAGTACAATGCAGTAGTTATGAGTAATACGCATAGTCTAAGTTCTACAGTGATACGCTGACAATAATGCAATACAGTAATTATGAGTGATATGCCTAGTCTAAGTTTTATAGTGTGTGTGTGTGATTCACCATGGTCTTGGATCACGTGTTGGACTCGTGATCGACATTTATTAACCTCCCGGATGAGAGCTCAGAGCTCGTATGACCGATCTATGTGTTATGCTGTGACCTTACACGCACACACACCCGACTCCCCGCCCACGAGAGCTGGAGTAACACCCCGCAGCGCAGCGCTACAGATTATTTCAGCCGTGGGCGGGAGTCGAACCCGGACCGCCGTAGTGGCAGGCGAGAACTCTAACCACAGCGCCACGAGGGTGTGTGTGTGTGTGTGTGTGTCTGTCTGTCTGTCTGTGTGTGTGTGTGTGTGTGTGTTGGACAATGTGTTCCCACGACGGACGCAAGTCCTCCTCTCCTCCTCACCTTTGGTTTCTGCTGTCGTCGTGAGACTGGTCATT
Source organism: Oratosquilla oratoria (assembly GCF_046742065.1). Taxonomy (NCBI): domain Eukaryota; kingdom Metazoa; phylum Arthropoda; class Malacostraca; order Stomatopoda; family Squillidae; genus Oratosquilla; species Oratosquilla oratoria. Next base: position 42,320,267 of record NC_134794.1, on the reverse strand, counting down.
AGTGGGTCGGTTGGATGATCCCCCCCCCCCACCTCATCGTTTTCCTTTGCATGCAGAAACTTCTCCTTTGTGGTGGGGCCTTCTGGGTGTTCGGAGTAAAGGTGGGGGGTGGGGGGAGAGGCCGTCGTTTGGGTCGAGGAGAGGGTAGCTGAGGTCTCCGGTATGAGCTCCCCCCCCCCCCTACACACACACTTCGCCCCTGGTTCGTTTCTCGCTCGCTAGGTCTCTCTATCTCTCTCTATATGTATATGTGTGTATGTATATATATATAATATATATATATATATATATATATACGATAATTTTTGACAGTCGCATGCAGGATTCGAACCCACTGCTACCGGCCACCCGTAAGATCACCTTCACAGAGCCTTAGCCCAGTACACCAACAGAGAAATTATCGGATTGATGTCGCTGTTACTAGCGAATTTCTCACACACACACACACACACACACACACACACACACACACACACACACACACACACACACACACACATATATATATATATATATATATATATATATATATATGATGAAGGTGGAAAAAGAAGTCACGGGTCTAGTTCCGAGTTCCTGAGTTTATTCCTGACCGGTTTCGCTCTATGCTTCTTCAGAGGAATGTGAAGAAGCAAAGAGCGAAACCGGTCAGGAATAAACTCAAAAACTCGGAACTAGACCCATGACTTCTTTTTCCACCTTCATCAACTTGTCACAATGTATGAGCATATATATATATATATATATATATATATATATATATATATATATATATATATATATATATATATATATACATACACATACATACATACATACATACACATCATTTTTCTATCGCTCCTTGGTAGTGGTCGTTGTGGAGCGACCCGAGTTTGGGCTCGAGGGCGGGGGATGGGAGGGGAGGGGTGGGTTATTGCCCGGAGCCGTCCATCCGTCCCCGGCCGACCAGCCACCTCGTTTTACTGGACATGCGCGCGCGCGCACACAGCTTCACCATCACCGTTACCACCGCCAGTCATTATCATCACGGTGGCCACCATCACTAATAACATCACTACTATTACTACAACTTCTCCACTTCCTCGTTTCCCTTCATCCCTCGACCTGTATCTCACCTTCCCTCCACTCCCCTCCACTCCCCTCCCCTCCTCACCATCATCCTACCCTCTTCTCTTTTCCCTTCCATTCCCCTACCTCGTACCCCCATTCCCCTCTTCCCTACCCCCTACCCCCTAACCCCTACCCCCTACCCCCTTCTTCCGTACCCCCTATCCCCTATCCTTCTTTCCCCTATCCTTCTTTCCCCTATCCTTCTTTCCCCTATCCTTCTTTCCCCTATCCTCCTTTACCCTATCCTCCTTTACCCTATCCTCCTTTACCCTATCCTCCTTTACCCTATCCTCCTTACCCTACCCCCTCTCCCCTACCCCCTCTCCCCTACCCCCTCTCCGCTACCCCCTCTCCCCTGCCCCTTCTCCCCTACCCTTTCTCCCCTACCCCCCCTCTCCCCAACTCCCCTCTCCCCAGCCCCCTCTCCCCAGCCCCCTCCCCAACTCCCCTCTCCCCAGCTCCCCTCTCCCCAACTCCCTCTCCCCAGCCCCCTCCCCCATCTCCCCTACCCCCCTCTCCCCTACCCCCCTCTCCCCAGCCCCCTCCCCAACTCCCCTCTCCCCAGCCCCCTCCCCAACTCCCCTCTCCCCAACTCCCCTCTCCCCAACTCCCCTCTCCCCAACCCCCCTTTCCCCAATTCCCCCTTTCCCCAATTCCCTCTTTCCTTTCTCCCCTCTCCCTTCTCCCCTCTCCTAACCCCACCCATATGCATTTCCCCCTCTCTTCACCTCTCATGTTTTCCCCTCCTCTTCCTCGTTTGCCTTTGCCCCCGCGGTAGCTCTGACTGACGCACGTATTAATGTAATCGTGTGCTTGGAAAAAAAAAAAAAAAAAAAGTGGCCGCAGGTGTGTCCGGTTGGTTGTCGTCATTCGCGTTTTACACTTAGGAAGAGTGTTAGAGACTACGTGTGGGAGCGTGAATGACCAGGGAAGTGCGTGCGCGTGCGTGCGTGCCTGTTAGCTTGTAAACACGCACGTGTCTGACAGGTTTTGGGGACACAGCTCCTGGTGGGTCGTTATCAGTCATTCCGAGACTGATCGCGCATGATTGTGTCAACTTGTGCACGTTACTCCTGCAAACTTCTATAGCATCTCTTCCATCTGCCTGGCTTCCACCGTCCACGCTTACCATCGCTTGTCGTCCAGAGTGCCATCCTGACCTGACCTGACCTGACCTGCCCATTTTCATTTCCACTTTCATTTTTGTTCCTCCATCCCGCCCTCTTCCCCAAACTTCCCCTCTCCCTCCCCGTCTGTCACGGTTATTCCCAATATTGATCTCTTCCCCATGGCGTTCTCCCTGTGTGTATTCCTCAACTTCGCTGCCTCCATCTTTGGCAGTTTCAACATTTCTCAACCACCGAGGCGCCTCCTTCCATTTCCTTCCCCTTCTCCCCTCCCCTATTCAATTTCCTCCCCACCCACCCCCTCTTTCATATCCTCCTTACCTTGTCCATCCCTTCCCTCCCCCTTTTTCCACCCATCATTTCCCCCCTCCCCTCCCCTCTTATCTTCCCATACATCCCATTCCCTCCCCGCTTCCCTTGCATTACCTTCCCTCTTTCCCCTTCCCTTCCCCCTTCACCCTTTACCCTTCTTTCCGTCCATTCCCCCCCCCCCTCACCAGCCCCTCCCGTCCTCAGTTCGGCTCAACTCGGTAACGGTCATTTTTATGCATTTAATTCTTTATTACTCGTTTGCTTAGATGTGTGCGTTTGAGAGTTTTGTTCTCCGGAGAAGAATGTTTTGTTTAATTGAGAAAGGGGGACGGTCAGAACAAGCTTTAGATTGTTCTCCCGCGGCGAATATGATGCGTTGGCGCGCCGCGTACTACTACTGCTGCTGCTGTTGTCACTCTGGAGGAAGGAGGCCCCTGACTAAGGATATTTTCTGAGCTGAGAGGAAACCTGCCGAAGGCGTCCCCCTCCCTCCCCCTCTTCCTATCCATCCCGTCCGACGGCCGGCCTTGGGGTGCCTGAATGGATTCTTCTGCCTGGAAGAGGAGGCGGTTCGGCCATCGGTAAAGTCTTGATGAAGCCTTGGTCTGGTGTCTTGTGTTGGTGTGGGAGTGTCGGTCGGCAGCTGAAACTAGTAAAAGGAGAAGAGTAGTCTCTGGTTGTCGGTTTTCCTTGTATTTGGAAAGGTGGAGGAGGTACAGGCGAAGTGGAGAAAGGGAAATCTTGGACCCAGTTCGAGGACGACCGAATGTGAACCCACCGGGGTTGCACCTCCGAATTGAGATGAGAAAACTTGACGAGGTTTTGACGTGATTTTCTCGTACTTCAGTCAGGAACTGTCTCTTGTAGCAGATGTACACGCCGTCAGTCCCTATTTTTATTTGTGTGTATTTTTTTTTTTTTTTTCTCTCTCTCTCTCTGCCCTATGCTCTTGTCCTGTTTATCGATCTGCAAGCATCTTTCCATTAGCTCTGTTACCTTTGATGAACTCGGATGCCTTGGAATGTTCTTACTGTTGTTTGTATGGGGTTGTGTTGCTAGTATCTGTACGGTCTTTCAGTATTAGGTTGTCTTCTATCCTTTGCATTGTACCCTTCATATCTGCTTCCTTTGATATGATAGTCTATATTGTTGTCGTGAAGATCGTGCCTGTCCTCGAGCCTTAATACCTACCATCCTCCTACCCTCTTTGTGAGCCGGAACTCCTGCTCCTCCCTCTTCCTCTTTCTCCTCCTCTCTTCCTCCTCTTCCTCCTCCTCCTCTCCTCTTCCTCCTCCTCTTCCTCCTCTTCCTCCTCTTCTCGATCTCCTCCTTCCTCTTCTTCCTCCTCCCCCTCTTCCTTCCTCGTCCTCTCCTCCTTTTTCTCTCTCCTCTTCTCCTTCTCTTCCTTCTCTTCCTCCGCTTCCTTCTCCTCTCCCTCTTCCTCCTCTCTCCTCTTCCTCCTCCTCTTCTCTCCTCTTCCTCCTCCCCTCCTCCTCCCCTCCTCCTCCTCTTCCTCCTCCCCCTCCTCCTCCTCCTCCCCTCCTCCTCCTCCTCCTCCCCTCCTCCTCCTCCTCCCCTCCTCCTCCCTCCTCCTCTCCCCCTCCTTCCGAGGAGTGTAAGGGCCTGCCTGTAGAAAGTCCCTCTCCCGCTCGCGTCATGCCCTGGCTCGCTAGTGCCCATTTCTCCTGTTGACATCTGCGCATGCGCGTCCTCGCAGACACACAGGTGTGGCTAAATCTCGTTGTAGTCGGTGGAAAGACGGTTCAGCAGAAGAGGGATTGGGCAGGAGACCGTTTATATGTACAATATTGTTGGCCTGTCAGTGGGAACCCCAGCATCACCATCACAACACGGGTGCGCGCGTCTGAGGTGGTGCACATGTACATGCAAAGTTTGACACGCACGTACGTACGCACACACGCACACAATGGACAATTTATCGCCGGAAAAAAAGTATTATCAAGATAACAAGGTACACTTTGATTGTTGACGAGCCTAAGAATCTCATACCACTGGCTTCATGGACGAACATATGACGGGGGTGAATATAGTCCAAAATCGTGACTCGCTCCAGATTAGACTATGCTGCAGTGACGTCCCCCTCCCGCCCCTCTCCCCCACCCGACATAGATAAATGTGCAAACAAGTAAATAGATAAATGAATAAATAAAGCGAATAAACAGAATTAGATTGCAAAGAGCAATGACTAAAATGGTTCCTAGTCTAGATAATAAATCGTATGATTAAACTGGAACTGCTAGCATTAGAAGGAAGGGTTTGTATGATAGGCGATGGTCGGAAAAAAAAAAAAAACACTGCATCGTGAAGAGCGACTGCCTCCCGCCCCCAATGGTGGTCTGAACGGGCAGTCCTCCCAGTTCTAGGGGCCCTCCTCCTCCTCCTCGTCCTCTTCCTCCTCGTCCTCGTCCTCTTCCTCCTCGTCATCTTCCTCTTCCTCCTCGTCCTCTTCCTCCTTCTCTTCCTCTTCCTCCTCGTCCTCTTCCTCCTCCTCTTCCTCTTCCTCCTCGTCCTCTTCCTCCTCCTCTTCCTCTTCCTCCTCTTCCTCCTCCTTCTCTTCCTCCTCTTCCTCCTCCTCCTTCTCTTCCTCCTCTTCCTCCTCCTCCTCTTCCTCCTCCCTCCTCCTCCTCCTCCCTCCTCCTCCCTCCTCCTCTTCCTCCTCCCTCCTCTTCCTCCTCCCTCCTCCTCTTCCTCCTCCCTCCTCCTCTTCCTCCTCCCTTCTCTTCCTCCTTCTCTTCCTCCTCCTTCTCTTCCTCCTCCTCCTCCTCTTCCTCCTTCTCTTCATCTTCCTTCTCTTCCTCCTCCTCCTCCTCCTCGTGTCTCCTTTTGCACTCCTCCCTTTCCTGTCTTTTTGCTCAACCACCACCACCCCTTCCTGTCTCCTCTCGCCCTCCCACCTTCCTATCTCCTCTCGCCCTCCCTCCTCTCCTGTCTCCTCTTGCTTCCCCCCTCCCCTCCTCCTGTCTCTTACTGTCCTACCTTTCGCCTTCCCGTCTCCTTGGGTGATTTTTAACGCTTATCGCCTACTCCCGGCACCTCCAGAATCTGCTGGTCTCTCTTCAGCACCTACTATCCTCCCCCCATCCCCTCCTGCACCTCTTCCTTCCACATCACCCCATAAGTTGTGATTGTAGAAGGGTTGGTGTGCAGAAGAGGCAGCACAGACTTAAAGGGAGCCGGCAGGCAGTAGGCCGTAGGCAGCAGCCAGGTGGCACTAGACAACGACAGCCAGGTGGCACTGGACAACGAGTGCCAGCAACCCAGGGGCCCAGAACTCGAGAAACCACCTGTTACAAAGCAGTCCTCCCTGTTCCTTGTGCAAGGGGACATATGCCCGGGCGGCTGACAGTCACCAGTAACCGATAGCGGTCGCACCTTAGTCTCTGTAGTCACGAGGAGGCGTCATGGCCGAACGTGCCACAGCGGCATGCTTGGGCGCTGAGCAAAGGTGACAGCAACGCGCCTCGTCCTCGATCCTTGTCCGGAACGGTTCTCCGCCTGCACGTAGTTATGATTCACCTCGGTATTGGATCACTTGTTGGACTCGTGATCGACAGCCATCACCCTCCTGGATGAGAGCTCAGAGCTTGTATATATATAGCCTTATCTATTGGTAATGTGACCTACACACACACACACACACACTCACTCACACACTCACACACACACTCACTCACACACACACACACACACTCACACACACACACACACACACTCGCCGCAGTGGTAGCGTTTGCAACTGCTAACTCAGCAGTCCGAGTTCGAATCCCGCCCAAGGTTGAAATAATTTCAGAATCGCTGCGCTGCGAGCCGTTAATCCAACTCTCGTGGGCGGGGAGTGTTTGTGTTTGTGTGTTAGGTCACAGTATTACCCATAGATCGGTCATACATGAGCTTTGAGCTCTACTCCGGGAGGGTAGTAGCTGTCGGTCACGAGTCCAGCACGTGATCCAAGACCATGATGAATTACACAGACAAGCTCACAGAATTCTTTGCCCACCAGTGTTATTGGAAGGGGCGCAACGGAACTTTTGTGCACCACACGTGATGCACCCTTTACAGGAACGGTGACGATGTTGCTGTCCTAGTAGGAGGAAGAGGTAGAGAAGAGGAGAGAGAGAGAGAGAGAGAGAGAGAGAGAGACAGACATGCGGATTTTAATCTATGATGTGGGCCAAACCTGAGACCAGTGCCGGTTACGTGGGGGCCCTGGGTCTCCTACAGAAACGACCTGAGGTAACAGATGATGATGATGATGAAGTGTTCAGTGTGCCACGTCGAAAAGGTGTTTTGGTGTTCGGTGGCGGCGGCGGCGCGAAGAGAGGGAACGTCTCCATCGCCTCGCCCCCTCGCCAGCCCCGCCCCGGCACAGGGGGGCGTGGTTTTGTGAAACCGGCGGTGGGTAAGGGGGTTGCAAGGGTGAGGTGAGGTTAGGCAATCCTCCTTGTCGTTGTTATGTTTTTTTTCGCCAATCCCGGGGTTCTGTCTTTGAGAGCCTTCCAGAGGCAAGCTGTTCAAATGTAGTAACTGGACTAAGGGAGCGGCGTGTGCGAGTTACTGCCTGCGTGGTTTCCTGCGTGTGCATGCAGATGCTCGTATACGAACTGGCCTTCATGCACGAGAGGAAAGGTGGAAGGTGTTGGAGTCGCTGATCTCAGCGTTGCGTCTTCTTCTCGAGGCCAACTTTTGAACGGCTTTGTAAACTCACTTGTACGACTGCGACCAAGTGCTCGCCCGGAGACCTTCCACCTGCCGGCGGGCGTCCCCCCCTTCTGTCGTGTACACGCATGCACACGTACATGCGCACACGAAACACGTCCACACACGTAAATAAAATAATGAACAGGGAATGTGTGTGTGTGTGTCTGTGTATAGGTGTGTGTAGGTGTGTGTGTTTGTTTGTTTAGGGAGCCGGACAGTGTGTGAGTGTGTACTTGATATGGACGTGTTTAGTAGGGTCCTAAGGTTTTAAGCCAAGTAGTGTGTGGCCACACACTGTGTGACGGCGGCGGGGTAGCAGCGGCGGCATATATGTGCTTACACGGCGCATTGCATTATTTTTGTCTATAAAGGGTCGCGCTTGTACGGTTGCTCTTTGAACTCGCTCGTCGATCTCTGCCTCCTGTGTGTAAGTGTACTGCATGTGCCTCCTCGCGCCTTTACTGCCTCCTCGGGATCTCTCATCGATCATCGGGAAAGTGAAGAAGAACGACGACGACGACGACGACGACGACATACACGTTGCTTCCACGCAGACACTTGGCTTCCTGACAGAGAAGTGAGGGGTGGGGGTGGGGTCTAGTGTTTGCGCGCGAGCGTGCTTGAATGTATGCGTGTGCTTGACTGTGTGTGTGTGTTTGTGTGTGCTTTATGTGTGTTTGTTTGTGTCTCCTACCCTCCTCCCCTCATCTCCCCGTCTTCCTCCTTTCTCCTCTGTGGTACGAGTAACCTTGTGTGTGTGTGTGTGTGTGTGTGTGTGTGTGTGTGTGTGTGTGTGTGTGTGTGCACGCGCGCGAGCTTAGGTGTGTGTGCGTTCGTGCGCGCTTTGTGTGTGTACACGCGCATGAGCTTGGGTGTGTGTGTGTGCGGGTGTGCGCGATTTGTGTGTGCGTGCGTGCGTGCGTGCGTGCGCGCGAGTGTGCGTGATTGGGTGTATGTACAGGTTTCGTGTGGAGACACATACTCGATGGCGCTGTGGTAGAGTTCCCGGCCATCCACTACGACGGTCCGGGTTCGAATCCCGCCCAGGGCTGAAATAATTCCAGTATCGCTGCGCTGCTAGTCGTTTCTCCAACTCCCGTGGGCGGGGAGTTGGGTGTATGTGTGCGTGTAAGGTCACAGCATTACCCATAGATCGGTCATATATAGCTCCGAGCTCTTCTCCGGGAGGGAAATGGCTGTCGATCACGAGTCCAACACGTGGTCCAAGACCATGGTGAATCACCACACACACACACACACACACACACACACACACACACACACACACACACACACACACACACAAATATGTGGAAATTTGGCAGTCTTAGGGATGTGTCCAATACTTGTACTGCCTAAAATCTGGGGGGGGGGGAATTAACCCCCCTCGGGGGAGGGGGGGGGTTGGAACATGCAGGCAGACAGTGCCAGCGAGCCGTGGTTTTCTGCACAGAAAACGAACAAATGTACATGTAATTTCATGCGTGTTGCTTACATATCCCTTTACATTCGTACTGATGCTGCACTGCGTGCATGCAGTCATGCATGCATGAAGGCAGGGCAGGCAGCGCTACTTGAACTTTCCGTGCAATTCCTTTGTTTGCAAATTATCTCTGCTTTTATTGTGGCGGTGGCGGCGGTGGTGACGGAAGTCTGATACCTCGGGGGGCGGGGAGGGGGCGTGGCGGCGTGACGTCATTCATGTGTAGGCGTTTGTAATGGAAGGACAAGTGACGACGACTGAGATTGCGATAGTTGGTGACGATCGCAAGGATGACGGTGATGAACGATCGCTGGTGGTGACGTAACGACGGTGATAGAGGAGCGAATTTGTAAGGTGGTGGTGGTCGTGGTGGTTTCACTGGTGGACAGGAGGGGGCTAATGGGAGGGGGGGGGGCTGAAGATGCCGTTTCTGGGAGGGAAGCGGCAGCGGCGGAGGCGACTTCCCTGACATAATTCTTGCTTTTCCCGCCATTGTGTGTTGCCCCTGCCGACTCCCTAACTCCCTAAACCCCCACCCCCCACCCCCCGTCCCGTCTCCTGCATTCCACCCTACCACCTCGATGAATTGGTGCAGTGGAGTGAATAGTGTGGAAGGTGTCATCGTCAGCTGTTATATGCATTTCGAGTGTGGACGACAAAAGTGTGGTGGTGATGGTGGTGGTGGTGATGGTGGTGGTGGTGGTGGGCGCGCAGGTGTGGTACGTGGTTGTGGTGTGTCGAGTCGAAAGTGGTGGTTAGTGGTGATGCACGCGTTAAGAGGCTGACCTGCATGTGGCGGTATTTATGATGGTGGTGGTGGTTTTGTAGTGATGGCGGGATGGTGGTGGTTGACTGTTACGAAATTATCGCATTAAGTGTCCCCGATTTTACCTTCAAATTCTCGCTCTTCCTTCCTTCTCCTCTTCCCCTTCTTCTACCCCCTTACTCCTTCTCCTCTCCCCCAACCTCCTCTCCTTCCTTCTCTCCCCGTCTTCCTCCTCCTTCATCTCGCCGTCTTACCCCTTCGTTATCTCGCAGTCTTCCTCCTTCGTCATCTCACCGTCTTCCCCCTCCTTCGTCATCTCACCGTCTTCCCCCTCCTTCGTCATCTCACCGTCTTACTCCTCCCTCGTCATCTCACCGTCTTACTCCTCCCTCGTCATCTCACCGTCTTCCCCCTCCTTCGTCATCTCACCGTCTTACTCCTCCTTCGTCATCTCACCGTCTTACTCCTTCGTCATCTCACCGTCTTACTTCTCCCTCGTCATCTCACCGTCTTACTCCTCCCTCGTCATCTCACCGTCTTACTCCTCCTTCGTCATCTCACCGTCTTCCCCCTTGTTCCTCTCTTCCTCTCACCGTCCTTGATAATGTTGATATTAATAATAGGTTAAGTACCGAAACATCCATTTAAGGACCAATAGGTCTGTTGCTGTTCGTTTGTCCTCCATGTAACTTCATGTAAATTTTCCTCTCGCTATCCTCCGTCCTTCCTTCGGTCTTCGTCTCCCTCCTTCCGCTGACTCGGTGCCACTCGGTGTAGGTGTAGGTGTGTGTGTGTGTGTGTGTGTGTGTGTGTGTGTGTGTGTGTGTGTGTTTTGGGGGCGGTGAACGACCTGTGGTCATTGTACCGGTCACGTGGTCAACAAGAGGAGGCGCCACTCCACTCCCCTCCTTCCCCTCCTCTCCTCTCCCTCCCCTCCCCTCCCCCTACCCTCCTCTCCTCTCCCTCCCCCCCTCCTTCCCCTCCTCTCCCCTCCCCTCCCCCTCCTCTCCCCTCCCCTCCCCCTCCTCTCCCCTCCCCCTCCTCTCCCCTCCCCTCCCCCTCCTCTCCCCTCCCCCTCCCCTCCCCTCCCCCTCCTCTCCCCTCCCCTCCTCTCCACTCCCCTCCTCTCCCCTCCCCTCCTCTCCACTCCTCTCCACTCCTCTCCTCTCCTCTCCACTCCGATGATCGGGAAACCTTGATGGTTTGGTGGCTGGAAGTGGCAGACAACTGTATTAAACTTTTCGTGTGTTTATTTTCAGCCCTAATCAATAACCACAATTATTTTAACCTGATAACCCGGATTGATTCTCGTTGGGTGAAGGCTGTTTTATTTGCAAACCAACAAGTTCCAAAACGATCGCCAAACATCAAAACTTCTGGTAATCTGATTCTATATTTCGACCTTGGACAATGCAAACGGCGTTCTACTAGATATATTATGTTTGTGTATATATTGTATGTATGTGTTGTTTAATTTTTAAGTATTTCTCGATGAAATTTGATTTAGACACGTGTGAACATGGTGGCCTCGGGGCAACGACCTCTTTATGAAAGTGCCGTGGAGTACCGCTCGAGCGCGTTCTGCCTGTTAAAGTAGAAGGGTCAAACACACTCCGAACTCCCCCCCCCCCCACACACACACACTCACCTCCATCTTCAGGGTCGACGGCTACCCCGGCTTTTCTCTGGGTGACGTGATGAAAGTAGGAAAAGTTAATCAGTACGTTTAACACCACGTAGGACGAAAAATATATAGATATATAGATCGATAAAAAATAAATAAATAGAAAAGTAGAAATAATGAATAAAGAAATAAAACTAAACTATAACTAAATGAATAAATAAAAATAAATAAAAATAAAAAGTAATAATACTTTGAGTTCTCGGTTGTCACGTTTTATTTTTATTAATTTTAAAAACGACATTAGGCTTCTGAGGATGTGGTGTTTACAAACCACTGTCTGACCAGCCGTCCGAAAGCCCCGATTACATTTGTTGGTGGAGAGCAATGGGTTGCATGTGTGATGTGATGTGATTTGTACCAACAGAATGGTAACAGTGTAGTGAGCCCTGAAACAATGGGTTGTTTTAGAAAAAATTAAGTCACTTTATGGATGGGGATAAAAGGTGGCAAGGGATATAGAACTGGCTAATGTAGGCCTTATGGCCTCTTGCAGTCTCCTCAATTATGTTCTTACTTGGTATGATGTCGAAGTCTGTGGTCGTGGTGCTGTAACGGTGATAATGTTGAAGACTTCTCAGTTCAGCGTCCAGCGACCTGAGAGCAGTGTTGGAGTGTTGGGACTCGGGAGTCCGTATAAGGTTGGCGGCTGTCACTTCCCGGGGGAGTCGGGGGGTGAGGGAGTGAGCTCAAAACTTACTCGACGGGAGGTGTCTTTATTTGTTTTATTTTATTTTTATTTTTATTTTTATTTTATTTTTTATTTTTTTGGGGGGGGAGGGCGCTGTCACCCGTCCGAACCAACCTTATACAGTCCGGAAGAGTTCACACATGAAACAAGGTGTTGTCCACGTGATGCCACTGTTCTTAGGCGTGGCGATGCCCAGAGGGGATCTGGGAGTGAGGGGGTACTGCTCAACCTTTGGCGACGCCAGGGTGTGCCCCCAAGAAGCTGAGGGTCTCCTCGGAAGGGGAGGAACTGTGAGGTTCCGCGGTTCCCCCTGCCGAGGTGAGTGTGGCGGGCTGAACCCTCTGTGGTCGGTCGACAAAAACAGCCTCGGCCAGGGCGGCAAGCGGATGGGAAAGGGGCTGCCTATTATAACCGTTGTTGTTTTTATTGTAGCTGTTGTAGCTCTTCTTTTGCCCGACTTCTTCCTCGTTTCTGGGGCTCCTTTTTTTCTCTTGGTGATCGCGTCTTTTTTTTTCCAGCAGACACAGGAACCAATACATCCTTTCCATATTTCCTTTGTGGTGTTTTTTATATTTTTCTTGGACTACCTACCACTTCGCCCCCCTCCCGCCCTCACACTTGTTCATCTGGCAGTTGCTCTCCTAACTTGAGGTCGCCCTTCACTCCCATCTTCCCATTTTACCTTTCCTCTTTCCCTCCATTTCCGCCCTCTCCTCCCTCCTTCGCCTCCATTTTGTCTGCGGTATGGATGGCACAAATTTTATGCAGTCACTTCCTTGGGTGTGTGTGTGTGTGTGTGTGTGTTTGTGTGATTCACCATGGTCTTGGATCACGTGTTTGACTCGTGATCGACAGCTATTAAACCTCCCGGAAGAGAGCTCAGAGCTCGTATGACCGATCTATGGTTATTGCTGTGACCTTACACGCACGCACACACACACACACACACACACACACACACACACACACACACACACACACCGACTCGGTGGCACAGTTGGTAGAGCGCTGAACTGGGAAGTAGAAGTGCTCCCAGTAACCAGTTCGAATCCTGCCCAGGGCCGAAATTATTTCGGTATCGCTGTGCCTCGGGTCGTACTCTGACTCTCGTGGGCGGGGAGTTGGGTGTGTGTGTGTGTGTGCAAGGTCATAGCATTACCCATAGATCGGACCTACGAGCTCTGAGCTCTCTTCCAGGAGGGGAAATAGCTGTCGATCACGAGTCCAACACGTGATCCAAAGACCAAGTTAATACACACACACACACACACACACACACACACACACACACACACACACACACACACACACACACACACCAACTCCCCGCCCACGAGAGTTGGAGTAACAACCCGCGGCGCAGCTATAATGAAATTATTTCAGCCCTGGGCGGGATTCACCATGGTCTTAGATCACGTGTTGGACTCGTGATCGACATTTATTTACCTCTGTACAGAGTTCGTGTGTGTGTGTGTGTGTGTGTGTGTGTGTGTGTGTGTGTGTGTGTGTGTGTGTGTGTGTGTGTGACCAGACTCACGCAACATTGTTAGGAATGAATGTTGGTGTCCAGTCTTGAAAGATATTCTGAAGATTTTGTAACTTCTTCAGTCCTTCTGTTTTCCTGTTTGTTACCTTCTTTTACTTTACTGCCGTTATCTTCCATGAATAGTCCACTGCCTCCATGGCTCGCCCACCCCCCCACCCCCCTTCGACGCGATTTTGTTCTTTTTGGATGGAAACGGGTTATCGGCGATGAAGATTCCCTTCGATCTCCACCCCCCCCCTCCTCCTTGGCATCCTTCATTTTCTCTGTTCGCAACGTGAGGGGAGATGGTGGGAGGGGGGGGGAAGTGCCTTTTTCATATATATAATTTGGGAGTGAAGTATCACTCCCGTGGAAGTGATACTTCACAAAAAACAAAAAAAACAAAAAAAAAAAACAAAAAAAACAAAAAAAAAAAACGCCCCCCTCCCACCATCTTCCCTCGCGTTCCTTCCCACGACCATCCCCCGTCATTCCCTTCCATCTTACTCCTGTTCTTTCGTCCTGTCCTGCCGTTTTCGGTTTTAAGAGGTCTTCCCTGTTTTTCGTTTTTAATATGCACGGGCATGCGCGCGCGCGCGCACACACACACACACACACACACACACACACACACACACACACACACACACACACACACACACACACACACACACACACACACACACACACACACACACACACTGATTTCATACGGTACCGTCAGATGAATTTCGAATATTCGTGTGTGCAGCCAGAAAGCTTGGTGCGTGCGTGCGTACAATAGTGGCATGACTACCAGTCGTATTCTGGAACGAAATGTCAGGCCCCGAGAAAGCCCCCTGCGATAAGTAATGGGCCCATGCTTACACAGAATAGGCCCTGAAATAGTCACGAAGTTTCAGACTCGGATCGTTCAGGGTTGGAAAGCACGGCGCCCCCCCCCCCTCCCCTGTGTTTGGAGTGGGCGGGGGAGGGTAAGGGGTCGTGTAGTGGTGGATTTGAAAAGGGCATATACGGTAGTATCGCCTACTCAAGAGGCGTGACGAGGCCCAGGACCTCGCCCACTCGAGAGCCTACTTGCTCCTCTCCGTTGTCTCGCTTTTCTTAACTTGTTCTTGGACCTGGCCGGTTCGCTGGGGCAAGAGTGCCTGGGTCCTGATTTCTTGTCTGGTGCTGCCGCCTGGTAATTAATCATTCATGTTTCTCTCGAAGGAAATCATCTGTTGGAAGATTTAGAGTTGATTTGGGGGTCGTTTCAACCGCTTCACTCGCCCTGTCTGATCTGTGAGGAACGTGTGTGTGTGTGTGTGTGTGTTTGTTTGCTTGTTAGTTTATTTGTATGGTTGTGTGTTTGTGTCTGTGTGTTTGAAGTGTTTCGTTGTCTTCGGCAGTTGATATTTTACTTTATACTATTGGTCATAGATTGGCCGTAAGTATTATGCACTTCGAACAACTTTTTTCTTTATTCAGTGTGTTAACGCTTGCTTTCTCCTTGCAGGTACGTACTTGCACGATACTACGCCTGTGTTTCAACTGCGGAGAGACCCCACCCCAAGTAGGTATGACGAAAGCTACTTGTCGTTACTCCAACTCTCGTGGGCGTGGAGTTGGGTGTGTGTGTGTACGTGTAAGGCCCACAACATTACCCATAGATCAGTCATAAGAGCTCTGAGCTCTCTTCCGGGAGGGAAATATCTGTCGATCACGAGTCCAATACGCGATCCGAGACCATGGTGAAACACACACACACACACACACACACACACACACACACACACACACACACACACACACACACACACACACACACACACACACACACACACACACACACACACACACACACACACACACACACACAAACACACACACACACACACACACACACACACACACACACACACACACACACACACACACACACACAGAGAGAGAGAGAGAGAGAGAGAGAGAGAGAGAGAGAGGGGGGGGGGGAGAGAGGGAGGCTCAGGAGTACCAAGGAGAGTTGACGGAATCGTGGCAGGCACAGTGACAACACATTGGAACTACGAAGTTGACATACACTCGCCACAGGGGTGTTGACAGGTTGTGCCCGAGTCCTGCAACCGTTCTTGTGAAAGGTGTACGCTTGTGCGATGGTGACATTGTTGTCTTAAGGCTTTCCTCCGTCTTCATCCCAGCCTGGGCGGTTCAGGGCAGCTGGTATACATGCATACATACATCCATACACACACGCATACATACATCCATACACACACGCATATACTCATGTACATACATATACTTCCCATGGTGAAGGAGCGAGGAGAACGGGACAATTTTTTCCTTGGCAGGTTCGGTAAAAACTGCCGCAGTGAGGCTACAGACCGACCCACTTGCTCACTCGTGAGAGACCCGAGCCGAGCCGAGCCGAGCCGAGCCGAGCCGAGCCGAGCCGAGCCGAGCCGAGCCGAGCCGAGCCGAGCCGAGCCGAGCCTGCTAACTACCGAACTGGGGTAGTTGTAGTAGGAGTCAGGGTTTTCGCTCTCTTGGAAAAGGTGAAGATTGTTCCATCAGTTGTGCGCATTCCAGAAGAAGGGAAAGAAAGCGCGCGCGCGCGCGTGTGTGTGTGTGTGTGTGTGTGTGTGTGTGTGTGTGTGTGTGTGTGTGTGTGTGTGTGTAAATATGTATATGTATGTATATATGTATATGTGTAGGTGTGTATTACAAAGGATTACAAAGGCAGAGCATGCCGACAGGAGACCTTTTGGTCCATAACTAGGTCGGATGCGAAAAAATATAATAATAAAATTTTATATATATATATATGTGTGTGTGTATATATATATATATATATATATATATATTTGTGTGTGTTTGTGTTTGTGTTTATATATGTGTATGTATGTCATCTCGATCTTTCGCCGCAAGAAGCGACCTTCTAACCCGCTCGGCCAGAGCAGAAATGGTGACCTCAAAGGGCGCGCGCTCGCCAAGGACCGTTGCCAGTTACTGTTGGGTTGGGGAGGTTGTGGATACCCAGTGAAACTGTAGTCAACAAATATAACCAATGTATGTTTTAATCATTCAGTGTAATGAAAACATCTCTGTATTTCATATGAGCTGCTTTTTTATTTTTGATTGAAAGCTTGATGTTGAAAAATGTATCAGATACCCAGTAGCGAAAGTGTAGCTGATATTGTATACATCGGTGAGGGTAGAATTGCTATTACTAACGGTGACTCTGTTGCACATGAGCATACCTGAGCATACACGTTCTCCCAAACCTCCCTTTCCCTTCCTCCACCCTCCTCTCTCACCACCCCCTCTCCCTCCCTCCCTCCCTCCCGTCCCCAACTCACTCTTCCGCAACTCCCACCTTATCTCCCTTTTCCTTTCGGAGTCCTTTTCCCTCTCCTGCCGTCGGGGCCCTGACCAGATTTGTTCGGGTATCAGTCCTTGTCGGTTCCTTATCATCTGAAGCCGTTTGGCGCTTCATGTGCCTACGAGCCGGAGGGCGGGAGGGCGGCGAGCACCCATCAGATCCGGAACATGAGGGTCCTCTCGGAGTGCCCTCACCCCAAAAGTCCTCCTCTCCCTCCTCCGTCGCGTCCTTGAGGGTCTCCCGTCCCTTTCCCCCGTCCCTGTGGTCCCCCTCCATGTGCCTCGTGCTCTTGTACTTCACTGAACCTCCTTGCCTCGTGTCCCACTCCTCTTGTTGGCCAAATGTGGCCCCAAACGTGGTCTTCGTAACCCAGCATTCGACCATGCCCGACCTCGGCAGCACCCTCTACAGGTAGTCACGTTGGGGCAGACCAGCGGCACCTCCCAAACACCTGATGACGGGGAAATGCAGCTCCTGCAGCTACTGTTGCTGCATGACTACAAGGAAGAGACTCCTGCTTGCAGCTCCCGAGGTCGACTCTGTCCCAGTCCAATCTTCCCTTCGAATTCCTCCGGCCCCGTTCTTCCCCAGTGTTCAGCCCCCAACGTCTCGCTGCTCCTTCTTCCATTTCTTCATCTTCCATTTCTTCTTCCATTTCTTCCACTTTTTCTTTTTCTTCTTTCTCTTCTTCCTCTTCTTTTTCTTCTTTTTCTTCTTTCTCTTCTTCCTCTTCTTTTTCTTCTTTTTCTTTTTCTTCTTTTTAAGGTTTGTGGGACTCGACGCGACAATAACCAACCCTTCCTAACCTAACCATAGAAATAATTTCTTGCCTGGGAGTCTGTTAACCCCAGCCCCCTTCCCCCATGAAAATCGACCCCAGCTCACCCCACTCATCTCGTCACCTGGAATGTATTCGACCCGTGTTCGCGCACAAATTTTCTCCCCCCCCTCCCCGTTCCCTACCACCCCCTCCTGATGTGCTTCGTCATTCCGTTCGTCTCTTCCACTCACCTTTCTTCCCTTCCTCTCCTCCCCTCCTCTCCTCCCTTCCTCCCTCCCCTTCTCCCTACACCCCTTCCTGTTCCCCTGCTTCTCTTCCTCTTCATCTCTTACCTTCATCCCTCTCTTCCTATCATGTTCTCTTCCTTTCTTCTTCCCTTCCTCTCTCCTTCCCCTTCTTCCTTCCTATCCTCCCCGTCTTCCTAGAGTGGGCCTGTCTCTGTTCCTTCCAGCTGACAGCGTGATGGGACTTCCCACCTTTAAAGATGATTGCCTGGTCGCCTTGTAGGGAGTGAAAGGTCTGTGCAGACGGAGAGAGAGAGAGAGAGAGAGAGAGAGAGAGAGAGAGAGAGAGCTCGTTCTGCAGTGCTCGATTTGGCTGAGCTTGGCTGCTGAAAATCGCCATTATCTTGGTGATCAGCAGCTACTGCATAGCTGTTTTCCACCAATAGAACGGCATCCACCCTTGTTTCTGAACATTTCTCTTTTTAACCCCCCACCCGTTCCTTTCACCCTCCCATCCCGCCCATCCTATCATCCTCTTCACCCTTCTTTCCTCCCTCCTCAGCGCCCCCTTTCTTCCACCCTATCCACTTCTTGCTTCTTCCTCCCCCACTTCCTTTTCCCCCACCCCCATGCCCCCTTCACACCTTTCCACCCCATTGCCTTCCCCTGCAGCATTCCCTTCCAGGTCACCCTACATGTCCCTCTCTGCATCAGTCTCTACCTCCTCCCTCCCTCCCTCCCTCCCTCCCTCCCTCCCTTCCTCCACCCTTCCAAAGCAACGACAACGACAGCAGAGCCTGGATCTCTGCAATTATTCCACCAGTGTCGCCCCCCCCCCGCGTACCCCCCACCCCCACCCATCACTCGCGCGTGACCTCTAATTACTCCTCTTGTGACCCCGGCGTGACCCCGGCGTGACCCCGCGAGCGTCAGCGTAGTTGAGTAGTTTGTGGGGGCCGCGGGGGGATCGGGGTGGGGGTGGGGTGAGGGAGGTTCTGACGAAGATTTCGATGCCAAAGGAAAGCCCTCGAGGGCCTGACGGCGGTGCGTCGGGTCGTCATGACTGACCCTTGCTGGGAACTCATGCTGCGGGTGAGGGGGGGCATGACCAACCCCCGGTTGGGAATTAGCGCATTGGTGGAGAGTTTGCGCAACTGTGTTGTTGTTCCTTTGGGGGTGGGTGGGTGGGGGGTAAGTTCCCCCCCACCACCTATCACCCCAGCCCGAGCGGTCGCGAAATTTTCTGTCGTTTCCTCGGGATACGTAGACACGCAAAGTCAAATGGAGTTAGGTATGCAGACGTGGTTAGGATTCTTACATGATCGTAAGGTAGGCTTCGTACATACACGTAGGCTGCTTGCCTACGTGAACTTTATAAAAGTATATGTGACCACATTAAAGAGGGAGGGGGAGAAGGGGTGAGTAAAGCTAGAGCGAGCGCCGTGTCGTCGTAATGTCGCGGGTGCTGCAACGGATCGCGCGGCACGACGTCGGCGCGTGCACGTACACCACTGAAGTAGTCTGCAGCGCAGGGCGGTTCGAGTATCCGCGGTAACGGGACATGACGTGACACGACACGCATCTTGGCCACTCACGGCCACCTTCCGTGTATTGTCATGTTTGTTACCCCAAAACGCTTGAAACCTCCTTCCTACCCCCCTTAAAGACATTGGGGTTGGGGTTGATCTCTGCCGCGGTTGAAAAGGAATCTCTTCATAGAGGTGGAGGGCTGGAAGAGAACGAAGACCTATATAATTTGGTATAATGTTAAGAGGAACTGAAAATGGAGTGACGGCAGTTTACCTTGTATCTGCAAGCACGGAGGGCCAAGGTGATGGGCCACAGACAAGTTTTTGGTACAAGTTTCTCGTAAAACCCTGGGATTGCCCCACGATGGGGGGGGGGAAGAAAAGTTGCTTTGCGGCGGTGCCGTGCGTTGTTGCAAAGGATGCACGTGTCTTGTGTTGTGTGTAGACCGCGGCTGGGGGATCGTCCGACCTCGAGCCAGCTTTCGGTGGAACGCTCTAAGCAGGCAATGGCGTAGCCGTAGTGGGTAGCAGCACGGTTGGTCAAAGTCTCAAAGGTCACAGTTTCGTTTCCTTCCTGTGTGTGTGTGTGTGTGTGTGTGTGTGTGTGTGTGTGTGTGTGTGTGTGTGTGTGTGTGTGTTTGTTTGTTTATGTACGTATATATGCAGTTATCTATGTAGTATGTACTGGAGCACTCGTGTAGGCATGGGGTCCTTTACAAAATGCCTCGCGTTTTTACCCTTGTTCCTCCATTCAGCTTCCTCATCCACCCATCCTCCCCCAATTCCCTCCCTACTCTATCCTACCCTACCCTCCTCTCTCTCTCTCTCTCTCTCTCTCTCTCTCTCTCTCTCTCTCTCTCTCTCTCTCTCTCTCTCTCTCTCTCTCTCTCTCTCTCTCTCTCTCTCTCTCTTTTTTTTTTTCACGCACACACGCACGATCCCCGACGGGTTGTGCTGCAGGAGCCACTGTAAGTGAAAGTACTTGTGCTGCTGGGGCCTTGCTGGTGTGGATCCGCGCCCCTTGCCCTCTTTGCCCCTTTACCCCCTTAAGGCCCCATGTTGGCCGTCGTCCTCCTCCTCCTCCTCCTCCTACTCCTCGCCTTTGGGAACAGGGATGAGGCCTTCACGCAGGAGCGGGTCGCCCCCCCACCCCCGACTTTGCTCACCCCCCACCTCCACCCCATTCCCTTCCCGTCCATATATAATGTGACCATGTTCTGACCAACGTCACTTCCACCACTATCACCACCACCACCACAATCACCACCACCATCACCACCACTATCACCACCACTATCACCACCACCATCACCACCACTATCACCACCACCACCATCACCACCACCATCACCGCCAATGTGTGTGTGTGTGTGTTTGTTTGTTTATTTGTTTGTTTATGGCGGCACTGAGGAGGGTTCGTAATCGTGTAGGGAAAGATACTAAACTTTTTCATGCAATGAAGACCATTAGGAAAATCTCTCTCTCTCTCTCTCTCTCTCTCTCTCTCTCTCTCTCTCTCTCTCTCTCTCTCTCTCTCTCTCTCTCTCTCTCTCTCTCTCTCTCTCTCTTAACGTCAGGTGAATGGAAGTGCCTTAAAAAAATTTGTTGTTGGGAGGAGAAAGGGGCACTCGCTCGCTACTCCTGTTGCAGTCTTTCCTTCTTTTCTTCTTTTTTTGACCTGTTCGCTTCGTCTTCCTTTCCATCTCATCTGCAGTCAACTCCCCTTTCACACCGCGACTCTTCACCTCGTCCTCCCCCCTTCCTCCACTTCACCTCTGTTCAACTGTCTCGCTTTATTCCTCCTTCCTCTATTTGCTCCGTCGCCTCCCTCCACCCTCAGCCCCCATGTTCCTCTCCTCTTCCCTCCTTTCTCCATCCTTTTCCCTTCCCTCCACCTCCCGCTCCTTCTCCATCTCCCCGTCCTTCCTTCCTCCTCCCCATCGCTCCTTCCTTACGCTCTGTCCCCGTTCTGAGCCCCGCCCACCCACCCACCCATTCTCCGAACTGGTTCTCGTGCGTTCGAAGTCTATGCGCGGGCGGCGCGTTTTTCTTTGGCAGGGTCACGGCACAGCACGTCACGCGAGCCCCCCCCCCTCACACACACACCCTCATCTCCCCCCACCCCCCGCGACCCCCACGAAAAGTAAGCCATGGTCGTAGCCTTCGTCGCCTTCACTGCCCACAACAATGACCACAGTCGTCCACCACTGTCGCCGCCTTTTGCGTTACACAAACTTCGTCATTAACGCGAGTTTTAGATCGGTCGCCCGTAATCGCCAGTCACATCACTCGTGGATGTTCACGCGTGTGCACATGGTGTGTACGGAAAGTTACACACATGTGCACACTGGAACGCCGAAAGTGCGCACATGTTAGGTGCATTGATATTGTTCGCAATTCGACTCGGTGTGTGAAGTTGAGGCACGCGCACAAGTATTGTGTATAGATATGTGCACGAGAGCGCGCGCACACACACACACACACACACACACACACACACACACAAGGATTGCATTGGTACACACGCATAAGTATATTTATTACATCTGCACCTATTCCAAAGGCAGGCAGGCAGGCAGGCAGGCAGGCAGGCAGGCAGGCAGGCAGGCAAGCAGGCAGGTAGACTGGCAGGCATGCAGTTTTCAGGCGGCTGGGAGTTGGAGGTTGGGGTGGGGGGGGTCGATGCGGCCTTAGGGCAGATGGAGACGTGTGTTTACGTGTGCGTGCGCGAGTTCGCGGGGTAAGGACAGCTCAGGAAGGTAATGGAGGCATTTTTGTGTTTAGAAGGGACCGGCCGGGAGGTCTCAGCAGCTGCCCCGGACAGGGAGGGGGGGAGGGGGGTAGGGGGGTAGGAGTGGACCGGAGGAGAGGTCGAAGGTTTTCCACATAAGTGAGTCTGGGAGTAAAGTTATGCGATGGGGAAGATCAATTTCCAGGTATGTGTAGGATTTTGGGGCTATTAGTTTTTTTCTTTTTTAATTATTTGTTTCTGTATATACTATTAGTTACAGTAGCGTGGGAAGATTGCATTGCTGACATCAGTATTGGCGCTGGAGCTGACTGGAGTTGACGGTGGAGTTGAAAGTAGATGGTACAAGGAAATACGTGGGGGGTCAGTCGGTCGGCAGTCGTGTGGTTTTGGTGCCGTTGATGTCTTGTTCCAAGGCACGATTAAGGCTTAAGATTGTGGGAGGATGTGAAAGAGGTAAGTAATGGCAGCAGCAGCAGTTGGAGCCTTAACGGGGCAGTGGGACAGAATCCTCACATGCCTTGAGTGCAGCTTCGGGGCAAAGTTCTTTGTGACCAAAACCCCACCACCCACCTACGCCAAAACCGCAAATCAACTTAACATGGGTAAAGGAATGAAAAGAAAATGTAGATATTTTGAGTCAAAGTTGATTTTTTTTTTTTTTCATTTGGACATTTTAGCTATTGGCTTGCGAATTAATTTAACAGATTTAAAAATTTTGTATTTAATGTCCCTAATTACAGAGGAAAGTATTTCATGTTTTGTTGATTCTAACGCAGAAATCATCGATTACGGTCAAATATTCAGGGCTTCTTTGACGTCTTCTTTTTTATCATATTGTCAGTCTTGTGGGCGGCAAGTCCAGACTAGAATTGAAAAAAAAGAAAAAAAAAAAAATTATATATATATATATATATATATATATAATATATATATATAATACACACACACACACACACACACACACACACACACACACACACACACACACACACACACACACACACACACACACACACACACACACACACACACACACAGGACATATTGCCCCTTCCCCCCAATGCGAGGTCCTTGCAGTTGTAAAAAGTGTGTTGGTGGTGGTGGCAGCGGTGGTTGCTGTCGGTGAAAATTGAAGGAATGGTAGTGGAGGAGAATGTGCTAGTGGTGGTCATCGTCGTCGTCGTCGTCGTCGTCGTCGTGACGGAGGTTTCTTTCATCTTGGTTGTGGAGACGAAGGGGACGGTAGTGGTGAGGAGGAGGAGGAGGAGGAGGAAGCTGCCCATGTACACGGGAGAAATGAAAACGTCGGCTGACATTTATTACAGGCTTGGAATCGGAGTAATAGCCTAGTTTTAAGGGTATTATAGACGACAGCCACAAAGGGGAGCGAGAGGGGGAAGGGAGGGAGGGAAGATGATGATGATGAGGATGATGGGAGCAAATGAAAGGGCCGCTGGGAGTGTACAGAATTGGGGAGGAGAGGGGGCGGGGCATCAAAGGTGGAAAGGATACCCCCCCCAAAAAAAAAAAAAAAAAAATCGCGCACACTGGCATGTAGACCAAAACTGGACACTGCTCTCTACTATCATCGTGTTATTTGTGTGTGTGTTTTTTCATCTGATTGTAATATACATGAAATGAGCTACGCTCGTTATGTTTCGCCTTTCTCTAATTTTACCGCTCGGTCATATTTTTTTGGAAAAGATAGTGGGTCGAGGGATATTTCCTGATATTCGGCTTCGTCGTCTTGGAAACAGGAAAGGGCGAGTGCGCATACTCTTGGGCGTTTGGTGTGCCCAGACACTTTCCTGTCACGTCGACAGACCCTTTCATCGCCCATTTGGAGATCAACATGAGCACAGACATCTCCGTTTCATTGACCATCTAGTAGGCGTTAGCTTCCGATATGACGAGTAGCACGTGTGCGCGAGTTTTCGTTAATTACCTTGAAACGTCATGTTTTGTTTTTGTAACCTGTTTTGTCCATCGTCCGGCTTGTTTCCACTGGACAGGACAGGGCGGTTGACTATTTGTTACCGGGACCTCAATCTTGAGGCGGTCCAGATCTGGTCTCGTCTCGATGTGACTGGCAAGATCTTGATGCCCCAGCGATGCCTCGTTATAGGCACTGGGAGGGCGGTAGGACTCGATGATTATCTCATTTGTGCGAAGTGACCCTGCCTTAGTAGGCCTAGGTGCCCCCTCCCCCCCTGCTATGCCTCCTTCAACGCCAACCACCCCGTATTTCACATATCCAGTCATCATTTGTTGACTGGGAGGCTCTGGCCAGACCTCGGGGCCTACCCCCAGCAGCGGGTCCATCATCCCCCGCAGCGGGAGACCACGAGGGATGTGAAAGAGAGACGGGGATGGGTGACTACGGCGAGGGCGTAGGGCGTAGGGCGAAGTAAATGACCGACCCGCGGTCTTTGGTCAACAGGAGGGAGAGGGTGGGGGGTGGAATGCAGCAGGAGTAGTTCAGGTGGACTCGAACTCCACAATTCGTGATGGTTTACTTGTGCATGGGGGTTCAGCCTTTGTGCACGTGTGATTCACCACTATGGTCTTGGATCACATGTTGGACTCGTGATCGACAGCTATTTCCTCCCGGAAGAAAGCTCAGAACTCGTATATGACCGCTGTGACCTTACGTGCACACACACATGCACACACACACACACACACACACACACACACACACACACACACACACACACACACACACACACACACACACACACACACACACACACACACACACACACACACACACACACACACACACACACACACACACACACACACACGCCTCTCATGGCGCTGTGGTTAGAGCTCTGGCCTGCCACTACGGAGGTCCGGGTTCGACTCTCGCCCGGGGCTGAAATGATATCAGTATCGCAGCGCTGAGGGGTGTTACTCCAACTCTCGTGGGCGGGGAGTTGGGGGTGTGTGTGTGTGCAAGGTCATAGCATTACCCATAGATCGGACCTACGAGCTCTGAGCTCTCTTCCAGGAGGGAAATAGCTGTCGATCACGAGTCCAACACGTGATCCAAAGACCAAGTGAATACACACACACACAACACCCCGCCCACGAGAGTTGAAGTAACGACTCGCAGCGCAGCGATACTGAAATTATTTCAACCAGGGCACGATTCGAACCCGTACCGTCGTAGTGGCGCCCACAAATGTTACTACTGCGCCGTAGTGGCGCAGTGGTGTGTGTGTGTGTGTGTGTGTGTGTGTGTGTGTGTGTGTGTGTGTGTGTGTTTTTCTCATGGATGAACATCAGCACCACCGCTGCTACGACTACCGCATCCACTTCCACATCCACTTCTACTTCTACGTCCACCCCGACATCGCCTGCATTTTCACTTCCACTTACTGTAACTGCCGTCTCCAAGATGTCACAGAGCCGAAACTTCACCATTCGTGCACCGCTCGTCTCGATCACCACTTCCTCAATCACAACCACAAGTATCGCCACAATCACAACCATCGCCCCAACGGTCACCACAATCACAACCATCACTATAACCACAACACACCATAACTAAAACCACAACAACATGACCACAACCATCACAACTAATAATCACCTCAACTATAACCATCACCACTATAATAATCACTACCACTACCCTAGTACACCACCACCGCCAACTACCCGTGACTTCCCTTTCAAGCCAGAACGGATCCTCATCTATTCCTCGCCGGTCTGTGGTTCTCTCGTTTGCCAATTGTGAGTTACTCTCGTTTATTGGACTACGAGGTGTTGTTGCAGGATCGCTAGCGAAGGCGGAGTCGGGGTGGGGGTGGGGTGGGGTGGGGTGGGGTTCCTGGTGATGAATTGCCGGCGACCGGCCCATCTCGCAGCCGGTATGGCCTTCCTTCTTGGTCATCGGCCGACCGACCGGCTGGCCTGTGTTGTTGTTTTCGCGGACCACGCGACTGAGGATGTCCTCCCCACCTCCCACCTTCAATGCAGCTGGTCACAGCCCAAGGAGCAAGTACTTACTAAAAAGACAGGATGCCTGGTGGTCTAGAGGCAGCAGCGAGACCGCCCCGTATGGTTCCGGGGGAACCGGTTGTCGGAAAAGAACCATTTCTGTGGAACCGAGATCGCATGTGTGGTTTGCCGCCAAGCACGCGCTCGCTCAGCAAGAATGACGGTCTCGGTGGCAGAAAGAGAACGCCGCCCGCCTTCCCATGAGGGGAAAGTGGTGTACGTTAGTGGTGCCACGGCGGGGCAGTGGCTCTGCCTCCTGCGGCACTGAGGGACAATGCGAAGGTGTCATCAGTGGGAGGAGGAAGCATTTTATGTAGGTTCGCGCGTGCGTGGAGAAGAAGGGAGGAAAGAGAAGGTGGAGTATTGTGAGATGAGGTGGAGGACGTGGTGATGTAGGAGTAGACGAGAGTGTGGAGGAGGAGGAGGAAGGAGAAAGGGAGGTAAAGTGGGGAATGCGAGTAGAG
>NC_134794.1:42248728-42286228 GCF_046742065.1 Oratosquilla oratoria | reverse complement strand
CCTGGCGACGGCAGCTGGTTGCTGGCTGCCGTTAGGGGGCTTTGGACAGGAGGAAGAGGAGGAGGAGGAAGAGGAAGAGAGGAACACCTTGCGACCCGGACCCAGGTGCAATTAGCAGTAGCATCCTTGTAAGTACAAATACGAGGGTCATCTGCCCTGCCGTGGGTGGGCTGGTGTGTGTATATGTTTGTGTGTGTATGTGTATGTGCGTGCGCGTGCAGAGTGGTCACTTACCAGACCAGGGATGCTAGCTTTGTTGCCTGTGGGAACATCATTGTGCTCTCTCTGTGGTGTTCTGCTTCGCTCTTTTTTCAGTGTTTGTCAACATCGTGCTCGCGAGCAGTCTTTGTAGGCCCGAATCTGACAAAGATGAATTTGTGCCCATCCTGGAAGGCTTCTCCTTGGGGGGAAGAGCTCTTAAAAAGGATGACGGGGGATGTGGAGTGTACGTGATGATGTTCCATAAATTGGTTGTCGCTAATAGTAACTGCCTGTTGCATTGTTGCTGTTTTCAAACAAGTCTGCAAAACCACCAGGTGGGTGTTTGACATCGGTAGCCAGAAAGTGCAATTAGCCGAGAACCCGCTCTCCTCCTTTAAGACTCCTTGTCTCGTGGAAAGCTTACAAGTGTTTACATCGTTTGGTCTGATGACGGGGTGGGTGGATGGGTGAATGTTAATGGTAAAGATAGTCTTGGTCATGCAGGTGGTAGATAACAACTGTTACTTCGGCAATGGAGATGAGCGGGCTCGGAGGGCTCTTGGCCTTGTTGCTGGGTTGGCGGGTGTCCTGTGGCCGAGGAAGACGAGGTAGTGGTGGTGGTGAGGGAGGGAGGGAGAGAGGTAGTCCTTGAGCGATCGCATGTCGGCGGTACTGGGTCGGCTTACCTCCATATAGCGGTGGTGGACGGGCGGGTGGCGTGCGGGGGCGGCGGCGGCGGTGGCGGCTGCGGCATGCACGGACTCGCGTGACGAGATCATGGGTCACAGCTGCGGGGTTGGGGTCAGGGTCGGGGTGGGTGCGTACGTGGAAGACGACGACGACGATCGTTTAGTCGGCGACCCCCCCCCCCACCACCACCACCACCTCAGTTAATGAATTGAATCTGTTTTTGTTGGAAGGCAATGCTTGAAGAGAGTCGTTGGAGATTGTTCTCGCTTCTTTCTCTCACTTAAACCCTAATGGCCAGAGCAAAATGCCATTGACTGGACCTAACGGTGTTACTTGGATCCAAGGGCGACCCCGTGGCGCTGTCTTGTGTGTCAATAGACTCGCGAGTTCCATTTGAAGACTAAGAAGCTAGCAAGTGCGCGTAGGAAGGTTGGATGGCTGTGCTGCTTCTGCTCCTACTGCTACTGCTGTCCAAAGACTCTTAATGCGGTTGTTGCACAGATTTGCGACCTGAAACGTTGGAGAACCGTAAAAGTTGTTATTCCGCACTCACTCGCCAATGGATTCCAACAAATTCGGTAAATTTACATAGGGCCCCTGGACTTGGGATAGTGCTGGTGTATATTCTTCCCCCCGCCAGAATCTCGACTCCCTAACTAGAGGGAGTATTGCAGTCGAGACCTCGGGTAACCTTCCCCAAAGAGGCGAGGCCCCTGTCGAAGGCGAAGACAAGTGGCCCGGCCGGGTGTGCTTCGCTTGATGATCGTCGTTCCCGTTTCTCCTGATGAAACGTGGACCTCGCTCGCTCCCCGTCAACCATGGAGACGACTGAGTCAGCAGCATCGGCGGCACGGTAACAGTAGTTTGTGGAGTCCGGGGGGGGGGATGTTCAAGTGACCCCCCCCTTCCCCCCCGTTCGCCTGACACACCTATAAGTACTGCGGATAAGTCGACACGCAGAACACGCTATTTATTTACTCCATCCACTCCCGAGTGTAATAGATGCGTGAGCGCGTCTCCCCCCACCCTCTCCCCCCTCCTTTCCCTCCCATCCTCCCCCCCACCCCCATTCTTTTCGTCGTCCTCATCTTCGGAAGGTGGTGCCCTCCAAGGGTGCTTTGTCTCTTGCGGCCGACGATTGGTGGTCCATTGGGGGCCGATGGACGTGACCCGGGTCGGGGTGGCAGGCCTAGCTGTCTCCCAGGATTTGAGTTACGAAAGGTTGTTAGTTTCACTCTGAAGTTTTCCTTGGGCTTGTAAATATGTATACATGCATATACATGTACATATTTTGCAGTAATTCACAAGGCACACGTGAAAATAATATGCAGAAAAAACCCACTGGGATATAAGAAGCTTAGTCCGAACGTTTTCGTCTATTTAATGTCTTAAATAGACGAAAACGTTCGGACTAAGCTTCTTGTATCCCAGTGGTTTTTTCTGCATGTACATATGTACATACATACGTAATACACATACCAAAAGGCCCTTTTCCCCCATATAAAGGGGGATGGCTGAGACAGTATTCAGCCACTCTTCAGCCATCCCACACCCATACAAAACCCATTTGTTAATGGATGGATAATCGTCCCTATACCTCCGCCCATTGTCAGAGGCAACGAAGCAGCAAGACACAGCACCTCCACAGCAGGATCCGACAGCCGATGCTGGTGTACCCCCACCGCTTCATTTACATGGCGACTCCTCTCGTTCACTTAAGAATTTACAGAGCAGGCAAGAAGTCGCCACGAGCAGCGTCACTTCCTCATCCATTCACAAACACACACCAATCACACCTACCTCTTGCCCCCTTCTTTTCCTGCTCGACGGACATTGCTCTCTCTCGAGAGAGAAAGGGAGATGAATGTGTATTGATAGGGATAGAAGGCGAGCGGCGGTGGCGGTAGAGGACCCGTTTCGCAGGACTGGCCAGCCGCCTCGCAAAGGCTTCCAGCGTTGAGTCTCGACAACGAACCTATTGCACAGAAGTACATGGTGATGTCTTTCTCGACCAGCCTGGATGCCTCGCTTACTATCTCGCCACACTGCACCACCACCACCACATGACAAACCATACCACGCCACTCACTCACTAGTTCGTCCATTTACCCAGTGACACCCTTGCTACCCCGCCCACCTCCCGCTAACCTTCATCCCTCCTCCATACTTATAAATACATGATAATGAAGGAGATCACAAGAGACCATAAGGCCTACACTAGGCAGTTCCATATCCATTATCACCTGTCATCCCCGTCCATAAAGTGGTCTAACCGTTTCTTAAAACAACGATAGTTTCAGCGCTCACTACATGGTTACTAAGTCTATTCCATTCGTTGAACACCCTATTAGTAAACCAGTTCGTGCCTATTTCCTTAATAAATCCAAAATTGTCCAAATTAAATCCATTACTGTGAGTCTTGCCCTGCTGTCTTGATATGATAACCTTGCTTGCGTCACCTTTGTTAAAGCCTTTGATGTACTTGAAGACCTATTAGATGACCCCACACACTGCGTCTCTCCAGAGTGTAAGTTAAGGTGCCTAAGCCTCTCTTCGTAAGGTAAATTTTTGAACACCAATCACCCCTTTCCTTCAATCCCTTCCTCCCCTCCCTTCCCACTCCTCCTCACTCCTCGCTACCCCTTCTTCCCTGTACTTTTTTCCGCCCTTATCCTGGCTGCTTCAGTCGGTCCTCTCGTGTACTGTTCCATTACAACCTTACCCACCCCCTTCCTCTCCTCTCCTCTCTCCTCCTCTCCCCCTTCTTCATCTCCACCCCTCCTCTCCCCTCCCCTCCCCATCCCTTCCTCCCCATCCCTTCCTTACCTCCCCTTCTCTCCTCCCTCCTTCTTTCCCCCTTCTTCATCTCCACCCCTGCCCCTCCCTTCCCCTCCCCATCCCTTCCCCTCCCCATCCCTTCCCCTCCCCATCCCTTCCCCTCCCCTTCCCCTTCCCCTTCCCTTCCCCTTCCCTTCCCTTCCCCTCCCCTTTCCTTCCCTTCCCTTCCCCTCCCCTTTCCTTCCCTTCCCCTCCCCTTTCCTTCCCTCCCCTTTCCTTCCCTTCCCTTCTTTCCCTTTTCACTTCCCTCCTTTTCTCTACCTTCCCTCTCCTCCCACATCCCCCCTTTCCTCCCATGCCTCCCTTCTCCCTCGTATCTCACTCCATTGTCTCCCCATTTTCCTCTCCCCGAATTTCCTCCCCAATCCTACTTGTCCCCCTTCCCTCCCCTCCCTTTTTCCCCAACTTGACTCACTTTCTCCCGCATCTTCCCTCTGACCTTTTTTCATTTCCCCCTTTCGCTCCCCTTACCTTAAATGATCTCCTTCACCCCATCTCCCCCTCCCCCTCTCTCCCTCTCCCCCTCTCTCCCCCCTCCCCCTCTCTCCCCCCTCCCCCTCTCTCCCTCTCCCCCTCTCTCCCTCTCCCCTTCTCTCCCCCTCTCTCCCTCTCCCCTTCTCTCCCCCTCTCTCCCTCTCCCCTTCTCTCCCCCTCTCTCCCTCTCCCCTTCTCTCCCCCTCCCCATTCCTCCCTCCCCCTCCCCATTCCTCCCTCCCCCTCCTCATTCCTCCCTCCCCCTCCTCATTCCTCCCTCCCCCTCCTCATTCCTCCCTCCTTCCCCTCTCCTCCCTCCCTCCTCTCTTCTCCCTCCCCCTTTCTCTCACCCTATCCTCCCTCTTTCCTTGCCTTTCCTTTGTGCCTACCTCTCCCCTTTTCCTCCGGCGGCTCCCCGTTCACTCTACCGCCTCGTCTCCCCCCCCCGTCACCCCCCAAGTCCTCCTACGTTCTACCTGTCCCCTCCACATGACTCTCCCTCGCCTCCCACCCCGGTCCTCCTCCTCCTCCTCCTCCCCCTCCATGTCTCTTGCATGTCGCATCCCACATCCTTTCTCTCCTTCAATATCCTCTCTGACGTCCTCTCCTCTCGTTCCTCATACTCATCCTTCATGTGGGTATGGTCCTCTTTTGGCTCTTTTTTTTCTCTCTGCATGATGTGTGTACGTATGCGAGCGCTCGTGTGTGCAGTATCCAAAGAAAAGTGTGAAAAGTGCCTTGATGTCGATGGCATGGATTAATTACTGAATCTGTTGACGGAGTCGGAGGGGACCTTGGATTCCAACCTCCCTCTCTATTACCTTCCCTTCTCTTCCTTTGTCTTTCCTCCCCCCCCCTTTTTTTTTTGTTCCCCCATAACACAGCACACCACACCACACCACACCACATCACATGGAGGTGTCACCCAGCGAGTGACGATAACTACTTGCTGTGCGTCGAAGGCACCAGACACGGCTCTCGAGACGAGAGGGCGACGGACGGACTGCCTTCCTTCGTGCTTGCGTGGGTGCGCGTGAACGTGCGCGCGATTACGATTTGCAGACCTGCCTCGTGCGACGTCAGCGTCGGTACTTGTCCTAGGAGAAGTTGGGGAGCCGGGGGGGTGGGTGTGGGGAGCCACATTGTTGTGAGGTTGTCTTCGTGTAGTGTTTGTGTTACTGTGTTGTGATGGGGTTGGCTCAGTTCTGCACTTGGGTGAAAGTACGTTTAGTTTTTTGCGGGGATTTCGTCTCCTGGTGACGCCGTCGTCGTGGGCACCTCTTGGGACAAGGGGGAGTTGTTGGACAAGACGACATGGAAAGGTGGTAGTGGGAAGGCAACTATCCTGGTGTAAAAGAATCCCTCGTGATAACGGTGGAGACGCCGGTCGAACGCGCTCACCACAGACGAATGCGCATGCGCGGGTGTGGGCGTGTGTCGGATGAATGGTGAGGGAGTGCAGAACCCACTGCTCTTGAGCGCGCATATCTTCCAATCTCGCATCGCGCGTGCGCGCGCAGTTGGCGAATTCTTGCCTTGTATGGATGCGGCGACGACCCACGCAAGACGCGTCTGCACAGGGAACGTGGTTTGTGTGTCGCTCCCCCCCCACCCCCAACTCTCTCCCTTCCTCCCTCCCTCCCTCCCTTCCTTACTCCATGTCGAGAGAGAGAGGGAAGGAAGCAGGCGGATAGCGGATCCCACGTACATTGTGGCCGTAAAGACTGTATCACTCTGGACAGGTTATTCAAAGTTGTAGTGTGTTCTTAGAGTCTCTTGAGACCCGGTGTAGGGCTTTCCTTGTTGGGCGACCCGACCCGACTCGACCCGAATCGACCCGTCTCGACCCGGACTTGGAATTTTTCGTAATTCGAGTAGAGTTGGGAATGTGTGACGGCGAATCAGTCGGGTTGGACGCTCCTAATCCCGTCCCTGCATTGCAGCATGTGATAATTTTTGTTCGGCAGAGGACAGATGGTTTGCAGCGGAATGGAAGGTGGAGGTGGGGGGCAACTCGGGGTGATTAGATACCCCCTTCAGTCTGAAGTTTGATCATTCCCCCCCCCCTACACACACACTCGACCCAAAATATTAAGATGGCTTGTCCAAGGCCGAGCTAACAATGTGTAATATAATGTAATGAATTCAGTATAATGTCACACTCCACATAGCCATTACTTGTATGGTCCACATAATCGAAGCACACCGAACAACCATTGAAACTCGTTCAGCCTTCCCGACCTCGTCGCTTCCTCCTTATCCTCTCCCTTACCTTTCCCCCCTCCCTCCTTCCCTCCCACCTTCCTTCTCTCTCTCCCTCCCTCCTTCCTTCCTTTCTTCCTTCCCTGCCCACACCATCAAGCCGGCACCTTGGGGATGAAGGGCCCCGTGTTGGTCCCCAGCGAAATAGCAAGGTACTGACGCATAGCAGGAAGTCAGGAAGACGATCTGCAACGAGTTCGTGAACGGTGCCACCATATACAGTGTGGCAAGAATAATATAAAAAAAAGAATGCTGTAGTCAACTTGGGAATCCGCACATATTGCTATAGTGATAATACGGGATACATTGCATTGATGTCCTTGCTGGGGATCCTCCGCCTCTTCCTCCTCCTCTTCCTCCTCCTCCTCTTCCTCCTCTTCCTCCTCTTCCTCCTCTTCCTACTCCTACTCCTCCTCAGGGGTGCGCCAAATTTGAAAAGCTTCTAACTCGTCCACCACCACCTCTGTTCCCACCTCAATCTGATTCCTTCTTCCCCATCTCCTCCCACATCCCCTTCCCCATCTCTTTTCTTATCCATTTCCTCTTCACCATTTCTTCCTCCTCCACAGTCTCGCTTTCTGGCTCAAACCCACGCTCAGCCTCGACTCTCTCTTCTTTCCACTCTGGTCTCTCCTCTCCACTCCTCTCCTCCACTTTACACCATTCCTCTCGTCCCGTCTCCTCTCAGCGCGCGCAGGTTCACACCCACTCATTCATTCATTCATCCATTTATTCATTCATTCCTCTCCTCGCCCACCGTCGCCACATTCCCCTTTGCGTTCTTCATTCCCCGCCTCCACTCCAGGACCCGGTCTCCTCCTTCTCCTTCTCCTTCTTCTCCTTCTCCTTCTCCTCCTTCCCCGTCTAGTCCTGTCGCTCTTGAACCCCCTCAGCCCCTGTCTCTTCCCCCACCTGCTCCCGTTCCTCCTCCACGTCCTGCTTGGTCCCAAATCTCCCTTCTACCTCCATAACTGGTCCGTCCCTACGTCTTCAGCGCCCCGTCCTCTTGCTCCGCACAGCAGCGGATGACCCCTGCCGTAGGTTCATTCAGGCTTCGAAGAAGGGACCACCGGGTAACGCGCACGGTAATCCGCGAGGGATTTGGTCGCTTAGCTTGGCGACAATTTGGAAGACCCTCCTCCATCTTGCAGGCGGTGGATGCGAACAGTATCCCCTGTTTCAACCGTCGGCCGGCCAAGAGCTCCTTCAGTTGTATGGCCGAAGAGGGCACACGTGGACAGGTCTCGGGAGGAAGGCATCAGGATGCCAGTCCCTCTCGCATCACCACCACATCCTCCAATGCCACCCTGGGAACTACGGAAGGTGCAGCATGAGGAGCGCTTTCCCTACCTTAGGGGGGGGGGCGACGACGACAACGGGGCGTGGCACCAGGACGTAGACCATTTTTTTCCCGAAGAAGGCACATAGTAGCAGCAGTCGTGGTGGTGGTGGTAGCAGCAGCAGACGCTGTCGTAGTCGAACTGAGCGAGCAACTTCCCTTGTCGTAGATGTCCGCCAGCAATAGTTTTTCTCTTAACGCCTCCCCTTCTCTCGATCTATCAATCTATTTATCCTTTCCCTTCCGCCCTGGAGCACTCGAGTAGCTCCGCCGCCGCCGCCGCCTGCCAACATGTCCTCCTTGGTCGTCCCTCCTCCGGTTTCCCCTTCGGTCCGTCCCCTTTCTTTCCCCACCCTTCCCACCTCTCCCCCTCTCTTTCCATCCCCCTGTCCCTTCTCCCCTCCTCCCATATTTCACCCATCATTCGTCCATTTTCGCCCCCCTATTTCGTTGCTTTGGCCCCTCACTCGATATCGGCGGCCCATCTCGCTCTGCGGGTGGGTATGCATGCCTTGGGCGCCCATGGCACGGAGGACCAGCAGCAGCGGGGACGAACTTGCTCTGTGAGCCTGAGGACGTGCTGCTGCTGCTGTCGCTGTTGTTTCGGAGCCTCACAACGCTGTCACGGTCACTCGCTCCTGCGGGGCATGACGTCCTTGCGTCGAATCCTCGTTCCGCCTTCAAAGGCGGTGGCTTCGCCGACGCCTCCTCCAGAGGTGTAACAGGAACCTTGTCCCGTGGTGTCTTCCTCCTCCTCCTCCTCCTACTCCTCCCTCGTTCCCCCTCATCATCGTCCTCTTCCTCGTTCTTCCCCTTCTCTTCCTCCTCACCCTCCCGTCCTCCTCGCCCACCTCCTGCGGCCCCCAGTTACTCCTGCAGTTCTTCCTATCTTTGCTCTTTCAGCTCCTCTCCCAGTTCCTCTTTTTTCCTCCTATCCTCTTACTCCGCCGCCGTCGTCGACACCCACGAAAAACATGTTTGGGTCTTAACTCTCGTTTTATCTTTAAATCTATTTATTCATTTAAGTCCTTAACTCTCGCCTTGCGTAGTATTCCATCACCTGTGTTTCGCCTCCTTTCCGAATTGCGGCCTCTCCCCCCCTCTCCTCCTTGGTTCCGTAAACCCCCCTACTCCCCCATTCATGGATTGGGGAGGAACTTTTCTTCCCGTTGCCGCCCGCCCGCCCGCCTCCACCCATCAATTGAGTCGGACGAGTGACGTCACGGGATTGGGGAATGAATGGTCACGGCCTAGGGTGATGACCCAGTCTCTCCACTCGTTCCCCAATCACTCCACTTCCCTCCACTTCCCCCCTCATCTAATCCCATCTCATACCATCACTTCTCGTTTACTTGTAGCTTCGTTCATTCATTTATTAGTTTTTGTTCGCTTGTTTGTTTCCCCGTTGAGGAGTTCCTCGTCCTAAAGCGGGCGTTGCCGCCGCCGCCGCCGCCAGGTGTCGGTAGGCGGTTCTCGACGCGTGGAGGAAGAAGAAGAAAGGAAGGACTGGTAGGTCGGATTGGGGTCGTCAGGAACCCTCCTGTCGTTGTCGTTGCCAGCAGGGGGCGGGGGGGGAGGTCATACATACACACTCACACTCACACACACACACACACACACACACACACACACACGCACGCACGCACACTCACACTCACACTCACACTCACACACACCATAGATCGGTCGTATGAGCTCTGAGCTCTCGTCCGGGAGGAAAATAGCTGTCGTTGACGAGTCCAACACGTGATCCAATACCATGGTGAATCTCACTCACACACACTGGCGGGCGACGTCCAGTTCTTGGTTTGGAGCTTTTCGATCGAGCCA
Organism: Oratosquilla oratoria; assembly: GCF_046742065.1. NCBI lineage: Eukaryota > Metazoa > Arthropoda > Malacostraca > Stomatopoda > Squillidae > Oratosquilla > Oratosquilla oratoria. The sequence goes on along the minus strand of NC_134794.1, from coordinate 42,276,594 downwards.
GGGGTAGTGAGTCTGGGGATGAGATGGTGTTAGAACATAGACATGTACGTCACTGCATTGGGAGGGTTGAGTAAGATCCTTCTGGCCACAGTGCATGATGGATGGTGGCCCGAGAACAACGTCAGTAACAAAATACTCTCCTCTCCTCTCCTCTCCTCTCCTCTCTCGCACGAACTCCCTCACCTACGGACATGACCCTCCGCCCTGTAAAGCACTCCAGTCCCCATTTGTACTCGCGCACAACACAGCAAACACGTACACACGCGCGCGCGCACACACGCGGGCAGCCCCCCTTCCCCCCACACATACCCCTAGTAGAATTTCACATCTCCCACAGTCCCTCAGTGCCCCCAACGTCTTCCTCTTCCCTTCCCACTTTCCTCCTTCCTCGTTCCTTGAGTAATATTCCCTTCAGACATTTCGCTGGCTGGTATTGGTGTGGGGGTAGATTCCCTCGCCTGAATGGTACAAGTCGAAGAGGGTCGTCGTCGTCGTCGTCGTCAGAAGGAAGGTTGTCGGTGCCACTCGTCGCCCGCTGCTGCTGCTCGTAAGGATAATGAAGGGACACGGGTCGTTCAGGGTTCAAGTTTGCAGCAAGTGTCCTATTTCTCACTTGAACAACTGTCCTACACGCGCGCAACCCTTTTGCGTCACCCGGTGCGCAATTGGAGGAGAGATATTGAAAGACAGCCTCAACGAGGAGGGTGTGGAGGAGTAGACACGGTTCATTGGGGGAAAAAAAAGTGATCATTTAAAATGAAGTGGACAAATATTGTACACTTCGCTTCACGTCACGACGTTAGCGTCGCGTGCCGTGCCTCGCAGGTTGTTGAGCACCTGACATGGGTAGGTGGGTGAGGAGAAGGGGGTGGGGGTGGGGCAGGCGTACTGTTTGCAGTCACTCAGTCCGTCAGTGTGGGTTTTCCACAGTGCCCTGCCTTCAAAGACGGCTGAAATCACCACTTGGATCCCTACGTCACGGGATAGGATGACGACGAGGAGGAGGAGGAGGAGGAGGAAGAAGGGTGAGCAGGTAATAGTGATGGTGGTAGCGTAAGGCGGCTCGCTCTGTGTTGGCTAACTCAAGGTTGAAGAGGAGGGGTGTCGAGGAGGAGTGTAGAGGAAACTCAAGGAGGACAGCAAGTACAGGGGTTTCCATTACAAACGAAACATCACAACCTTACCTACAGGGGAGGAGACGGAGTGCTATAATCACTTTGTAGTTGTTAGTACGTGTAGGTATCACCGAAGTAAGTGTCGTGTGTCACAGTCCCCCCCCCCCCCGTTCCGTCCGTCCCTCTCCATGCCTCATCCTCGACTCGAGTGTTGCAGAAGCAAGCACGAGGGAGGAGTAGAGTGATCGTCTCCATCCCTTTCTTCCCCACCCACTCGGCAAGGCTCCTTTGGAACGAATTTCCCGTGGTTTTAATGTCCAACCCACCGACAGAAGTCGTCTCGTGTAAAAGGTGTGTAGGGGGAGAGGGTGGGCGTGTGGGCGGACGGTGTGGACGGTCTGAGTGGTGGGAGTCGGAGGTGGTAGTAGTTAAAGTGGTGATAGTGGAAAAGGAGGAGGGGGGGGCGGCTCTCCATCGACCGGGGTGTCGGGTTGCAAGCCACCAGCGGCGGCGGCGGCGGTGCCTCCCCCCGAAAGACGAGATTAATCTACTCTGACCTCGACGGGATTCCTGCCCTCCTCCACCTCCTCCTCCGCCGCCTCCTCGACCGACACCTCTGTTATCATCGCCACCGCCTCAGACACCATCACCTCTACCGCAGTCGTCGATTCAACTTCAATTTTCTATCACCACTATCTATCCTTTGTAGTGCCCCTCGTGTTCCCCACCCTGCCTAAAGGTGAAGCTTTTCTCGTTCCCCTCCGTCACCCAACTTGCTTCATTCCTCCCATTCCTTCTTCTCCTTGTACGAGTTGGGATCCAAACACACTTGAGCAAATACACGGACCGGAGCTTAAGCGCCTCCTGGCGTGATCATTCCTTTTGCTCTTCCTCTCTCATTGTCGTTTGTTTGTTCAACGAGATGGTGAAGTAATGACGAGGCAGCCGGGATGAAGAAAAACGAAAAAAAGAAAAGAAAAAGCAGCACTAAGCGCACAGGCAGTGTTAGTTGAGATTGGTGTGGTACTGGGCTGGGGCGCCTTCAGCCCCCGTTCGCCGTCGTGAGGACGCCGTGGAGGCAGACGAAGAGGACGAAAAGGAAGCGGGTCATCCAGCACGGAAGGGGTCAATGCCGAAGACTTCCTCGAGAAAGGTTGAAGAACTACCCTCGATTTGGCCGCGCGGCCCAGCGCCAGGAATCTGTCCTTCTGGAGGCCCTCTCTCCTACGCCAAGACCAAGGGAGGGAGGGAGGGGGAGAGAGAAAGAGGGAGGGGGGGAACCAGATCGTTAATTAGGAGATGGAAATGAGGGCTTCCCACCAACCCTTTCCTCCTGTTGGTGTTGTCAGCAGCGGGTGTCCTTTGAGCACCGGCGTGCACCCTGGTGATGGAAGTAATTGACAAAGGAGTCGGTTGTTGTTGGTAGTTGCGTGGTCGTTGGGTTTTTAATTATATCGCGCGGGCGGGCGGGCGGCGTTGGGGGCCTGGACCGCCCGTGGAGGGGCAACTCTTTTGTAGACTCTGTTACATTGAGTTGTCGTCACTAGATTGGGAACGCTGTTACAAAGGCAATGTTCATGCAAGTTTATATATATATATATATATATATATATATATATATATATATATATATATATATATATATAATATATAGCTGTGTGTGTTTGTGTGCAACACTGAATGGGTCCCAGTGAACAGATTTACATTTATCAACCACTATTCACTTTATTTCTAAGCCATCAGCATCGAGAAACTCGAGGAGGTATACCATGTAGTGGATGCCCAGCAACATCCTACTCAGGACAGGGACTAGTAAGGATTGTAGAGAGGAAGGCGTCTTGGAGCAAGAGTTTATTTTTTATTTTTATTTATTTATTACAAAGGCGAGAGTGAAGACCTCCCGGTCCTTACAGGGCGGTGAGTTCCTCTTAATTCTAGGGAGATTTAATGACCAGCGACGAGGGGGAAGGGAGAGGCGAGAGGGTCCCTAGGTCCATCGGTCGATGAATGAGAAAGTAGAGAAAGGCGAGAAATGGGCTTCCATGAGTTATGGAATAGGGCGAGGGAGTGGAGAAGCTTGTGGAAGGTGAGGTGCGCCTCGATGCTTTTGAGGACTCCTGGGCAAGCAATAGTAGGGGGTGGGGGCGAAGCGTGCAATTGTATAGAGGTAATGGAAGGTATGACACGGAATTGGGAGAACTTAGAAAAAGGTGTGGGTGGGAAGTGGCTCGGCGGTTCGGGTTTTGTTCTTGTGGCTGAGAAGTGACCACGGAAATGAATGAATGAATGAATGAACGAACGAACGGAGTTCTTGCAGTAAGAGAGGTCTGAGGGTCTGGGGAGGGGTAACGTTGGTGCTCAGCCACTGGATCAGAGTTGAGAGTAAGGTTGACCATCGTGTGCCAAGGTGTTAAGCGTAGAAGTGGGAAGGGGTGGGGGTCAGTATGTGGAGAGGTATAGAGGGATCAGGGTGAGGGTTGTGGAGCCCAGAAGGTGATCCACCACGTGAGGGTATGGAGAGCCCACTGGAGTTTCTCCCCATTTCTCCTTCCCCCTCTCCCCATCTCTCCCCCCTTCCTTCCATTATGGGGCGGTAGGACCCATACCGTCCTCGTAAGGGGTGCTGCACTTACCCAGTCCTTTCTATTTAGGTATTATTCGTTTCTGGTGTGGATACATCCCGTTGGAGGCGGCGGCGGCGGGTGATCAGCCCCAACTTAAAGAAAGTGCCTTTTGTGGGAGTCTCCCCCCCCCTTTCCCACACATACACTCGCATAAATACATTCCGTAGAGTATAGAGTTGATGGGAAGCGGCGGTGGCCGCGGCTAGCACTGAAAGGAAATATATATATATATATATATATATATATATATATATATATATATATATATATATATATATATATATATATATATATATATATATATATATATATATGCCTGCAACCACTGAAACTTTCAGTGAACTTGCGAGGGGAAGAAACAGATGAAGAATCCACACCAAAAGAGAAACCCTGGTGGGTGAGGTGGAGGTGGGGGGGGGCAAAGGGCGCCACAGAGTTGACTGTGCCGCCCCCACCCCCGACCCCGGAGGGTGTCAGGTGCTGTTGGGGCGCCGGCTCGGCGGGGGTGACGGCCCGCACGGCGCCGGCTGATTAGGAGGGGCTGTGGTGCAGTGATCTGCAAGTGGTGGGGGGGGTGCGATAGTCGAGGTTGTTAGTGTGGTGGTAGTAGTAGTAGTAGTAGTAGTAGTAGTAGTAGTAGTGGTGGTGGTAGTAGTAGTAGTGATTAACTGAGGTATTTAAAAATATTTTTTAAGAATGCCACCGTAAGATTCTTACGGTGGTATTCTTAAAAAAATCTTTCCAAGGATTTCTATAAGGAAATATTTTTCTTTAGAATACCACCGTATGATTTCTGGCATTGATGGTACTGTTCCTGGAGGGTTAGTAAGAGGAGGAGAAGAAAGGTAATACTAGTTAGGCGACGGTATTGGACATCAAGGGGGAGGGAGGGAGGGAGGGTGGGTGCTTACGTCGCAGGGGGAGGCTTAAGAAGGACTGTACTCGAGTTAGGGGGTGGGATAGGTAGGGAGGTGGGGTGTGGGGGGGAAGGGGAAGGGTAGAGGATAGAAATCAGAGGGGAAGGGAGCTTCGAATTCCCTCGCCGCTACGTAGGTAGGTAGGTTAGGTTAGGTTAGGTTACTCACTCACTCACTCTTGTCGCACTTCTCCGGTTCCTCCTCAAGTTTCCGATCTTCTCGTTTTACTGACTTGACCCTTCAATCTCTCCGTCTCTCTCTCTCTCTCTCTCTCTCTCTCTCTCTCTCTCTCTCTCTCTCTCTCTCTCTCTCTCTCTCTCTCTCTCTCTCTCTCTCTCTCTCTCTCTCTCTCTCTCTCTCTCTCTCTCTCTCTCTCCTTCATCCCCTTTCTTCTGCATTGGTCGTGCAGTAATTCTAACTTAATTTCCATTTTCACTCCCTCTTGCCACCACGGGGAGGAGGGGATTTGAGGAGGCGGAGTATGATAGGAACCGAGGGTGACATTGGGACTCTGACGGCGCCGATGTCGTCGTCGTCGTCGTCGTCGTCGTCGTCGTCGTCGTCGTCGTCGTCTTCGTCTTCGGGAAATCCAAAGGCGGACCGAAGCCCCGGGAGGAAGGCTGGACAATCGTCCGTGTTGAGCCGGAAGTGAAATCTGGCGAGCCCGGCCACCGTGCTGAAGAGCTTAATACTCGAGCAAGTGAGGACCTCCTCCCCCCTCCCCCACTCTCCTTTCCTCCCTCACCCTCTCCCCTTTCCCCTCACCCTTCTCTACCCCCGCGTGCTCTTCATAACAGTGGTAGGGTTGAAATTGAGGTTGTTACTGAGGTAATTAGAGACTGTTTTCTTCGTGCAGTTTGGGGCAAGTGACACGGGTTTGCATTGACGAGGGTTTGCATTGACGACCAGGCTTGTGAAACGAAGAGGACCTCTTTATGGTGTGTGTGTGTGTGTGTGTGTGTGTGTGTGTGTGTGTGTGTGTGTAGTTCGGTGGTGGGGGAAGGAGGAGGAGGAGGAGGGGGGTAGGTGGGTAGGGATGGGTTGCTCTCGTGCCAGCGAGCCCTTGTACTTGAACTCTGCCAGTCAGGTTGTGGCGACGTCATTTCGAGGCGGTAGTTCTAGAGTTCAAGGGTGAGGTCTTCAAGGGCGAGGTCCAGCGTACACCAAGGTCCGCCTTCGTGAGTGAATGGGTAAGACGGCAACCCCCCCCCTCTGAGGGGGAATCTAGGAAGTAGTCGCTAGAGGAAGAGGAGGCCAAAATATATATATTTTATTTCTGGGTAGATTTTTACCTGAACTCCCTCTCTTCGAGACCACTTGGTTGTAATCTGCGCCCGAGCGGACTTTACGGTTCCAGCAGTGCGATCATTCCGTACTTCGAAGATGGCGAAAAAAGGAGGAGGGAGAGGGCGAGGACGATGGGGAGAGAGAGAATTATATTATTGAGTGGTTGTGGTTGTTGTGGTTGTTGTTGTTGTTGTTCGGTAGTCTGAGGTGAAGGGCGACGTGCAAGAAGCACCCAAGTGTCAAAGGGCGACTTGCTTGAGGTTCGTTAGGGACGCAGAACACAGACACCTTTTAAAAGCTTTCCTCCCCCTTCACCCTCTCCTCCCTTGCCCCTCTCCTCCCTTGCCCCTCTCCTCCCTTGCCCCTCTCCTCCCTTGCCCTCTTTCCTCACTTCCCCTCTCCTCACTTCCCCTCTCCTCCCTTGCCCCTCTCCCTCCTTGCCCCTCTCCCCCCTTGCCCCTCTCCTCCCTTGCCCCTCTCCTCCCTTGCCCTCTTTCCTCACTTCCCCTCTCCTCACTTCCCCTCTCCTCACTTCCCCTCTCCTCCCTTCTCTCCGCTCCTCCCCTCCCCCTCTCCACCCCGGTGGAACTCTCCTCCCGCCCCCACTTGCTCTAATGAAACGAATCTCCCACCTGTCGATGACCAGAATAAAGTCCACAAATGTCACCGACGAAGTGGCTGGGGAGAGAGAGGGAGGGAGGGAGGGAGGTGAATCTCCTCATTGTCAGGAAGTGCCAGGAGGACTGGCGACTTTGGAATTGGAAAGGGACGTAGTGTGGAGTCCACACGCTGTGGAGGAGACGAGTAAAACTAGTGGGAAAGGGGGGGGGGCGTATAGCGTTTAAGAGTTGCTAAAGGGGTTTGGATGGTTGATTGGCTTCACGGGTCTTGGGTGGTAAAGCACCTGGGGAAGTTTTTGACACCGCGGGGCTGCTTGAGAACGTTAGATTGGGGCTCATAGGGCCGGGTTGGGGTGAACATGAGAGAGGTTTAGGACTGGAAAGAAGATGTGGTGGTGGAAAGGAAATGGGAGAGGAGGACATAACGCCTCGGGGGGAGTTGGGGGGGGGAGACGCCTTCTTCGGGTTGACCCCAGCTTCCTTCTACCCCAAGGTCAGGGGCGGTTTTGCTCTTCTCACTCCCTCTCTCGCCCACTCCCTCACTCCCTCCCACCCTCACTCCCTCCCACCCTCACTCCCTCCCACCCTCACTCCCTCCCTTGTTATTGCGCAGCGGGAGGTGGCAAAACCCCCCCAACCCCACATCACCTCCACAACCTTTTATACTTCGGGCCGTGAGACAGAAAATAAAGTCCCATCACCCCACCACGCCACAACCTCGAGAGAGGGAGAGAGAGAGTGAGAGAGAGAGAGAGAGAGAGAGAGAGAGAGAGAGTGAGTGAGTGAGTGAGTGAGTGAGTGTGAGTCCCCGAGCCCGTAAGCATGGTGCGGATCATTTCGCACTTGACACTGAACCATCTTCGCTTCGCAAGGGTCGGGTCGGGTCGGGTGTGAATCCTCTGCTGGTCCATACGCAACGAGGGACAAGCGGGGCGACTCGAGCGGACGCTAGTGTCATCTTTGCAGGCGAGTTTTTTGTCCTCCTTCCTCCTGCTCCTCCTCTTCCTCCTCTTCCTCCTCTTCCTCCTCTTCCTCCTCTTCCTCCTCTTCCTCCTCTTCCTCCTCTTCCTCCTCTTCCTCCTCCTCTTCCTCCTCCTCTTCCTCCTCCTCCTCCTCCTCCTCCTCGCACTTTTCCCTCCCCCTCTCACACATCTCTCTCACCTCTCACCCTCTTCTCCCCTCGCGTCTCCTGGCACCTCTTGTGAATACAGTAGTAGTAGTAGTAGTAGTAGTGGTCAGCGTTTTCATCCTTGATCCATCCATCATAAGTAACGAGGGCTCCCCCCCCCTCCCTTTACACCACCACTACTTCACCACTTTGTACTTCTACTCGTTCTCCTCCGCCACAGTCCTCTCCCGATCCTCCTTCCCTCCCCCATATCGGTTACAAGTTGCATTTTCCTCCCCCCACTCACCGCCCCCCCCTTCCCATTCCAACCCCACTTTGACTCAGTCACATTTTGTTGCGATTTCTCAGCTTTGACCTCGCTGGCCTCCCCTTAACCCTGCTGCTGCTGCTGCTGCTGCTGCTGCTGTTTTCCTTGTTGTCACTTGCCCCACCCACCCACCCACCCCGACACCCCCCAGTCCTCCTCTTCACAAACACGTGCTTCAAACCTTATCCACTGATGCCGCCGAAGTCGCTCCTGCACATCTCTCTCCTTCTTACTGTTCCTTTCCATCTCCCTGTCCCCCTCTCCCTCTTCCTTTCCATCTCTCTCTCTGCCTCCCTCTCTCCCTCTACCTCCCTTTCCAGGTGTCAGCGCGCACAGTGGCGCCGCTTTCCGTAGATTATTGGTCACCCTGGTTGCAGCGTCACCCATCGGCCACAGGTTTAGTTGCTCGTTGCCTTGGGTTGCACGTCGGCACCCAGGCGCGTTGCCCCTCAATCCAATGTCCCCTTCGTTCAGCATTTCTTTGCATGGGTTTGCTCTCTCACCTGTCCAGGTCCTGTTCCTGAGAGGTTGGGTGGCGCCTGAGGTCGCTCCCACCCATATACACGGGATGGAAAGATCAGAAACCAGCAAAGACCTTCGTAGAGAAAGTTGAACCCGTTGAGCCTTCAACACTCCCACGGCCTCCGAAGTCATGGGAACAGCTGGTTGGGGGAGTGGGGAGGGGGTGGGAGCCGTCAGTGCCACGTCTCTCTTCCAACCCCCCCAATCCCCCTCTTATGAACACCTTCGACAAGGGTCCTCTTTCGCGAAGTGCCGGATGGAACGCCGGTAATAGTTGGAATTATCGAGGCCACTATCAGGAACGTGTATCCTCCCCACCTGGAACAGAACTTTGCTGTTTTCACCACCAGGAACTTCGTCAGCTCCCCCCCTCCCCCCGACAATTCAACCAGAACAACCCACTACCTCCCACCCAGAACTTTCCCCAATTCCTTCTTCATGCCAGCAAACCCCCCCCCACCTCCTTTCCCATACTTGGGACTTCTGCAAAGCACAGCCAAAAGTCAAAACCCCAAATGGACCTTCCAAACTATTGAGCATTTAACCTCCTTCCCGACACGCACCCACGCGGGGACTCACGTACAAAAGCAAGATCGCGCGCACACAAGCACACAGGTACCCCCCCACCACTGTCACGCTCCACCACAACCACAACACTCCACTCTTCTTCACTGTGCCCCCCCCCCCCCGGCCGTGGTTTCTCTAATCCACAGCCATAGTTTCACCCTCCTATTCTATTTACCGAATCCCTCCATTGCAACTCCCACACGTTCTGCCCATCACTTCAAACTCCTTCCCCCCCCCCGACTTTCCCCTCTCCCCCGCACGTGATTCCCACTTGCCCCCGTACACGATGCGGGTGCCTTCTGACCTGCCTTGCAGTTGTTCAACGTCTCGGGAGGGGAGGGGGAAGATGGAGGTTGTGCACTGTCTGCTTCCTCCTCGGCCCTTCCTCGCTCTCCTCAACGACAGGGCGTTGATGGGGGTGGGGGACGTGTTGAGGATGGGAGGTTGGCTGTATCGAAGGCGGGTGGGATGGAATTCGGAGAATAGGAGACTGCCGGGGAGAGGTTCATCACCTGGACAAGTCGGGAGGGACCTGGATGTTGGGGTGCAAGGCTCACTTGGAAAAAAAGTTAAGCGTTGTGGACGAGGGCGAGGTAGGGAGACGCCGATGTGTTGGGGGAAAGTGAAGTAGGAACTCATCCCTCAAGGGCGAGGTCAGGCGGCTGGAAGAGTGAGGGAGGGAGGGGTTGGGTTGCTCTGTTGCAGATGGTAAAGAGGAAAATTGATAGGTGTTGTAGGGTAGGGAGAGTGGCGCCCCATACAAGTACTTCTTCGTGGATTGTGCAGTTTTCTAGTTCTTTTTCTTTCTCTCCCTCCCTCCCCCTCTCCCCCTCTCCCCCTCCCCCTTCCCCTTCCCCTTCCTTCCTTCCTTTTCCACTTTTGTCCTCGTATCTTCCCGTCACGTGCCTCTTGATCGCCGCCCCAGTGCACCACTTTTTTTTTTAAAGATTTATTTATCTCTGAATCTGCCCTCCTTATATCCTTTCACATCCTCGTCATGCTATCTATTCCACCATTTTCTTTACTACCCCCACTGCACTCCTTTGGCCTCCACACCTCCTTCCCCTCCCCACCTCCTTCCCCTCCCACCTCCTTCCCCTCCCACCTCCTTCCCCTCACCACCTCCTTCCCCTCCCCACCTCCTTCCCCTCCCCACCTCCTTCCCCTCCACACCTCCTTCCCCTCCCCACCTCCTTCCCCTCCACACCTCCTTCCCCTCCACACCTCCTTCCCCTCCACACCTCCTTCCCCTCCCCACCTCCTTCCCCTCCCCACCTCCTTCCCCTCCCCACCTCCTTCCCCTCCACACCTCCTTCCCCTCCCCACCTTCCCCTCCACTCACCACACGTGTACCTACGACGACACGCAGAACTTGGGCCTTCGCTCCCTCACACGTGCAGCAGCAGCAGCAGCAGCAGCAACAGCTGCCGCCCATGTCGTTATCATCACCAACTGTACCATCACTTGACCTTCCCCCCCCCCACCTGCGCAATCTAGTCCGCGGTCACCCTTGATCGGGATAACCCCTGAGGACAACCTTCGAAGGGCCGGTGTGTTTGAAGACAGACAGACTCCATAGATTCTGTGCCCGACTATCACGACGACTTGGCAGCCTGATGTCTCACCAACCCCACGCCCACCGCGGCAGTTTGCAAACCCCAACCCCGGCTAACCTCCACCCGCGCCCATCGCCCTCCCGCACACACACTTGCGACCAGCTCGCCAACTCGAACCCTCCTCACTTTGAACCCCTTTCATTGACCGTGTCTTCCTTTTCTTTCTCTCTTCTCCAACTTCGCTATGTGACGTACCCTACACACTGCCATGTCCATGTCACGTGACATAACGTTGAATTACATTAGGTATTTAGATGCACTTGGGGGGCTGGTGGGTGGGTGGGTTGGAGTTCCTTGGATGAAAATTAAAGGGAACGTGGTGGTGGTGTATTGTATAACGCGCACGTCTCGGCATCACCCCCTACGCTTCTTACGGCCCATGAAATTCACCTGTCTTCCCTTAACTTTACACAGTGAATGCCCTTTTGCATGGAAAGCCTCCTTGGCTCTGGACAGCTTTCTCTCTCTCTCTCTCTCTCTCTCTCTCTCTCTCTCTCTCTCTCTCTCTTCCCCCCCCCCCATTGCTGGTCACGTGACCTCCCAGGAACGAACTGTCTCGGAAAGTACTATGCTTCGGTCGGGCAACATGTCACCCTGACCGGGTGACATGTTGCGCGCTACTTTTCGGCCCAGGTGGCCTCCCCTGCGATCCGCCTCATGGCCTGTTCCCCTGCGGCCCTCTCCTCCTCCTCGTCCTCGTCTTCGTCGTCCTCCTCGTCCTCGTCCTCCTCGTCCTCTTCCTCCTCGTCCTCCTCGTCCTGCTCCTTGTCCGCTTCATTGGCCTCCTCCTCCTCCTCGTCTTTGGAAAAAAAAAAGAAACTTGGCACTCACCGCATCCTGTTACCAGAAGCCTTCATGTGAGGAACTTTTGCAGGCATTGTAGGAACCATTCATTATATTGCCCAACAGTAGAATATGATTGATAAGCAGGAATAGTAGAATATGAATAATAAGTTGAGCCTACATAACACAAGGAAATGTCAAACTAAAAGAAAATAATCATGTGAGTTGGGTTTCATGTTGGTATGTTGTTTGTTACGCTGTGGCACTACTTCATGGACAGGTTTTCGTGTTGGTATGCGCTGTGGGGTCGTCTGTGCAGGAGCCAGCGGGCCCAAAAGGGGAGACTTGCACCGGAAGAGAGGCAAATGTCATAGTATGTGTTAGAAGCAAGTTGTCAATAATAAAGTTTGATTGGCTTTTACGTGTGGGTAATCTGTTCGTGGGTGCTGCACAAGTTTGTCCTGTTTTTTGTGCCTTTTTTTTTTCTCTCTTTTGTAAATAGAGTATTCAGTGTCGTACTTCATGTTAGGTGAGCTCAGGTTGACATTACACTCGGTTGTCCACTTGGTAGTGTCATCCATATCTTTTCCGTAACAACAACAACACAACAAAGAACAACAACACGACAACAAAACGACAACACAACAACAACACAACAACAAAACGACAACACAACAACAAAACGACAACACAACAACAAAACGACAACACAACAACAAAACGACAACACAACAACAAAACGACAACACAACAACAAAACGACAACACAACAACAACAAAACAACACAACACAACAACACAATTCCAAAACAAAACCAACAAAACAACAACACAACAAAACAACAACAACAACGCCAACAACAACGATGGGGTGAAGAGTGAAGGGGGGTGCTCCCGCTCGGCTCGATTCCTCCACCAGTGCTTCGAGAGCGCCGCGTCGTCGCTTCGTCGTCGTAAGAGTCCTGTAGCACAAGACCCCCCCCCCACACACACACACCCCGCGCGCCGACACACTTGAATTCCCCGACATCCTCCTTAGTACAGTCCCAATGGAAAACTGCAGGGTACTTGTGCGACTGGCAGCCAAAGCATTTAGGACGTTCATATTGTCGAGGTAGACCACCCTGTATCTACAATAAATGTACAGCAACTTGCCACGAAGACTTCGCACCCACGTTCATGCAACTTCCCTGTCTCCGAAGTCAGTTGTGTGTGGTTCTGGTTGGTTACGGGCATGTAACGAGTACATTGGGTGACGTGTCTCGTATGGACGTGACCTCACGGCTACTGCTTGCCTGGCATGCCTGTCCCGGTTACAGTTGCTGGAATGGCTCTTCCTTAGGTGCTGCTTCTCTATGCGAAACAAGTGTGTCTGGTGGACCTACGAGGAACGAAGCGCACTAGCTGGGGTTCTGGCTCCCGCCCTCTTCGTTCTCAGATCGTGAATGAAGGTCTTTTTGCCCCCGTCGAGTGGGCAGCCTTACCCGGCGACACAACAGCGCCTCCGGCAGTGTGGTATGAGGAAGGGACCCGAGGAGGCCTTGAAGAGGAGAGCGCATGAGATTTGTCCAAGGGTTGCTCCCAGGGGTTGCTCCCAGGGCGTCTTGAGGAGTGGGGGGTGGGGGGAGGGCGGCGGCGGCGGCCCGGGGCATCTCGGGTGACCCGGGCTATCTCGAAGAGGTGAGGAGGAGGAGGGTGGGGAGGGTTCATGTGTGCCAATTAGAAGGCGGGGGACGTGGGGGAGGAGCAGGGCATGCATGCTCCTGCACTCCGGAGTTGGCCAAGAGAGGTGACGAGCTTGTAAGGAACGACGACGCAGTGGTGCGTGTGCCGCCATCGGAGCCAAACGGTCACAAGAGCAGAAGATTGTGATAGGAGGGGGAGGGAGGGATGGGGGAGATCGGGAGGACGAAGCAAGCAAGGTAATGGGTGAATGGATCCGTGCAGGGGAGGGATGGGTGAGGATGAGGGTAGGTAATAAGGAGCACATAGGAAAGGAGGACAATTATGAAATTACTACGAGTGGGGCACGGAGGAGGAGGAGGTGGTGGTGGTGGTGGTGGTGCCGTACCGTGAAGGACGCCCGGCCGGCGATGGTTGTGCAAGTAGGTGTTGGAAGGGGGACGTCGTTATAGTAACAAGGAATTCTCGCTGTGTTGTGCACGCCCTTTGGTATCATTTCAACGTTAAGTGTACATGTGCCTCTGCCCGTGGACCTAAAGATATGGATGGATATTGACCTTTTCTAAGTTGTCTCGGTTCGTTGTGTGTGTGTGTGCGTGCCCAGTTCTGGGGAATGTCCGTCACTGGTGTGTCATTCATTCGGATTCCGCTGTAATTGGGGAGGAAGGGCGTGTCCCCCCAACCGGCCGTGTTATGCTTCCAGGTGCAGCATACGATGCCGGACGGTGCGTCCCTCGCCTCCTCCCCTAGTCCCCATGGACGGACGGGCGGATTGACTGTTTACCATCTTGCCCGTATGTGACCCCAGTCACGTGACCCTTTGGTCTATAAACAATGCCAGGTGAAAGTAGGAATGTCATAGTGATGATTAGGTGGGGAGGAAAAAAGAATTAGGATAAAGTGGCGGAGTGAGGGCTGTTAGTATGTGGATTGCGAGGCGGCGCCTCTTTTTCCACCTGGAGGCACTGTGGATCGTGCCACCTCGTCAGCTGAGGTGGGGAGGCACCTGACGTCACAAGCTGTTCAGGAAGTGGAAATGGTGGTGACTGTATACATCGGTGGGACACCCGGTGGTAGGCACAACGTGGCCCTGTTTTTTTTTTTTTTTTTTTTTTTTTGGGGTGGGGGTGGGGGTGGGGAAGGAGCAGGTGATTGGATCGTCAACGCCCGGGAGGGATATCGTGGGCCGAAGATTGAGCGAGCCAAGAACGTGGGAGAAGCAAGAACGACAACAACAACAGCAGCAGCAGCAGTAGCTCTCGTCGGGGAAGATCATCGTCGCCTTCCGCAAAAGTGTGGAAAAGATTGACGAGACCTCACACTCGGAGCAGTAGCAGGAGGAGGAGGAGGAGGAGGAGGGTGGGCGCTATAGCAAGGGCCTCTTTGGAAGAGAGAGGGCGTGAGCATGAATTGGATTTCATAGTTACTCTTGAATATTTAACACGTTCTCTCTGACACACACACACACACACACACACACACACACACACACACACACACACACACACACACACACACACACACACACACACACACACACACACACGCATGTACGTACGTACTTACGTACGTTAGAGAATAGAACATAGGACCCAACGAGCATTGCTCCTTTTCTGTAAACCACAATTAGGTAAATACAATGTTCATATGTATTCTCTCTGTCTCTCTCTCTCTCTCTCTCTCTCTCTCTCTCTCTCTCTCTCTCTCTCTCTCTCTCTCTCTCTCTCTCTCTCTCTCTCTCTCTCTCTCTCTCTCTCTCTCTCTCCCTCTCTCTCCAGTATATTGCCTCTAGTTGCAAAGAAAATCCTAAAGGATATTTCAGATATATCAGGGGGAAAAAATTCAAGAGCGCCATTGGTCCACTCCAATCAGCAGGACGTGGTGGAATAGTAACAGACGAGAGTGCAGTGACAGACATTCTAAATGATTATTGTGCGTCTGTGTTCACTATTGAGTACAGCGGAATCGACCAGCCAGTACTACCACAGTCGGTATCCACACGCCTACCCGGCATGGGTATTGCAGAGCATGATGTGATGCGCGTTATAGATAATTATCTAAAAGCATGCAAACCGCTTGGGCCAGACAAATTTTACCCAAGAATACATCTCGGACTTCCAAAAAGCTTTCGAGAAAGTCCCCCTAGGAGGTTACTAAATAAGCTAGAATCCCATGGTATAGTAGGTCATATTCACCGATGGATTTCTGAATGGCCGTCTGCTCCAAGGTCCATATAGCTTGGTCTGCTCGTAAGCGACGTGTTGTTCTGAATGGAAAATGCTCAGGCTGGCATTGTGTAACAAGTGGAGTGCCTCAGGGCTCTTTGCTGGATCCTGTACTCTTCCTGATGTACATTAATGACCCGGATGAAAATATAAAAGTGTAAATTATCAAACTTTGCGGATGATACCACAACAACAAGAATCACAACATTTGAACGTTTTATGTGAATGGGCCGAAAATTCTCAGATGTTTTTCAATATAGATATAGTAAAGTACTTCATATTGGTAATATATCCAGGCCAATTACACGATGAATGGTGTACAACTAGCAAGTGTAGAACAAGGTAAAGACCTTGGTGTTGTGCTATCAAATGAACTCAAAACAAGCAAATAGTGCCTCGGAGGTCATGAAAACTGCAAACAAGTTAATTGGATTTATAAGTAGAGCTTTTGAGTTTAGAACTGAAGAAGTTCTTAATTTTTACAATGACCTACTCAGACCTAACCTAGAACACTTTTTTTTTACAGTGCTGGTCTCCATATTACAAAAAGGATTTATAGAAGTTAGAGTGCAACGTAGAGCAACAATAGCTTATCCCTAAAGTTGCACAATAAGCCTTATGAAGAGGCTTAAGGCAAATAAAATTGTCTTGAAATGGGGAATGAGGGGTGATCTAATTGAAGTCTTCAAAATTCAAATTTGTCAAAGGAATTGAAAACATGGACGTGGGAAAAAAAGTTTCAAAATTGACAGCTTCAACACAACCAGGAATAACGGGTGGTTGTAGGAGAACCATTTTAAACAGACCTGGTGAAATAATCTTCAATTGCGTTGTTAATATACGGAAGGGTTTTCCATCCAACGTCATTAGTTGTTCTACTCTAGGGTTCTTAAAGAAAAGGTCTCTACATTTACTTGGCAACAAATCTCCCACTAGAATTGTTTACTTGAAAACAGGAAGTACCAGAACAGCCTTGTAAAGACCAATAGGTCTGTTGCTGTTCGTTTGTCCATGAACTCTCTCTCCCCCTCCCTCCCCCTCCCCCCTTCCCTCCTCCTTCCCTTCCCCCTTCCCTCCCCCTTCCCTCCCCCTTCCCTCCACTTCCCTCCCCTTCCCTCCCCCTTCCCTCACCCTTCCATTCTCCTCCTTTCCTCCCACCTTCCCTCCCTCCTTCCCTCTCCCTTCCCTATCTCCTTCCCTCCCCCAAATACCGAACATGATGGTACACCGATAGGCCGGATGGGTTTCCAGGAGGGGGGGACCTGCCGGATGAGTTACGTGAGTCTTGACATTCGCGTCCACGATGCCTCCTTAAAGCTGCCGGCTGACCGGCACAACACACCGCATCGCCCTCCTCTCGCCAGTCGCCAGGGGCGGGTCGCACCGACCGACCGATCAACTGGCCGCCACTCTGCCTGCATGCGAAGCTCGTTCCCTCACGCGGACTCCAAGAACCACGACTCTCGCAACCCTAATAGACAATCCTTTTGCCCACCCCCCCCCATCCCACACCCCGGTCCGGTTAGTAATCGTGTAGACCCTGCCAAATGCACCACCTGCCGAACTGACTCACCAAACACAAGGGGCAGAAATGATTACCCCCACCTTCTTGTAAAACCTCGGCATCATCTCCTGCGGAGTTGGTCTCTTATTTCCTCGCTCCTCGTTCAGCGCCCCCTCCCCACCCTCCCCACAGGGACGTTCCTTCTCCCTCTTCTTACCTTCTGCCCCTCATCCGCCCCCACCGCCCTACTCCCCCACCCCCGTCATCTTTTCCTATTGATCCTCCTTTCTCCCTCTTCCCTCTCCCATCTTTCTCCCTCTCTCCTCTCTCCTCTACCTCTTTCTCCCTCCTTCTCCCTCCTTCTCCCTCCTTCTTCCCTCCTCTCCCTCCTTCTTCCCTCCTCTCCCTCTTCCTCTCCCTCGTATACATCTCCGTCCTTTACCCCCTTCCTCTCCTTCCCCTTTCCTCCTCCCCTTTCCTCCTCCTCCTCCCCCTTCTTCCTCTGCCTTTTGTTTTGACTGCGCAAATTTGATGCAGTCAAAGGTTGTAGCAAGTGTCTCCACCTCTTCGCCGGCGAGCGAGGTCATCTCCCAGGATAGAAGCGTTGGTGATCGCCAACAATCTACTAAAGGAAAGAAACGTTCGCTTCCTCTGACGGCGATGATGCTGATCGAACGACCGAACGCGTACATAGTGGCGTCTGGTTGGCGTCTCTCTCCTTTCTCTCTCTCTCTCCCTCTCTCTTTCTCTCTCTCTCTCTCTCTCTCTCTCTCTCTCTCTCTCTCTCTCTCTCTCTCTTTCTCTTTCTCTGATTGCCCTCTGCCCCCCCCTTTTCCATACGAGTTGCCTTGCTCCTCCCCCCCCCTCTGGCTGCTCCACTCCCAGAACCCCCCCCCCCCCGTCTCAAATCCAAAATTCAGTCATTCCCGTTTTCTTAGTTTCTCCTTCTCTCAAGCGACTCTCCTTGGCTCGACCCAACCTAGATCGACCCAACCCTTCTCCTTGGTTCCGGTTGGGGGGAGGAGGGGGCTGCTTCCCCTCGCGCCGCGCCGCCCCGCCCCCATCCCGCCCTATTGGCCCTCCGGCCTGACGACGGATCGGCGGCGGGCCGGAAACCCCCCTCGGCAGGGAAGAACTATTTTGAGAAGAAAGTCTCCAAATATAGTGTCTGGAAGCTGCCACGCTAATGGGCCCCGTCATGCGATCCTCGGATCTTCGAAATGCTGCCGTGGTAAAGAAAGGGTGCGGGCGAGGTCGGAGGGGGTGGGTGGGGGGGTTGGGCAAGTTCCTCGAAGATGGGTGAGGAGGAGGATGGGGTTAGGGGGGGAGTTTTGCTTAGTTGGTTTATACTGCTGCGTCGGTCGAAAAGGGGTCGTTCCTTCTTGCCCAGTTGAGGTTCTCGGAACAATTCGGGCCGTTACTAATTTCCGCTTCTTTCATATTGTATGCTTTTCATTCTCCCCACCCCACCCCACCCCTATGTTTCCGTGTTCGCTCTCCTCTCCTCTCCTCTCCTCTCCTCTTCTCTTCTCTTCTCTTCTTCTCGTCTAACGTTTTACCATCAGTTCTACCTCTCTCCAGCTCCTCTCTCTCTAGCCCACTCCCCCACCACCTGTCTCGTCTCTCCTTAATTTCTGTACCCCCACCCCCCTCCCCCTCCCCCTCCCTAGACGATTGACTGTGATATTTCCAGCTGCGAGGAAGAAGACCTCCCCCCACCCAACCCCTTCACCCTCCCCTCACTCTCCCCCTTCTCTTTCCCATCAATGTTGACTCCTTACGCAACCCTAGAAGAAACCTCCCACGCACATAGCGTGGGAGGTGCCCAAGCAGGTGGGAGGGAGACGAGGCGTGAGCGAAATCTCTTATCCTCCCTCACTCTGGTCTCCACGCCCCCCCCAAATCAAGGCCCACGAAGATCGTATTGTCCCAGCACCCCGGCTTTTACTTTATGAAGCAGGTCACAGGCGCGTCGAAGGGAGGACTTGGATTGTTGCAGGGTGCACATGTGCAGATGACCACAACGTGACGTCGGGTGGAGTATGGTGCATGTGTCGGTCGACGTGAGGATGCTTAATAGCATGATGCAGGTGTTCAGGATTCTTGAAACCCCGGGTGTACCCTTAGGGGGCGACCCAGCTGCAAGGTCGCCGGGGGTCCTTTGCCTTTCGCTTTTGGATTTCAGTCGTCCTCAATGTCCAGTGTCACGCCATATTGGACGCCTATTACGTCAGTGTTTCTTCGGCTGAATGAAATGGTTTGCCGTCTGTCAGAATGACTCTGTTCGTGAAAATGTATTCTGTTTTTGTTGTTGATTCCTTTTAAAATCTTAGTCTTGCACTACTACTACACTTTTTTTTTTAACTTTTAAGTTCAAATAGTTTAAATGTTTCTTGTATTTTTTGAAATTAGTTACTCGCCTGTGCACTTGTTTCTAATCTATCAATACAAGATTAGGTGGCCATGTGGAAGCCGCATATTCCAGGTGTGTGGGGACGTGTGATATTTGGTTAACGATAACTCGACTTTGAGTCAAATGATCACTACCTATTCCAGTAGTCTTTTCTCCGAGGCAGAAATACAATGCTTAGAATTTTTAACGTTGCTGCTGGTGATTAGGCAGCCATTATATAAGTGTGTCAGTTTCTGTGGATCGTGTAATAATTTTCTTTTCTCGTTTGTTTCAGGTAAATGGGAGATTGCTCTTCCAAAGTTGGTGAGGGACTGAAGTGGAGGTACAGTAAGTTGGTTCATCTTGGTGGTTCTTCCTACATCGTAACCGAATCCTACAAAACGTAATGTTGCAGTGCTCGCGTGCAGAATCTCCTGCACAGGACAATCGACATCGAAACGTTGTGTTTGTGGGAGGTGCGGTGGATTGGGAACTTCCACAAATGGGGGATGGCAAGGCAAGCGTAGCAGCCACAGTCGCTCAAGTGACATAGTAACAGTGAATGAAGTTGATGGGAGTATTTCTCTCCAGTAAATAGGCTCGCGTTCGACTCTGCCACCGGGAACTTACTTCTTGCCTAGAAAGTCCGAGCACGTGGTTCGGGGTGAACCCTCTTGCGGTCTTTCTCGAACTCTCTCCCGAAGTCGTAACTGCTGTGCGTCATCGCCGCGTATTCAGCTCTTGGGTCCAACATAACTTGGCATTCTACGGGTGTAGTAGGTTGCTTAAAATTAAATCGCATGGCTCCGGCCGGAAGAACTGTAATAAAGTAATGTCTCGTTAGAAGGAGGGACGGAGGGGAAGGAGGGAGGTGGGGGTTTCGTGTTTGCAACTGGGAAATATTTGTCGAAGTGAGAAGGATTAGAATTAGGTTGTGTTGCACAGGAATGGAGTGGAGTGAGCTGGGGGCGGGCGGGGGTGTGGGAGGTCTTGGATGGGAATTTTGAGATCCATTTTACGGCAGTCCTGCCCCCACCCCCTCTCGGCCTTATTGATAGAGGCATTGGCGAAGATACGAGGAGGAAAGCAGGAGTTGTGTTAATGGAGTGTAGAAGTAGTGGTATGCAAGTAATGTCGATGTGGTCGTAGATGTGGATGTATGCGGTGACTAAGAACGACAGGAGGGATTCAAATAATAATGTTCATTTTTCAAGTGTTGTGTGTGTAAAAAGTAGATTACTGGAAACTGTGTGTGCAGTCGCTCTTTCGGCTTCTCTCTCGCTCACCTTCATATTACTGTTATTACTGTGTATACACACACACACACACACACACACACACACACACACATATTAAACTTAAAATTTTTATCCCAGCGTCGGAAAAGAAGACACTAATGTCGAAAGTTCTGTATATTTCGATCACTAACTGATCCTCTTCAGCAGAATGAGTACATAGTGGAAGACATATACATATATACAAACATATATATATATATATATATATATATATATAATTTTTTCAGCACTTCTTTGGTCATGTTTGTACTTTGTTTTGTAAGTCGCTTGACATCGTACATTGCGACGATGTCGTGCTGCCATGCAGTTCCGCCTGTCGGGTATTTGTTGCACAGTGTATCTGATGGGCAGGGCAGGGCGAATGTGTGAGCGCTCGCTCGCATTCCTGTGTATTGGCAGGTGCTTGGTAACGCATGTGCGTGCGTGTGTGCACTCGTCTGTTGGAAGGAATGCTCATCGAGGAGGTTTTCCAGGTAGTGCCTGTCATCGGTTCCACTCTCCCGCCATCTATCCGTCCGTTTCGGGCCGTCAAACACCACCAGAAGGGTCGTCCTTCCCATGTCGGGTGGCGGCGGCGGCGGCAGTCGCCGGCCCGGCCCGCCCGGGAGTTCCCAGGTCCTCGGGGTTGGTGGTCCCGAGGGTTGGTTGGTGGGTTGTTACGTCCTCTTTGGGACGGCTGGACACGGTTGGGTGGCTGGAGCCGCCGCCCAGCCCAGCCCCGCCCCGCCCAGCCCAGCCCAGCCCCCTCGGCGGGGTCCTACATCGCTTAGTCCTAGTACAAGACACTGCGCTAGAACGTCGTCTTGACAAGAGCTCCTTGGCACGGGGGATCACAGAGCCGACGTCCGTAGCCCGGTCCAAGAAACACTCCACCTAAAGAGCTTCAACGCAGACACTCCTCTGCTCTAATGTCCAATCCACATTGCAGAACTTTTCCACCCACAAGTTGGCACACCATCTCTGGTGGCAAGGTGTGTGTTTAAGGTTATAGCATTACTCGTAGATTGAGACATAAAATATCACGCTCTTATCTGGGACGGGAAAGGCTGTTGATTACGAGTCCAACACGTGATTCAAGACCATGATGGGTAATCGCATAATCGTGTGCTTCCTTGTTCACTCTGTCTAGGGCCCACCAATGTTCGGCGAACCTGACACACTTGGTTACCCAGATCATCCCCCCCTCTTCCCCCTCCCCTCTTCCTTACCCCCTCTCCTCTTCCTTACCCCCTCTCCCCCCTTCCCCTCTTCCCCTCTCTCCCCCTTCCCCTCTTCCCTTTTCCCCTCCACCTCTTCCCCCATCCCCTCCCCTTTTCCCCCATCCCCTCCCCTTTTCCAACTCCCCTCCCCCTACTCCTCCCTCCTCCCCCTACTCCTCCCTCCTCCCCCTACTCCTCCCTCCTCCCCTTCCCCCTACTACCCCGTTCCTCTTCTCCTTACTCTTCCTTCCCATCTTCCCACTCCTCTCCCTTCCATTTATCCCTTCCCCCCCCATCTCGTGTTGTTGCCGGTAAATGATGTCTCCCCAACCCCATATGACCTGGGTACCTATGGGGGTGTTGGGGCCCACCACCCCCTCACCCACCCAATGGGTTCGTCTCCGACTCCGACTTGGGGCGTCCCAAGCGAGCGACAGTCGTCGTCGTCGTCGTCGTCGTCGTCGTCGTCGTCGTCGCTTTCTCTTCAACCACCGAACCGTCCGGCCGGGAAGGTCTCCGGGAATTCTTGTAATTAGCCGTGTGGGAAGGTCGAGACTGGAGAGAGAGAGGGAATGGGGAGGAAGAGGAAGGTGGTTGCCGTATTATATATAGTTAACAAGTTTGTGTTTGTGTGTGAGAGATTTTCAGTGGTCTTAGATCACTTGTTGGACTCGTGATCGATAGCTTTTACCTTCCAGGATGAGAGCTCGGAGCTCGTGTGATCCGATGTTGTCACCTTACACGCACGCGAGCACACACACACACACACACACACACACACACACACACACACACACACACACACACACACACACACACAACTTCTTGCTCGCCGGAGTTGGAGTGCCGGCTCACAGTGCATCGATGCCGACGTTTTCAGTCCTGGGCGGGACTCGAACTCGGATCGCTGAATTCGCGATCGAGAGCGGTGTCAATGCATTGTCGAGCCGTGTGTGTGTGTGTGTGTGTGTGTGCGTGCGTGCATGCGTGCGTGCCCTTGGTTGCGTTCGTGTGGGAGAATGTGCGTTGTAGTGTTTACACGAGGTCTTTTCATTGTACAACTCGTGCTGCTTACATAGTAGCCATCACCACCACCAACCAACCACGTCATTACCCACATCATCACCATCCTCACCATCACCACCCACCAACACCACCACCCTCACCATCACCACCACCCTCACCATCACCACCACCCTCACCATCACCAACCATCCTCACCACCATCCTCACCATCACCACCCATCAACCTCACCAACCTCACCAACACCCACCACCCTCACCAACAGCACCCACCACCTTCGGTATCACATCACCATCGCACACCGCCATTACTCTTGCATTTGCCATTGTTCTGTACCTCGCTCTTTTGTTCACATAATCAAAATTGTCTTTAGTGTTAGTAGGTACTGGAGATTTGCAATGAAGGAATGCAAATTTGAAGGTAACCAGGTGCCAGCCAGGAGTTGGTCGGTCGGTCGGTCTGTCCTCTCCTCGTTCAACACCCCCTCCATGCGCTGAATGACCTACTGGCTCCGGCACTTGGCCTTCAAGCCAAAAATTTCATCAATCAGTCTATCAACACCCCCACCCCAGGCACTGCTTGCTAGCATCTTCTCGCAATGTGCAAGAAGTTTCGCCTCGGTTTCGTTTCTCTCTTCGTTGGATGGTGCTTCTCGTGGTTTTCCTGTGTGTGTGTACGTGTGCATGCGTTTGTTTTATTTACGTCAAACCGCGCGCGTCAGCCTCAACTTGGCACCCACTCATCCTTCCACCTTCCCACGTCCTGGTTGATCCAGTCACCCGACTTGCAAATGTCCCCAGGTAGGGAGGGAGGGAGGAAGGGTCCAGAGGTGACAACCAGTCAGTAGGAGCAGAGCCCGGAAAGGAGTTTGAGGAGGTGGACGGGGCGAAGAGGGTCGCGACGACGGCATCACTCTCCCATGAGACCCTTCGCTAATCTATGTGATGGGGCGAGGAGCGTGAGCGTTATTGGGGGGGTAGGTAATGCCGTGGAGATGAACCTTATATTTTCGTGGTTTGCAGCCAGAGTGAAGGGAAGCACCACCACTGGATGTGAAAGTACTTTCACACGGTGAGACGCCCTCCCTCGTATATGTTTATATTTATCTCTCTCTCTCCCTCTCTCCCTCTCCCCTCCTCCTCCATTGTGACAAACACCGAGCCATATCTTAGGTATATTTTATATATTCAGCTTGGAGAGCAACACGGCATATACACGATTGCTAATTTCAGCGGGAGTTCTGCATGACGACCACCTGCTCTGCTCACCTGCAACTACCCGAGTATTGCCCGCCTGCATGATGGCCTTCCTTATGGAAGGAAACTCTTCTCTTCCAGCCCCTCCCCCCCCCTTCCTTCGCGGGACGTGGCTGCGGTGGCACACGATCCATGTCTACCTCCAGTTGAGGGAAGTCGAATGTTTCATATCCCCTTAATAGCTTCCCCAAGATGGTTCGAGGGGAGGAACGCAGTTTTGAGCTGTCGAAGCTGGTTTCCTCACGGAACGTTGTCATTTTCGTTCGGCCTCGCATTGTCTCCGTATCGGGATGTTCCTCTCGCTTCATCTTTGGTGAAGGACATTCGCGTGGCCGATCCAGTTGGTACGACCCCCCTGCCAGGAGCATCGGGTCAGGACGCACCTCTTAGCAGGCAAGGTCATCATAATAAAACAGCAGGGCAGGGCTTGTAGTAATGGTTAACGAATGGAGTAGATTTAGTAACATTGTAGTGAGCGCTGAAACAAAATGTTGTTTTAAGAGCAAATAACTTTAAATATAGGTGATGGGTGGTAATGGACATGGAACTACCCAGTGTAGGCCTTATGGTCTCTTGGACTTTCCTACAGTCAAAATTCCTTTCGTGCGTACATCCCCGTGTTGAAGGGTAAGCCTGTTGCAGGCCGCGGCATTGCGAGGATAGGTCGTTTTAGCACGAGAGTGCTGCGACAAGAGCCGCCGGGCGACTTTTTATGGGTTCTCGGGGCCTTGCTGGACTTGACTAGGTCAGTTCTTGATTTCCAGTGGGAAAATGCACACCCCCCCCCCCAGCCTCTTCCTGGTCACTACCCCTCCCCCCCTCTCTCTCTCTCTCTCTCTCTCTCTCTCTCTCTCTCTCTCTCTCTCTCTCCGATCTATGGGTAATGCTGTGACCTTACACGCACACCCACCCCCAACTCCCCGCCCATGAGTGTTGGAGTAAGGACTCGCAGCGCAGCGATACTGAAATTATTTCAGCCCTGGGCGGGATTCGAACCCGGACCGCCGGGATCGAATTCCTCCCAGGGCTGAAATAATCTCTGTATCGCTGCGCTGCGGATTGTTGCTCCAACTCTCGTGGGGGTGGGTGTATGCACATGCGTATGTGGATTGGTTTGGGGTTGAAGGCGCGGTGGTGGTGGTGGTCGATGATGGTCGTGGTCGATGATGGTCGTGGTCGATGATGGTCGTGGTCGATGATGGTCGTGACAACACGGAATTGTAAGTGCGGCTCGTTAGTCAGAAGCTCCTGTTAATCCCCACATTTTTTTTTTTTTACGAAGCTGTAAGCACGGAGGAATTTGTATAGACTGTATATTGTGGTAGGTTGTAGGTTGTACTTAGGAAGCACATTGTGGCGGGTTGCATCATGGTTGCATGGTGTGGTAGTTTAGACGTTTTGATAAGAGTTGGTTGAACAAGTTGGATGGCGGGATATGCTGTAGACCGGATGGTCATGATAGATCAGATGCCTCTAATTTGAATGGTATGTGGAGGTAGTGGGTTCCATCGTGTATGAACTGTAACCTTCGAAATCTCGTGAGGATAAACGCCAAAGCCACTGACGGGTCTGTTGTTTCGCTCCCCCGTGGGCATCCAGCTAGCCAGGTATTTTGAAGAGGAAGGTGCTGCTGCTGCTGCTGCTTGCTGAGCCGGGGTGCAAGCGAGGTTGGCAGCAGCGACTCTTCGTAGTCTTCCAACGAACCGGGCGCCCTCGAAGAGCGGAGAGGAACTGGCAAGGTTGAGGCTAATGATTTGCAGCCTACATTTAAACAAATGGGTCTTAACTGCTGAGGAAACTGTAGCTTGCCTTAGCCTCCCCCTTCCCATCTCTCCCCCTTACAGCATTTAAGTGCCTAACCTTCCCAACATTCGTATGGATTCTCCGAACCGACGGCCGACTTCATCTCTTCGGTCCGGGAGGAGGAGGAAGAGGAAGAGGAAGAGGAAGAGGAAGAGGAGCACCTCAGTTTTTACGGAATGAAACTGTTCTCTCTTGACCAGGATACTGTGCTTTCAGGAGGAGGCTGTTGTTGCTGCTCAACATGGCGAGTGTAGGGAGGGACAATACGAAGAGAACAATTAACTCTTATAAGGAAATGTAATAGCCGAATGCATTTTGAATTTCTTGTAATTGGTGAGGCAGTGGAGTTTTTTTTCCAGACTGTGTTAATTTGATTAGGTTACAGTTTGTCGGTAGATGTATGCTTAGGTGCCAGCACTTGTCCGTGATATTGCGCACAGACGTGCACTTCTCTTTGAGAGTGCGCGCGCGCATGAGATGACGAGTGCACGTGCATACTTGTCTGGCAGTGCGCGCGCGCGTACGTGGGTGTACTTGTCAATGAGTATGCGCGCGCATATGCATGTATTTGTCGGTGAGAGCGCGTGCTCGTCGCCTGCAAATATTTAGTATTTGAAGCATGGAAAGGGGGAGTGGAGTGTCGAGGAGAGTCTGTAGTAGCCGCGGGGGGGGGAGGGGGGCGCAAGCCTAGAAAATGCCACGGGGTCTTGGCAATCTCCCCGGGGCAGGGGTTTGGACGCCCTGGTGGACAAGAATTTGGAGAAAAGTTTGGTCGTTGTAACTCCCCTTGCTTTAATATGCGGCAAGACAAGGAAGGCAGTTGCGAACTTGGCTACATAGCTTATCATAACGCCATTAACAACGTGACCTTTGATTTGTCCATTTGTTTTCTTGTTTGCTG
This sequence comes from Oratosquilla oratoria, assembly GCF_046742065.1. Taxonomy (NCBI): domain Eukaryota; kingdom Metazoa; phylum Arthropoda; class Malacostraca; order Stomatopoda; family Squillidae; genus Oratosquilla; species Oratosquilla oratoria. The sequence goes on along the minus strand of NC_134794.1, from coordinate 42,249,822 downwards.
GGAAATGTTACTTTTTATGATGCCACCCTCGTTTTCCCTAGCTTCTTCCCTCCCTTCCCTCTCCTCCTCCTCTCGACAGTCGGGAGATTGGCCACAAGGATAGAAGCGCTGGTAATCGGGCATTTCCCTCCTGTTCTCGTTCCTGACCTTTCCTGTGTTTCCTTTTTCCAGTCCTTCTCTCCTTCCATCACATACTCCGCTCCCACCTTGTTACCGCCGCAGTCACGCTTGCCCTCATCTTTAGCATCACTGCCATACCGTCGTCTTGTCGCACAGAATAATAGAAATTATAAACATGTCTCACGGGGCGGGGGCAGGGGGCGATGGTAGTCGTTAGAAAGGTAGAGGGGGGGGGGAAGTTGTAATGACGGCGACTGTTCGACCTGGACCGAATCTCGTCCCTGAGATTCCGTGTCGATCCCAAGAGTCGAACATCCTGCTCAGCGTCATCGACACGTGTGTGGCCCCCAACCCTATTTCCTATAGACCCCACGTGTGTGTGTGTGTGTGTCCGTGTGTCCGTGTGTGTGTGTCCGTGTGTGTCCGTCCGTGTGTGTGTGTGTGTGTCCGTGTGTGTGTGTCCGTGTGTATTCACCTCGGATCTGCTGCAGCCTCTCTTCGAGACAGCCAGACACCACCCTACGGCAGTGAGCTCAGAGCTCATTATTTGCCGATCTCTGGGTAGGTCTGAGACCACTCACACACCACACACCGGGACAGCAAGGTCACAACTCCTTGACTAACATCCCGTACCTACTCACTGCTAGGTGAACAGGGGCTACACGTGATAGGAGACAAACCCAACTTATCTCCGCCCGGAGTGTGTGTGTCCGTCCGTGTGTGTGTGGCGCGGTCGAAAGCGTCCGGGTATCGCATCTTCCTACTATTCGCGGGTTCGAGTCCCGCACTTCTTGCAGATTCCATAAAGTGACTGTGAGTGACCTGGACATGATGGGACAAAGGTTAGGTCGTATTTTGTTCGACGCCTTCCTCTCGGGTCGATTGAAATAAATTCTTAGCCAGAGAAAGCTTCCACGCCCGAGGTTGAGTGGTTGTTCCTCCTCAAATGATGGGAACCCGATTGACCTGGAAGA
>NC_134794.1:42218728-42243728 GCF_046742065.1 Oratosquilla oratoria | reverse complement strand
GTAGGACTCGTTCCGGCCCGGCTGACCTCAGCACCCATCCTCTCTCCCCCGCCGTTGCCTCCCTACTTTCTCCATCGTACTGAATTCCCTCTTCCCTTATTTCCTCTGTACCCCTCCCTCTTGCTCTCTTCCCCTCCTCCTCTCCCGCTATCTTGCTCTTCTCCTCTCCCTCTCCCTTTTTTGCTCTCCTATCCTCCCTCCTCCCTCCTCCCGTCTACCTTTCCTTCTCAGGCATGTCTCTTCCTACTTGTCCCTGCCCCACCCTCCATTCGCCTCCCCTCTCCCACCGCCTCCCCTCTCCCACCGCCTCCCCCAGTCTTCATTTACTCCCTCTTTCTCCCCTCCCTCCCTCTTGTCCCATCCTACCCCATCCCATCCCACGCTCCCTTTTTTTAATTCTCTCGCTCCCTTTTATCCCTTCCCTCTTGTCTTCCCACCTTCCCTCCCTTTTCTTTTATCCATCCCTTTCCTTCTCTCTTTTTTCTGCTTCCTCCTCTCTTTAGCTACATTTTATTCCCTTTCCTCCCTTCTATCACTCCCGCCCTGCCTTACTTTCCTTTCTTTCTGTTCTTTTCAATTTCTCCCTCCGTTTTTTCCCCTTCGTGTCCCTCCCCCCCGTTTTTCATATACCCCCTCTCCTCTTTTCTCCTCCTTTTCCCTTCTTCCCTCCTCCATTTCCCTTCTTCCCTCCTCCTTTTCTCTTCTTCCCTCCTCCTCTTCTCTTCTTCCCTCCTCTTCTCTTCTTCCCTCCTCCTCTTCTCTTCTTCCCTCCTCTTCTCTTCTTCCCTCCTCCTCTTCTCTTCTTCCCTCCTCTTCTCTTCTTCCCTCCTCCTCTTCTCTTCTTCCCTCCTCCTTTTCTCTTCTTCCCTCCTCCTTTTCTCTTCTTCCCTCCTCCTTTTCTCTTCTTCACTCCTCCTTTTCTCTTCTTCACTCCTCTCTCCTTCCTCTTTAGCTCCCTTCCTCTGCACTCTGTCCTTTGTTTCTGTTTATCCAATTTCGTCCCTCCGGCCTCCACACCCCTCCCCTCCCCTCCCCTCCCCTCCCCTCCCTCGCTTCCTCCTCTTCGTCCCTCCACTACTTCCCGTTTTCTCCCTCCCATCCCTCCCTCGTTCTCTTTGTGTCCCTCTTTCACATTACGTATCTCCCTTCTCTCTCACCCAGTACCTCCCGCCCTCCCCCTCCTTCCCCCTCCACCCTTTAGCCCTACCTCCCCCTCCCCCTCCTTTCCCCCCTCCCTCCCCTTCTTCCCCCTGCTTACCCCTTCCTCCCCCCTCCTTTCTCCTCCCTCCTCCCCTCCCTCCTCCCCTCCCTCCTCCCCTCCCTCCCTGCCGCACCTTTCCATTGACCCACTCCCATTAGAGTGAAACGCCGTCACAGCCTACGACTACAAGCTGCCCCGTTCCCATACCCCGGACACCCCCCCCCCCCAAACCTACTACACCTCTGAACTCGGAACGCAGCCTCTTCTCCCTTGATGCCCACCTTTATCCTAGCCCCTCCCTCCCTCCCTCCCTCCCTCCCTCCCTTCGCCCCGTCATCCACACAATTTGCCTTTACGATATTGTCCTTGATGCTTTGCAATCTTCGCGTTTGATTATTTTGTTTCTCCTCGTTGTCAGTGTCGCCTGAACCATTATCTCGCTCATCTACGTCACCAGGATCCCCCCCCCCCACAGACTCTTCCTACACCCGCCTACTCGCATCCCACACCCCGAGGACCTAAGGCGTTGGTGCAGACCATAGGTCTTCCTCTTCCTCCTCCTCGTTCCATCCTCCACCGAGATCTTCCACCCATGCAGCAGAAGCAGCAATAGGTGCCCACACCCACGTCACTCGCCTGCATGGATGGGTGTGAAGGGTGGGGGAGTGGGGTTTCTTTCCGCCTTGCCCTGCGCATTTTCCTTCGTATAATAATGTCTTCCCTCTTTCGCATCCACACGGACTAATCATCTCCCACTCAACCTCGTCACCCGTTCTTTCTCCTCTCCCACCTCCCTTCTCCTCTCCCACCTCCCTCCCCTCTCCCTCTCTACAGTTTCCACACCCGTGGCAACCCATTACCGAAGGCTAGAAAAGGTTCCCAGGAACTTGTCTGCAGCCGACCCCCTCCCCCTTGAGTTTGCTGGGAGAGAGAGAGAGGGAGGGAGGACCCTGTGTCCTCTTGACCATAGGCCTGTTGGGTGCGTGTGTGGGAGGAGGGGCGGGAAGGGAGGGAGGGGCCAGGGCCAGGGCCTAGTAATTATCTAAATGTTCTAGACCGTGACGAAGGGGTTTAGATACCTCGGGAGGCGGTTTGCATTCTTAAGGTTCCGCTGTGCGTTCCCGATACGTTGACAGAGGTTCAGGAAGGTACAAGATAAAGCAAAGATGTCTTTGACCGCAGCCGGCGGGCTTTCCCAATTTTATTTACGTTTTGGTTAATGCATATATTTATTTCTTATTTTATTTGTGTATTTTTATGTATATTTCTTCAAGAGGAGCTGGTCCTCGTGTCGTGGGAGGGGCTCGTGGCCTCGTCCTTGGTGAGGGATCATTTGTCTGTAACTTTTTTGGCGGCCCATGCGCTCTCGTCCTTCGGGAAGGCGTGCATACCTCATCCTTGAGAAGGTCCTGATGGATTCACCCACAGAAGGGAGGTGGGAGACGCCTCATCTTCCACTGGGAAAGCCCTCTTCCTCCTCCTCCTCCCTCTTCCTCCTCCTCCTCCCTCTTCCTCCTCCTCCCTCTTCCTCCTCCTCCCTCTTCCTCCTCCTCCTCCCTCTTCCTCCTCCTCCTCCCTCTTCCTCCTCCTCCTCCCTCTTCCTCCTCCTCCTCCCTCTTCCTCCTCCTCCTCCCTCTTCCTCCTCCTCCTCCCTCTTCCTCCTCCTCCTCCCTCTTCCTCCTCCTCCTCCCTCTTCCTCCTCCTCCTCCTCCCTCTTCCTCCTCCTCCTCCTCCCTCTTCCTCCTCCTCCTCCCTCTTCCTCCTCCTCCTCCCTCTTCCTCCTCCTCCCTCTTCCTCCTCCTCCTCCTCCTCCTCCTCCTCCTCCCTCTTCCTCCTCCTCCCTCTTCCTCCTCCTCCTCCCTCTTCCTCCTCCTCCCTCTTCCTCCTCCTCCCTCTTCCTCCACCTCTTCCCTCTTTATCCACCTCCTCCCTCTCCCTCCTCCACCCACTTCTTCCTCCTCCTCCCTCTTCATCCACCTCCTCCCTCTTCCTCCTCCTCCTCCCTCTTCCTCCTCTTCCTCCCTCTTCCTCCTCCCTCTTCCTCCTCCTCCTCCCTCTTCCTCCTCCTCCTCCTCCCTCTTCCTCCTCATACCTGTGTGTGGGTCGGGACGAGGGTGCGAGTACCCTTCGCCTAAAGGAGAAGATTCTCCTTTTTCTTGGAGAGCGAGCCGCTTCCTTGATGAGACATGGAACAGGAAAGAAATCTCATCCTCGTGGGAGGGGAGAGAGTAATTACAATGATTATGATAATGGCATAGAGGAGAACTTGTCCAAGCACAAGTAGACCTGACGCCTGCTTGCCAGTATGTGGAGCTGTTGACGCCAGGCGATTACTTCTTGTGTCAGCGTCAGCTTCCTCGTGGCAATTATCCAAGTTCTTGCCGGCGGCCCCAAGAGGGGGTGGGGAGGGGAGGAGGAGGAGGAGGTGGTGGTGGTGGTGGAGGTCCTTGGGGTGACGAAGTCTCGCGCTTCCTCTTCGTCTGGATACGAATGTCATGGAACGAGTCTGCCTCGCTCGCTCGTTCGCTCGCCCACAGGTTTACTCTCCCGAAGGAAGGAAGGAAGGAAGGTAGGCAGGCATCCGGCCTTTGGTCATCGTATTCCCCGAAACGAGATTGGCGGCTCGTCAGTCAATCAGTCAATCGGTCGGTCGGTCGGTCCCCTTTCCTGCAGGGTCTTGTATCGTGTACAACGTATATTCAAGGACCGCAATGCGAAGGCGGTAGGGACGCAGCGACCTCCGTCTGTTGGTCATTTTATTCAATTTTGTACATGATCCTCTATTTGTGGAAAGCGAGTGTGCTAATAGCGCAATCTCCGCCCTCGTTACTGCTGATTTACTTGCAAAAGTGTAGTACGTACCAATTTGAGGCGTCGGCATCTGGACAGGCATGGCACCTTCCAGTAAGGATGTTTGCCAGACTGTGCGCCCTGCCCATCCACCCTCCCAGTGAGAGCAGCAGAACGACAGACGAGGAAAGGACGCGCAAACGTTTTTTTGTTTTTGTTTTTTGTTTTCTCGGGGTGGGTGGGCAAGGCAGCAACAGTGTTTGAAAAACATGTAGCTAGGGAACGGAGAATTCGGAGAATTGTCGATATCCAAGTCTGGTATTTGCTTGTCAAAGGTGCTCAGTCTTTGATGCTGAAATGGAGGAACGAGGCTGGGAAATAAAACGTAGCGCCGCCAAGGCTCGTGATTTTTTTTTTTATCTTTTATTTTTTCGTTTTGCTTCATTCTATTTTGAGGATTCTTGAGTTGGTTTTAGCATTGGCAAACGTTGTCCAGTCAGCACCAATGTCGTTGAAACAAATCGTGTGGAAGGTGTAGGAGGAGAAGACCATTAAGTATTTGACATCCCATAGCAGGGTCCTCGAGCACTCGTCGAACCCCCAGTGAAGTTTCAAATTTTCTATCGACCCCCCTGGCTCTTAATTCAAGGAAAAATACCGACGGCGAAATCAATGAGTAGTTGTAGTTAATATGCAACATAAAAAGGTAACACAGAACATATGTCTGTGTATATGTAACTTAATTCTCAGTGCAACAAACCTCCTCTTCGATTTTTCTAACATTTATTCTGACTACGATATTTCTCAATTTTGTTCTTCGTTCAAGACAGAAATGATATGCGCCCATTGTATTTGATAAATGACTGTTTCATTTCTCGTTTTGTGAAAATCCCCTGGTGCCAAATTGTACGGAATGCATCCTGTACCCCCAGTAGGCAGTAGAGCCGCGAAAGACAATGAGGGGGAGGAGAGGTTGGTTGAAGGTCGTGTTGTCAGCGCTGCTGAAATTTCTGAAGATTTACTGGAAAATTTTGACCTATTGTTTGAATTAAAGAAATTACATATATATTAATTTCATTCTAATGGTGTCTGATGTTCTTCAGATTTTTATAAATTATCGAGAATTTCCAATCGGAGATTTCAATGATATCTTCGACCCCGTCAGTAAACATTCATAGACCCCCTTTCGACCCCCCTGGCTATTCATTGACCCCTTGGATGGTACCATCGATATCGACTTCTTTGGGAACTCCTGCCCTATATGGAGTCGGGGGGGACCGGCGGGTCACGAGCTGCATCATAAATGCATGCCCCCCCCCCCACAGAAATAATCTGTTCTCCCCTCAGTTGGAGCGATTGGGCAATCTCGAGCTCCCTTCCCCTTCATGTAGGGCGCCTCCTCGCCAGCAGGTAACCCCCCCCCCATCCTCCTCCCGTCATTCAGTTTTCACTCTCCCCTCCCCCATGAATAGGCATACTTCCTCATTAATTCCCCCTTTAGGGTTTGCCTCACATCTCCTGGTCCCCCTCTTCTTGTTTCCGGGCACGCGCTCGCTGCCCTGGATACCCGACACCCAGTGGTGCCTCCCCGCTCTTGGCGCTTGGTGTGGCAGGATGGGGACTTCTGAGGAGGAGGATTGCCGGGCTGGGGCGAGGAGGGAACAAAACTTTTTCCACATATTTCGGATGACATACCTCTCTCTCGGTCTCGCTCTCTCTCTCTCTCTCTCTCTCTCTCTCTCTCTCTCTCTCTCTTTCTCTCTCTCTCTCTCTCTCTCACACACACACAACCTGTCACAATAGGAGAAAATACCACGGTCTCCCGACAAATACCAAAGCGCCTCGGTCCATCACCCACCACGTTTATTACACAAATGCCTGATCCTCTATATGTCAACTCCTCCCCCACCCCCCATTGCTCACCACTGTTGCGTGCACTCCGGGTGCGCAGCCACGACCACGGCATTTTGTCGCCCTGTCCTGGACGCCGCCCACCCGATGAGCGCCAGCCTGCCTGCCTGCCTGAATACCTCTCCAATAATTTCCGTCACCACCCACACCACACTCGACACCATTGCCACTGCAACTGGCTGCCACCACATGTTGTCACTGTGTACCAACAATTTTCTTTTTTCGTCCATCGTCACACAGCAGCAGAAGCGCACCCACAGCCACGCCATCACCAGCACTTGTTGTCGTCACCACTGCCAACTTCCACCATCACCATCAATAGTATCTTTCAGCAGAACTCAATGATATCCGTTCCCTTCTGAGGAAGGATGGTGGGCAGACGCCTTACCAACCCGGACCTCCCTCGACCTTCTTTTTTCCATAAAGTAGTTTGGCCCTTCTTGTCTGAGACCTTTTTTTTTTAAGTTTAAATCCTCAGATTTTGGAGGGAGCGTGTGCGTGTGTGTGTGTGTGTGTGTGTGTGTTCACCTTGGTCTTTTGGATCACGGTCTGGACTCGTGATCGATAGCTATTTCCCTTCCAGAAGAGAGGTCAGAGCTCGTATGACCGCTCTATGGGAAATGCTGTGACCTTACATGCACATACACCCCCAACTCCCCGCCCACGAGAGTTGGAGTAACGACTCGAAGCGCAGCGATACTGAAATTATTTCAGCCCTGGGCAGGATTCGAACCCGGACCGCCGTAGTGACAGTCAGGGACTCTACCAACAGCGCCACCGAGTCGTGTGTGTGTGTGTGTGTGTGTGTGTGTGTGTGTGTGTGTGTGTGTGTGTGTGTGTGTGTGTGTGTGTGTGTGTGTGTGTGTGTGTGTGTGTGTGTTTTAGTTTCCGCTCGTAATCCTGCCGTGACTGACCTTACTTCCTGTTCCACCTCCTCTTCCTCATCCCCTTCCCCATTCCACCCCTTCACCTTCCCTCTCTCCATCCCTGTCCTCTCTCAAGTACGCCCCCCCCCGCTATTTCCTGCTGCTGCACCATCCACCCCCCCTCCATCTTTTCTTTTCTCCTCTCCTTCTGTCACCCTTTTTTACTATCCCATCTCCCCCTTACACTTTCCCCATCTCTTCTACGTCCTCCTTTTACATTTCTTTTTTCGCATTTCGAGGATGGGGAGGGATTTTCCCCTCCGTTGTCTTCCCGTCCGAACCTCCATCCCACCCCCCCCTCCCCTCTTTCATCCCCGTTGCCTCTCCATCGCTATTCTTCCATCTCCGGTCGCTCTCCAACTATTCATTGTTCCTCCCTTCTGTCTGCCCCCCCCCACCACCACCAACATCCTCTCTTCGTTTCCTTCAGAATGATGAGCCTCCTCCTCCTCCTCCTCCTCCTCCTCCTCCTCCTCCTCCTCGTACCCTCCTTACTTGTATTTATTACTCGATCTCTTACCCCTCCTACACCTTGTTTCTCTTTCTCCTCCCCTCATCCTCGTACTGTTCCTCCTGAATTGTACTCTTGCTTCTGTTATTTCCTCCATGTTCTTGTGTGTTTCTCTCCCCGACTTTGTCCCCCCCTCACATGTTTCTTCCCTTATTCTTGCCCCCCATGTACCCCCACCCTCCGCATCTACTCTTTACCCATCCTTAACTAACCTGCCTCCCCTCCCATTTTCCCCAGTCCCCTTTCTCCCCTTCCGCGGCAGTACTTCTTCCTGTTCCGCACAAGTGTTGATGACACGGAGGCGCAGCTGATTTGAACTGAGCTGAGTTCGGGTTCCTTCCATCTCGAGGAGTAGAGTTCCGAGCGCAAGAACACCCCTGAGGAGGAGGAGGAGGAGGAGGTGGAGAACTCGTGCAGTATTCCCGGGACAGAGCGTAATGCAATACAGTTTTAGCCCTCCCGGAGTTGAACGACAGAAGGATGAGTGTTGCTCATCCCGAGACGAAACGGTGAACGACTCCATCTCTACCTGTTGTTCTGACGACGACAACGACGCCTAGAGATGGCGATGGGCTGCTAAACTGTGCTGCTGCCAGGGAAGGCTACTCCTTTTGAACACGACGACCTCCACGCACGCCCATTCCGAGATTACTCTCATGCGCTTACTTTCGTTTAGTACGTCCCATACTTTCTACTTTCTCCCCTATTTTCTGTATAGGGGGAATGAAATGTTTGTAGATTTTCTTTTCTTTCTTGAATACCGGTTTCACAACGTGCTTCCCAAGGTACAATCCATGAATCCCGCGAGAACACTCATTGTTAGGTCCTAGGTAAGTTCTGCAGTGACTTCATGATTTTTTTTTTTTGTCCAATTATCTTTAACTTTATATTTAAGATCCTCCCTTACAATTGTGAACCAATTGAATTTTCTCTTCCACCCTTTCTCCATTCGGATTCGTTGTTACAAGTCTATATGCAATAATGTTTACTTAAGCAATCTCGAATCTCTGCATAACTTGGTTTTCAAGTATAAAAAAAAAAAAAAAACACACGTCATACAGGCTCAAGGCGAAGAGCGAGCTTGTGCAAACCTTCGCCTACGAACTGTGCTATTTACAAACAACCGATCCATAAAGATTAAACCCTCACCGTCTACCCCACTTTCTGTCCACTTCTCTACCAGCCTCGGACTCTCTCTCTCTTATATATGACATGGCCTTTTGGGTGGGGGCGACGACAGCAGCAGCTAGGTAAGCGATGGCGAGCATAACTGCGGCTCCTGCGGGGTCATGTCCTGCCAAGAGCGCCCCCCCCCCCCGGTGCCCCTCCTATCCATAGATCTCCCTCCTAGAGGAAATCTGCAATATGACTGTGGGACTGTTTCATGTCCTCTCCTTGTAGATAAAGGTGGAGGAATCACAGAAGAAGTTGATAAAGACCTTGGGTCCAGTCCGAAGACTGTCAAACTCTCGGGGCTGCATCCCCAGTTGACGGGGTTTGAAGACGAAAGAGGGAGATTCTCTCTGACTTCCTTCTCGAAGGATCACGTCGTGCAGGACGACAATGCCCGTCCTGAAGGGCTCTTAGGGACTAAGGTCAAGAATGCCTTCATCCCTTCCCCTCCCCCAACGTGGGCGGGGGAGATTGCGTCATTATTAAAGGTGCCGCGCCAACGCCGTCCCCGCTCCCTTCCTTCCACTCCCGGCAGCTGAAAGAAGATGGGGTGCGGAAACCACACGAACGGGGTTGGTTTATTAGTTTATTTATACGGGTAGTCTAAAAGAGTTATTGGAAACAGCTGCGAGCCTGTGCGTCCCGGGAATGCCTCTGGAAACGTTTGTCTTCAGAAGAGACTTCCTAGCCTCGTGGTCACGGAACTTGCTTTAATTTGGCCCTCTCCCTCCAGATCTCCTTTTCTCTACCTTCTTGAGATTCTTCCGCTGCCAAGTGATTTTATGCAGCGTCGGGGATAGTGGGGTCGGGGTGGGTGGCTCACGCCGCCATGAAGCTGTTCTGATGCTTTACAAAACCGGGTTAGGTCAAGTCAAATAACAAGGCCCACCCCTTCTATCCTCTCCTTTATATACGTACCTCTGTGTGTGTGTGTGTGTGTGTGTGTGTGTGTGTGTGTGTGTGTGTGTGTGTGTGTGTGTGTGTGTGTGTGTGTGTGTGTGTGTGTGTGTGTGTGTGTGTGTGTGTGTGTGTGTGTGTGTGTGTGTGTGTGTGTAAAATATACATTATATAAGGTAGGGGTAGAAGGAATAACACAAAGCTTGAAGTGTTTTTGTATGTCGAACATTTCGGGTATAAACGACCTTTTGCAGATCTCTGAAGGTCGTTTACACCCGAAAGTTCGGTACATTTAGTTTCTCAGAGGTCCGATCTTGAGGTGAGGGAGGGAGGAAGGAAGAGGAGGCGCCTGGAGGCGACGTGACGAGTCTCCAGATATCCGAAGAATTTTTATAAGTTCTTGTTTCCGGTTCCTGTTATCCCAAAATTATGTCCCCAAAACAAACAAACAAACACACACACACACACACACACACACACACACACACACACACACACACACACACACACACACACACACACACACACACACGCACGCACGCACGCACGCACACCACTACCACCACATCCTACCCATCAACATTTCGTATGTCTTTGGTGTCTCTCTCTCGCTGATTAAATTTCTTTGACGCCACTGGCCACACTCGGTGTCAAAAACAAACCAGAATGCAAACAAGTAACTTTCCTACCAGGAGGGCGATGCTACCGCCGCCCATCGACAGAAGAGTCGTTGAATTATTACATATTAAATGAAAGTCTCCAGGTTGAAGGGCTTTGACCTCCTCCTCCTCCTCCTCCTCCTACAAGTGTTTGCTTGTCGCGGCAGCTCTTCTTGTCCCCACCATCCCGTCACATTTCACCTGTCGTTGCCCTTTCGTTGGTACTCACTCAACCCTTTCGTCATCACTGCCTGCTTCCCTGCACCACCACCACTCCCGTCCCATCACCACTTGTGAGGACTCCTGCACCTAACCTCATCACTCCTCGCACGCGCCAACCCCATCACCATCGTATCGTCAGGCTACGTGTGCGTGCGTGTGTGCGCGCGAGCGTGGCCTTTTTCTCTATTTATCCATCTTCCCTCTTTCTTAATTATTCGCTCCTCAAATACAGAGCTGTCTTCCTCCCCATGTATCCGATTTGAGTGAAGCCTCCTCCCCCCCCTCCCCCGGCGGGCTTTCTCCACACAACAACAGAACCACTGGGTCCTGCGCCGTACTGACTTCAGTTCCATTGTTGTCCAGATAGGAAGGAAGGAGCACCCTGCTTCCCCCCCTCCCCCCTCCCCCCGTGGACTCGCCCCGCCCTCTTCCCTTCCATTTCCCCTTGGTGAGTCCCTCCCACTCCTCCCCCATTCCCCTGCCGGCGTCACTACTTCCGGTAGGGTGAAGGGGGGGGGACCTACAGATGAAGTGCAGACGTCATTATCGAATAAGGTATTGTCCTCGTGGCATACCAGTGTCTTTAGGGATTTATTATTATTGTGTGTGTCTGTGTACATCCATTGTCCCACCCTCACCCCCGTCCCGGCCTGTTTCGTTTCCGTTCGTCGTGCATTGCTACAAATCTCTCCGTCGCTCAAGTTGGCCCATCCCACTGTCCCTTTCCCCCTTCCTCTCTCCCCTCCTGACCCTTCCTCTCCCTCGTCAGTGTACCTCGCCGTCTTCATTTACCTTGTTCTGGCCCTCGTCCCTGCCGCTTCCCAAGGCCCGTCTCGTTGCTGGGGGCTTCCTGACGAGTCCAGTCACTCACCAAGCCATTCAGGGCTGAAAAGCAACAGCCCATAGACCACACAGTTGGGTGATTACGATGGGGTGGACGGTGATGGGAGGGAGGGAGGGAGGGGGCAAGTAGGGCGCGGTCGATCCCACAAGTTCCGGTGTGGCGTCAGGTAGGATGGCGGGCGCCCCTCGCCCGGGCGTGGGATCGAGGTCTTTGTGGTAGGATGACGTGGAGAAGGTGCAGCATGGGCGCGCGAGGGCGGGGGACGGGGCTTGCAGGACTCTTGTTATGTTGAGTCATGCAGTTCCGAGGTCACCTGAGGTAGTTATAGGACATGGCAGACATTTGTTTTTCTCCTTTTTCAGTGATGCTTCGATGGAGAAAGTAATAGTCGCGGTATTTTCGTAACTTTGTCTCCACAAACATGTTGGACACCGTCGCCCGCAGGGAGCTCCTATCTTTGGACGAGGAGTCTGTTAAAGTGCAAAGAAACGAAACTGTTTAGCCATCTCGCGCATGACCTATTCGAACCGAGATAAGGCCCGGGTAGGAGTATTATCTAAAAAAAAAAAAAAAAAAAAAAAAACAACAGAAGGGCCAACATAGCCAACCCCTTTTGGAAGAGACGGGATGTTGGCGCGCGGGATCCCGCGGGCTACGGATGCACATGCGCGTGAAAAGATGACCTCCAGTTCATTAGCGTGTTGAATAGACAATGATCAACTAGGCGTCGGCATGAATGGGCGACCACAGGTGCGTCAGTGAACGTGAGGTGGCGTGGCGTGGCGTGGCGTTGCGTTGCCTCCGCAGGGGCAGGACCCTGACTGACTGTCTGACTTGGGTGCGGGGGGATTGAAGTTCCTCAACTGGATAAGTCACCCGGTATTAAACCAGAACTTAATGGATATTGTGTATAACCTCGGGATGAATTTGAGATCGTAACTTGCATCCCGCGCTTATTCCTCGTCTTGGCGTCGACTGGGAGTACAGGATCTGTCGTCTTGAGTCAGAGCCGAGAGGTCAAGAAGGTGGCTGGAAGGAGATATTTGGGGGAGAGGGCGGGTGCAAGTCAAAAGTTGCCGTTCAACATTCCAGAGTGGAGACGAGTCGCTAAATAAAAAGGAAAACGTGTTGCACGTCTTTGGTCTGTAGGGAGCAGAGACTTGCTAGTTAGCAGGTGCACTCCATCCATATTGGGCAGGGATGAGGACATGTAAATCATGTTTTCATTATTTACGTGGTGGACGTGCCGGGGAAAGCGGGGATGGGGGAGACCGCGAGCTGTTGTACGTAGTTAGGTCTCCGTTTTGCGGTGCGCTGTGTGGAACAGCCGCCGCCGGCTAGAAGACAGCAAGCAAACGCGATCAAGAGGACATGAGCAGACGTGAAGGGCTCAAAGATCCTTTGGAACAGTTACATCATTTGCCTTTCTTTCACCTTTTGACTGGAAAGAATACAACGACACTGTTCTTCTTGGGAACTGCGACACCGTCGGTAGGGCACACTCGAGTTGTCTCAGCCCTTCTTGCTGCGATGACACCCCCCTCCCCCCCGAAACACACACACATACGCGCGCGCGCGCGCGACTCGGTGGCGCGGTTGGTAGTCCCTGACTGTCACTACGGCGGTCCAGGTTCGAATCCTGCCCAGGGCTGAAATAATTTCGGTATCGCTGCGCTTCGAGTCGTTACTCCAACTCTCATGGGCGGGGAGTTGGGTATGTGCGCGCGTGTAAGGTCACAGCATTACCCATAGATCGGCCATACGAGCTCTGATCTCTCCTCTGGAAGGGAAATAGCTGTCGTTCACGGGTCCAGCACGTGATCCAAAGACCAGGGAGAATACACCCTACTCAGGAGGAGGAGGAGGAGGAGGAGGACACCACCATCCACTCCTGACGGAAGGAAGGAAGGAAGGGATAGATGGATGGAATGAACGTGACCCAGGTCACACATGCTAAGCTCTACCTGACCTTCCCCCCTCCCGCACACGCACACGAGCACACACACGCACACACACACACGCGCGCGCGCGCGCACCAACCTAACTGGTTGTCTCCTTCAAGTATGTGTGATTCACCATGGTCTTAGATCACGTGTTGGACTCGTGATCGACAGCTATTTCCTTCCCGGAGGAGAGCTCATATATGGCCGATCTATGGGTAATGCTGTGACCTTACACGCACACCCAATTCCCCTGCCCACGAGAGTTGCGAGTAACGACTCGCAGCGCAGCGTTACTGAAATTTCAGCCCTGGGCGGGGTTCAAACCCGGACCGCCGTAGTGGCGGCCGCGAACTCTACCACTGCGCCATCGTGTCGTGTGTGTGTGTGTGTGTGTGTGTGTGTGTCTGTCTGTCTGTCTGTCTGTCTCTGTCCCCGTTCTCCCTTCGGAGCTCCGAACCACGAGGGCCTCCGTCTGCCACGATGAACTAACTTCCTGGTCCTCGCCTGCCTCCCTGTCTGCTTTCCCGCCTGCCGCTTCCCCGTCCCAGTTTCCCCTGCCTGTCTGCCACTTTACTGTCGCCTGGTCCCCCAGGGCTGCGTCTCTCGGTTCGTTTTCACGCCTCACTGACCCACTTAGTTGCCCTTTCCTTCTCGCCGACCTCCGTCTCGGTCGCTTCCCTCACCTCTCCCCCGAGCTTCTCCTCCCATGCCTTTCCCCTTCCCCTTCCTCTCCTCCCCTTCCCCTTCCTCTCCTCCCCTTCCCCTTCCTCTCCTCCCCTTCCCCTTCCTCTCCTCCCCTTCCCCTTCCCCTTTCTCTCCTCCCCTTCCCCTTCTCCTCACCTCCCCTTCCCCCTTGTCCTTGCTGACCTTCGCTAACCACTAACTCTTTCTCCCCGATTATCTCTTATTCTACCTCCACCCCCCCTACCCCCTTCCACCTCTCATCCCAGCCCGTCCTTTTGCCTTTGCACACAAACACCCATCCCTCATCCACAAAACAATCTTTTCTTCTCATCGTCATCATCATCTCCTCCACTACTGTTCTATAACAATGCCCCTCTCAAGTCTCCCTCCAACTCACGCTTCGGAAATCCGGCTTTATTTTTTCAACGTTTTCTTGCTTGGATAGCCACTTCCCCCCGCCTCTTCCTTTCATTTGCGACTCTCCCCCCCACACCCCCCACCCGTCCTCCGCTCTTTCCAGCTCCCTTGTGAACACCACCACCGTCTATTCTCTTGCGAGTTATGTCATTTCCCTCCGGGTCACTTTCCACCCTCTCTGCCCGATCGGCCCTGTGAATGAATGACCGTTCAGCTTTTCCTCCCCTTCCCCCTCCCCCTCCCTTCCCCCCGCCCTTGCATTTATTGACTCGCACAGTTTTCCCTCCCCTACTCCACCAAACCCCCCCCCGTACTCCCCAGGAAGTTTGCAACAACTGTGTCCAAACGTGTCCCCATGGGAGGACTTTGCTCGAAAGCGTAGCGCACGAAAATGTAGTTGAACGGAATGTAGCGTGCGGTAATGTCGCTGCATGCCAGAATCTCGTTCTCTCTCTCTTTATAATATATATATATATATATATATATATATATATAGATTTATATATATATAATATATATAATATACACACATACACACTGTGAACATATGTCCATGGTGGATATACAGTACAGTTGTACATGAGTGTGTCGTGGTTGCACATACACACCTGGAAACGTATGTATGGTGGTTTTACATTACCCATAGGATTTTAGGCACGGTGAGTGTTTGCCGGCAGTAGCCATGCGCCAATGATGAGGGTTAAAAAAGTGAGGTTTTTCGTACAGTGTAATTATTGTTTATATGTAGATCGTTATAATTGTTATTATTATTAGTAGTAGTTGTAGTAGTGATCTTTATATTAGCATTTGTCCACTACTGCCCTGAGACACTAAAAACCGATTTGTTTCTTCTGCAGATGGCTGCTCGTCGCGATCCACGCCCAAGCCGCGCCCGCCCTCGCCCACGCTTCGCCCCAACATTACATTCCAGACGTACGCGTGTCCGTCCGCCTACGCGGCCTGGTACTGCCTGAACGGGGCCACCTGCTTCACGGTCAAGATCGGAGAGTCGATCCTCTACAACTGCGAGTGAGTATAGAATCCCCCTCCCCCCCCCCAACTTCTCTCGTTAATGAATGACTGGTGACGTAAGCACGACCCAACACCCACTACTGCACTTGTCTGAATGTCCCTCATTAACACACACGCACACACACACGCACGCACGCGCACACACACGCACACACACACACGCACGCACACACACACACACACACACACACACACACACACACACACACACACGCACACACACACGCACACACACACGCACACACACGCACACACACACGCACACACACACGCACACACACACACACACACACACACGCACGCACACACACACGCACACACACGCACACGCACACACACACACACACACACACACACACACACGCACACACACGCACACACACGCACACGCGAAGTTGGGGTGTGTGTAAGATCACAGCATTATCCACAGGTCAGGCAATATATGAGCTCCCATCTGGAAGGGTATATGGGTAATATTTGTCGATCACGAAATCAATATGCGATGCAAGACTGTGGTGGCTCGTGTGTGTCTTCGTTTGAGCACAAGACCTGCGCTAGTTACATCCCCCCCACCCCCGTTATGCCCTCCATATGTGGGTTTAAGGTCTGACGTGTGAAATGTGAGCCCCAGACTTCTTTTTTTTTCTCCAATGGAAGGGTTTGGGTATTCCGTTTAATATTGGTTGCTTCTTTGATTCATGGTTGTCTGGAGTGAGACCTGGGAACCATTGACAAGATAAGGGAGGCCTCCAATCAACATACAAACTCGAGGATTGGGGGTTGGTGGGCAACCGCTGCTGGGACATCAGGTTCCTCTGGTTCTGCGAGCATACCTTAGAATTGGTGTAGTCCCCCCCTCCCTCTACACACAGGTGTCTCGTGGACCAGCTGTATGGAAAGAAGCTGCTGTGAGACCATGGCAACAACACCTGGAGGCACTCCCGAGAGCTTGGTCCTCCGCCAGCTCCATCCCGGAGGTAGACCAAATATTTCTTCGCCAGGTTCCGTTCGCCGGTCTGAGACTTGTCAGGTTCCCCATGACGCCACAGATGGTCATTTGGAGCGTTCGTGACTAGAGCTTCTGTCTGGACCATTGTCAAGATCTAAGTGTGTATTACTTGGATCATACTCGACCACTGAAGAAAAGTGAATCCGTTCGTAATTTTTTTTTCCGCATGTTGGAGAAAGAAAAAGGACGTGGTGGGGGGAGCAAGACCGAAAGGACAACCTTTATAGGCGTAACCAGACTGCTGAAGGTGAGCCTTGGCCAAGCGTTGACATGGGGAACTTAAACCGATGATTCACAAAGTCGACGTTGCCCTCAGAGCCAGGATCCTTTACACCTGTGGTTGCTGGACGTCCTCCTCAGCGTTCCGTCCATCACAAGTAGGAGTGGAGATCAGCAGCCCACCTGGCTGGCTGGCAAGGGTGCCAGGGGTCGTCCCCTTGTACCATTGGCGTCAGCCTCCTCCCCCCTCGGTTCCTACAGGTGACCTGCCTGCCTGCCTGCCTGCCTGCCTGCCTGCCTGCCTGCCTACTTAGATCCTAAGGGTTCCTAAGCCACCCACCCACCCTAATTATCCCGTCGTGTATACGTGTCCCGTTGTGAATAACCTGGCAAACGTCCCCCCCTTTCCTTGCCCCGTCATCAGTATAGATGGAGATGCAATGAGAAAGGTAGTTTCGTGTGTGTGTGTGTGTGTGTGTGTGTGTGTGTGTGTGAGTACGTGCGCTTGCGCGCCCCTTTGAAGCGGTTAACTCAGGTGACAGAAGTTTACGTAGAAAGGAAAAGAAATCGGCACATCCACTGACGCCCTATACAAACCGCTGTCATTTTCGGTTCTCTGCCGCTTTGGAGGAGGAGGGAGGAGGAAGGGATACAGCCGAAGAAGAGGAACGAAAAGCCCCCCCCCCCATGTTCCCACACAGTACCTGATTTTATGAATGGCAGGGCTCTTTATCTATTTCTTTCGTCACCACGGCCTTCTTCCTTTCATTTCCTTCTTGGCGACGACGTTCATCCGCCCCGTGGCAGTGATCATATATAACGAGTTGTCTTCAATCGGAATATTGGAATATCACATTGCGAAATGCACTTCTCAGTGCAATCTACCAGGATATAGCTCCGCCTTGTTCACCAGAGTTGCAGATGTGGCGTGGGTAACACTAGGAGGACCCCGTCATCTCGTCTGGAGTGGGAAGGACTCGGGTGGGGACCAACTTGGGGACGGGGATCTCGAGAGTTGGCAAAACAAACCAAAGCACCCCGCAGCATTACTGGAGCAGCTGAACTAAGTCACGAGGTTAACACACCTTTGGCATCGCGAATAAAGAAATACGCAGGAGGGGGAGGAGGAGGAGTAGAAGGAAGAACTACGTAGCAGCTTTCCGACCTTGTGCAGCCTCCGATGAGCCCCAACCAAGTGTTGTTTGTAGGGGAGGAGGTCCGCGGGTTGGTGATGATGGATAGGCCCGGCATTGTGCTGCTGGACAAGTTGGGCAGGGAAGGGAGTGGAGGCATTTGAGGAGGGGATGGGGGAGATTGGGAAAGTCCTGTTCGAGAAAGAGAGCGAGGGACCTAAGTTCCGATGTGTTAACTGTAGGTGGACAAAGTGTTGCCGTAAGTGTCCATCAAACTCGTGCCCCTCCCCTTCCCCCCCTCTCTCTCTCCGTCTTTCTCCTCGTCTCTCTCCGTCTTTCTCTCTCTCCGTCTTTCTCCCCGTCTCTCTCTCTCTCCCCCCGTCTCTCTCTCTCTCCCCCCGTCTCTCTCTCTCTCTGTGCGCGTGAGTGGGTGCACACAACAGCAAGGTCGAGCTCCCTCTGCTCGCTAGTTAATTTGGACCTCTAACAACTCCCTCCCTCCCCTCTCTCTCCTTCCCTACCTTCCCCCATATCTCTCCCATACCCCACCCCTCTTTCTCCTTCCCTCCCCACCACAAGAATTGAGGGCACCTGTATTTGGTGGAGCAAAAGTATACTAAAGGGCTGGTTGGAGGTCGTGGTAGGTTTGTGTAATAGTTTAAGAAGTAGGATCAGTAGTCGTGTCGAAAGGAAGGAAAAGGGATTGGGGGAGAGGAGGTGGGGCTGTGACTAAGACTACAAGGTGGTCGTAAAGGTAGTGGTGGGAGTTATTGTGTGCTACATAGGAGAGTGAGGCGTATGGGAGGAGTGGGAACCGCAGAGACGTGCCGGGTCCAGCTAGCGAAGGAATTATCGGCACATACGTACATACAGTACGAGGGCCCCCGAGCGCCGCCTGGACCTTCGAACCTTTGTGGTGGTTCTCCCGCATGGCGGTTTCTCCGTCCGAAGCCAAACTTCTATTATTCTTCGTGCTGCTCCGCACGCCCCGCTCCCACCCCCTCCCTCTCGTACTTTTCTCACAATCCTGACAGCCATACCTTGATGTCAAAAGGTTTGGTTGCCCTCTTATAGGCGCGAGAGATTTCAGTCGTGGCCATGTTCGTTCAGCGAGTGTTTGTATCGTGTGTGTGTGCGCGCGCGCCTGTACCTTCGTTCGCTGGCGACGCGTAGAGGAGTCCGGCAACGTCAGCCCCTGAAAAGGCGAAAATATATTGAGCAAAACAAGAGGGAAAGTTGCAAAAAGGGCGCCATTGTTCGTACCACTGTTGTCATCACTGTCGCCTCGCTGCCAACCATGCCGCTTCCATGACTTCGCCTGGAACCTCTCCTCTGCTCTGCGCACAGCTTCCACGGAACCTTGCCGCTGCCACCACCACTACCCGTATTACCCAACTGCCAGGCAAGCTATGCCCTCATCGACTCTTAAAACTGCCAACATCCCTTCGTGTTGACAGAGATAGGAGCGAGCCGTAACACGGCGGCTTTAGCAAACTCGTGGTTTTAGGGTCTGGAGTTGATTCAGTGTTGCAATCTCAAGGGCGAAGAGTAAGGAAGTGGACTATGATAATCAGCAAGAAAGTAAACCTGCCTCCGCCGCCGAAATCCGTTGCAATCACAGGCTTTAGACAGCAGAAGGAAACTAATATGTCTGCAAACAGTTCTCAGAACCACGCTCCAGTACACTTCCACAGCATAATTCCCAACAATCAGGAAAACGGATCTTACAAACTGTGCAAAATAAAGCGTTGAGACTAATAACAGGATGCCCCAAAACCAACCCAGTAGAACACCTGCTTACAGATATATTCATCCCCATAGAGGGTGAGGAACCAGGAGGCGATGAGTAGCTGCGGCCGAAGCCGTCGCCTTTGCCCTAATCACTTGGGCTGTTAGGGCAGATAGTTAACAGTCATTACTGGGAATTAGGAGAAGAGTGTGGGATTCGAACCCATAACTAAGCGAATATGAGACCAACAGTTCTGATTACACCACCAGAGCACACCCAATAGAACACTGCATGAAAATGTCCACACAGGTCTGCGAAAGACCCTTCAGCCCTGCTCACCTCCTCCATCCCTTTACTTCAGATAAACACAACTTGAAAATAAACGTACTTCTCAGACATCTACATTGACCTGACCTAAACATAACTTCAGCAACCTGATCAGGGACATTTAAGTCCCCTTTCAGAATTATGGACATAATTCAAAGTTAACTGTGTTTACTTATAATTTGATATTAACTGTCTATCTCTCCCTCCCTCTCTCTCTCTCCCCCCCCATAGGATTTTTTTCTTTTTCTTCCAGACTATCTGAAACCTGCTCTCTCAAAATTGCCTTCTACAAAAACCTCGTTCACCTAATTCTGGAAGTTTAATCCACCAGATACTCTGTTATAATTCCTATGACGATTTTTCATGCTTAACTACTTTTGTAGAAATACAACGAATGTAAATCAAAGTGAACATACTTATCTACATGTGCATATTTTGGTTTAAAATGCATTTGATTTTGTTAGGTGAACCCCCTCTTAAATTTCTCATCCTAGCTCACACACTTTGATGATTATCTATCTAGTTTTCATAAACTAGACCAGCCCCCTCACCACTGCTCCTTTCCAAAACCTAGCGTTTATCCCACAAGTGGAGAACAATCCTCTTTCCAGAGCACTAATGAATCTGCCCTTTCACCATGATCAGCTTGTGCATAAGACCTCATGTACATGTACATTACATGTGCATGTTGCAAGAATGAATTAGATTGGACCCCCAGGTAACTTAAGTCAACACTCTTGTTTTGCAGGTGTGCAGATGGTTACATGGGTCAGCGCTGCGAGTTCAAAGACCTGGATGGGTCCTATTTGACAGGGCGTGAGAAGCTGTTGGTTGAGACCGCGTCCATTGCAGGGGGCGCCACGGTGGCCTGTGTCCTGGTCTTTGTTGTGCTCTTCTCCCTCTATGTCTTCATGCAGAAGGACAAAGATAAACGCACTAAGTAAGTTTTAATGCTGACCTATAGATTTCTGTGTCTTTACAGAATTAATTGACAAACCAAATAGGGATGGCAAGGTGATCTTGTGTCCCTGAATTGTATGATTTTTATACATTTTTTCATATGATTATCATGTATATTTTTACCAAGTCTGCACTCTCTCCCCCTTCATATGTGAGGTGTCAAAGTCAAAGCACGCCTACTGGCACCAACCCTTCAATCTTAGCACCTTACACACATGCGCGCGCGCACACACACACACACACACACACACACACACACACACACACACACACACACACACACACACACACACACATGCACATATACATGCATATGTATAGATAAACATGCATAAATACATACACTAACACATACAGTTGGATGTACATACACTTGGATGTACATACACTTGGATGTACATACACTTGGATGTACATACACTTGGATGTACATGCACATACATGTACATGCACATACATGTACATGCACATACATGTACATGCACATACACTTACACACACACACACACATATACATGCACATATACATGCATATGTATAGATAAACATGCATAAATACATACACTAACACACACACTTGGATGTACATACACTTGGATGTACATACACTTGGATGTACATGCACACACACACACACACACACACACACACACACACACACACACACACACACACACACACACACACACACACACACACACACACACACCAAAGGCTTCTTCCCCCTTATAAGGGAGGTAGCCAGCCAAGGCATGCACCCATTCTCACTCGTCCCACTGCCATCCATCACCCAATTGTTTTCCCTTTTTATCTTGGCTCTTTGTAGATGAAGGGTCATCCCTGTCTCCTGTTCAGTGTCCTGGGGGTCAGAAGCAATGCAGCAAGGCATGGCACGGCACACCCACGGCAGGACCCCCATCTCTTCATTTACTGGGTGACCTGACCTCCTCGTCCCCTCTCGCAAAAATAAAGATAATCCCTTTTGGGCCGCATCAATTGATTATCTATTCACACCCATGTGTTGCCTACTCTTTCCTACTTAACACCCTTTCACCCCATCCATTTCATTTTTGGTTTCTCCTCTCTCTCTCTCCTCTCCCCCCTCCCTCTCCTCTCTCCTCTCTCCCCCTCCTATCTCCCTGCCCTCTCCCCCCTCCCTCTCCTATCTCCCTGCCCTCTCCTCTTCCCCTCCGTCTCCTCTCTCCCCCTCCCTCTCCTCTCTCCCCCTCTCTCTCTCTATCACTATCTCTCTCCCTCCCCCCCTTTCTTCCTCTTTATCTCCTCTCTCTCTTCTGTAAGTCTTCCCTCCACTCGGTTCACTCCATATACTTTTGCCATCTACACTCTTTGCTAGTCTTTATTCACTCAATCTTTCTATGTGCTTTAAACCATCCCACTATTTTCTCATCAGGCTTCTTTCCAGGGAACAATCCAGCTGTAGATCAGTACCAACACAGAAAACACAGAGCTCCTCATTCTACAAACACTCTCTCCTCAGGTTACTTGGGAGCCATTGGTCTCCTGGAAGAGTTCTCTGGGGCTACATATTGATTGTTGGTGTTGCTTATCTTAGATGATGTGGAAGTTTTCAGAAAACTGGTTTGGAATTAATTTCAAATACAGTTTTATGCTAGATTCTAACCCCCAATCCTTTATCATCATCATTGTAATCATTGCCATCTTTCTACCTCTACCCAACACCTATTCTTCCTGTTCATGTGTTTATGACAACATTGATTTATTGGAAGGACTGTTTCCAGGGACCTGGATGGAGTTAATGGCACTTTATCATTATTGTAATCATTCACATCTTTCTACCTCTACCCAACACCTATTCTTCCTGTTCACGTGTTTATGGCAACATTGATTTATTGGAAGGACTGTTTCCAGGGACCTGGATGGAGTTAATGGTAGTGATCGTCAACCCTTCTCAGGCTACCAGAACCCTCGGCCTGAAATCATCAGAACCATCCAGAACCCATATGCAAGAGAGGTGAGAAGCTTAATTTCATAGGTTATGGACTTGTGGTTGAACATAGTACACTATCACATTGTTAACAGTTCGAGTTTGTTGAATTTGTTTTCTGTTATGGTCCTTTAGATGATTATCAGTCTTTAATGTATTAACACATTGATGGTCTAAAAGTTTGGCCATTGAAAAAATTCTAAATATTTGAATTTTCACTTCAGAATGTCATGTTATGGTGTCAGATCTGGAGCTGTAAAAACTGTTATGGTTACAGTATTGTTACAAAATTTATGTATTTCATTATTAGAATATCTGAAATGCAGTCGGCATGATGAGGAAGTTGTTTACTTTTCTTCTTTTTTTTCTATGTTTTTATAGGACATATACCAAGGCTTTTTTCCCCCTTACAAGGAAGGTAGCCAAAGTCAAAGGGATAAATCCACTCCCTCCCATTTCATCCACACGTACACCACTCCCAATCACCACCCCTCCCTCCCTCTTTTTCTTTGCTCCTTCTGGATGACGAGTCATTCCTGCATCTTGCCCACTGCCCTAGGCCAGAGGCAATGTAGCAAGACACAGCACATCCACAACAAGGCCACTTCATTTAATTGGTGACCCCCCCCTCTCTGTCCCCTTGTGTAGAAAAAAGAGAAGACAGGGAGAAGTCCCTTTGGGCTGCATTGAAATATTATTCACACCTACCCCCTTCCCACCCACTCCCTTCCATACACAACCATTTTCCACTCACCCCTATCTTCTGTCTTTCACCTTCCTCCTCATCAGACATTCCCCTTTCCCAGTGCCCCTTTTACTCCATCCCATCCCACCTTTACTTAAAATGTTCATTCGTTTCCTCTTCCTTACCCTAATACAAGCTATACCACATAATCGTACATATACCAAAAGACCCTTTCAGGGTGGTTGCCTAGGCAAGGCATACACCTACCTTTACCTCTCCCACATTCATCCAACATTCTTCTCTCATAGCTCCAGGTGGATGAAGAGTCATCCTTGTCCCCCACTCCCCACTCACTGCTTGGGTCAGAAGTAATACAGCAAGATGGAGCATCTCCACAGCTTCATTACTTAGAAATACCAAGCAGACGAGAAGAAAGCCTTCAGGGTGCATCAGTTTCTCACCCTGCCACAACCACTACACATCTCTTGCCCCCTCCCTGCCATGCTTTGACATAATTTCCCTTGTATCTAAGGCCCCCTTTACCACCCATCCATCACATTCTTACCCTCAGTTTACTCCGTGAAGGGAACACCGAGAATGGAATGGATGTTTAGGGTGAAGGGGCCTTGGGTACAAAGAGAGTGTCTATTAAACAGGGAAGGGAGAGGGAAAGAAATTGGTACAAGTGTAGAATGGTTATGAATGGATGAGAAATTGATGCAACCCAAGGGGTTTTCTTCTTGCCTGATCTGTAATTTCTATCATTTGAATAAACTATTTTGACTATCCTTAACAGCCTTCCCCCTATCATATATATCTGCAACAGATCCCATAATGCCCTCTTCTCAGCCATGTCATATACCCTCCCCAAATCCATGAATTTTTTTTTTGCCAAAGTCTTGTATCTGCCTTATAAAAAAATTGACCTGTGCATCATTTTCATTTCCATTACCCACACTGTTGCTCTTCAGTTACTCCCTCCACTCCCCTCTTAATCCTCTCAATTAATCCATACAGTGTCAGTAGTGTTAGTTCAGCCCCACAACATTTGACCAGCTTGAGTGTCATTGGTGTGATAGTTCAATGCTGTTATACTTGTAGTTGCCGTAGCAGTTGCTTCTTAACAAATTGGCTTGGGTGAGCTGCCTGGTTTTCATACATCACCACAAGACATAACAATTATACACAGTAGGTGGATCTTTTTGGGAACCCCATTATATAGAATTTTGCTGAGTTATAAATGTCATTGGAAAAGGGGGTGAGTCTGAGGAAGGAAGGGAGAAGACAGAAGATAGGGGTGAGTGGAGAATGGTTGTGCACAGATGATGCTGTGATGCATGAAAGGGAGTGGGTGGGGGATGGGAGGCGAGGGAGTATGTGTGAATGATATTTTGACATAACCCAAAGGGATTTCTCTTCGTCCTCTCTTTTTCTTCATGAGGGGATGGAGAGGGGGGATCACCAATTAAATTAAATGCCCTTGCTGTGGATGTGCTGTGTTGCTACATTGATTCTGACTCAGGGCAGTGGGCAAGATGCAGGCATGACTCTTCATCCAGGAGGAGCAAAGAAAAGATGGAGGGAGGGGTGGTGAATGGGAATGGAGTATGTGGGGATGAAATGGGTGGGAGTGGATTTTTACTTTGGCTACCTTCCTTGTAAGGGGAAAAAGCCTTGGTGTATGTATGTATGAATGTCCTGTTGTACACTACATATTATTGCTGTTATGGGTTGACTAAGAGCCACTCGCATATCTTTTCTT
>NC_134794.1:42196228-42211228 GCF_046742065.1 Oratosquilla oratoria | reverse complement strand
AAACCTCAAAATCTAATTACAGGTTTGAAAATGTTTTTTAAGGGTTTATAAAAGAAAGTGGAATACTAAGTAAAGGTTTAGAATTGGAAAGAGAATTAAGGTATGAAAATATCCTAAGAAATCAGGAGATTACAGAATTAAGTGAAATTATAGATCTGAAAGGTGAATACATGGCAATGTACAGAGGTGAACCAGCTGAAAAGACAGTCCTGAAAACGGAGCTTAATGATCTAAAAAAGGAATTAAACATAGTTGAAAGTGAAAACAAATGAAAAATGAGGCTTTGAAAAAAGAAGTAATAGAACAAATACAAATGGTGACAGAAAGTTGGAGAAACAATGAGACAGAATTAAATGACTATCTGGCAGAAGAGAAACCGGATATAATGGGAATTGTGGAGACAAAATAGAAGGTCCACTTCCACCTAATACTGTGAGACCAGGTTTATACGATCATTGGATAAAAAATAGAAAGGAAAAACAGGGTGGAGTAGTCATGTTTTTGACTAAGAAAGGTTTAAATGTGACAAAGATAACAGAAGGAAAAAATGTGGAATTGATTATGATAAAGTTGAAAACAGGGACATGAAAAGTAGAAAACTTGTAATGTATGTGCCCCCAAAAACATATTCTTGGATAGAGCACAAAAAAGAATATAAAAAAATTAGAAAGGGGTGGGGGGTGGGGTAGTATGTGTGAGTAAATTTTGACGCAGCCCGAAGGGATTTCTCCCCGTCCTCGCCCTATATGCAAAGGGGGACGGAGAGGGGGGGTCGCCGATTAAATGAAGCGGCCTTGCTGTGGATGTACTGTGTCTTGCGACACTGCTTCTGACCCAGGGCGGTGGGCAGGGTGCAGGGATGACCCGTCATCCAGGAGGTGCTCAGATGAGAGGAAGGGTGGGAGGGGTGTGGAGTGTATTTAGGGATGAAGTGGGTGGGAGTGTTTTTATGCCTTTCCCTTTTTGGCTACCTCCCTTGGAAGGGGGAAAAAGCCTTGGTATATGTATGTATGTATGTAGAAAGAATCCAAAGAGCAATGACAAAGATGGCACCAACAGATTCAAAATTGATATATGAACAGAGATTGTCCAAACTGGAACTATCAACCCTGGAACAAAGAAGAGAAAGGAGTTCTGCTGGCCATTTACAAAATTGTGAAAAGCATGGAAGTACTTGACAGAGAAGATTTATTAAAGTGGAATAAAAGAAAAATTAGAGGACATGAAAAGAAACTCAAAAAGGATAGTTATAGAAGAGATATGAAAAAGAATAGTTTCCCACACAGTGGTGGATGTCTGGAACAAATTGGACGAGCAACAGTGTATGCAAAAACCATACAAGAATTTAAGAACAAACTAGATGCTGAAAGATATAAAGACAGTCACTACAAGCATAGCTCCCTTCCTGTATGAGACAACTAGGTACAACTAGGTAAATAGAATATATCAAAAGACCCTTTCCCCCTTACAAGGGTGTTAGCTGAGTCAAGTATGTACCCTACCCACACACTTCCAAAAACTCTCTTTGTTGTTCCTTCCATCTTAGCTTTCCCATGGAGCAGGTTTCTACATAGTGTTCAACCTCTTCAAGTGATCTAGAATACAACAATAAGCCACTAATCTATGAGGATGACCAGATGATAACCCAGCATAGCAACTACAAAATAGCAGCTAAGACATCCAAGCTTACTTCAACAAACTAAAGAAATTGCTTGGAAATAGTAGAGTTGCCTCACCCAAAAAATTATTGGTAACATTATTCTTTCCAAACAACCAAAAATAAAAGAAACATAAATGGTGTGATTGAGTAACCAAATGCTTCCATTGGAGAGGTGCCCAGGAAAATCTGACAATAGGGAAAGATACAGTACAAAGAGCAATGAAAAAAATTGAAAGCTGGTAAGACCAGAGTTGGATGGGTGTATGCAGTGTCTGTCAAAGAGAAGAACAGCTAGTTTATTTGCTAGCAAGGTTATTTAATGTATGCCTAACAAGCTCTCCAAATTCAATACTCCATCAACACCTACTAGACATCAGTCCCACAGAAAAATTCTTGAGAAGTACGAACTTTAGTTGTCACCAACTTTAGGTGACTGAAGGTTTGAATTGATACATAGGTGGTTGTTCCTTGCTTGATTTATCAGATGAAGGTTGAAGGTTGGGAGGAGAGAGAGTTGGAAAAAGAGAATAGGGTAGAATCCAAAGGTGGTGGGCAGAGTAGAGGCCTGCAAGTACGTACACAAATACTAGCAATGGTACAAGCATATAGTTTGCACATATAGCAAGGTACAGGCATATAGTTTGGTAATATATATGAGCACTAATACTTATAATTATACACAATATATACACACTCACCCAGACTTGGCACTAAGATTTGCTAAAAGCTCTACATGAGTTAAGGTTGCTTCTCTACTGGGTGAAGTGCATGAACAGACCCCTCTTATTGTGATTTGCAATACTTACATAGACTGAGCAGTTTCTCACTCATTACATCCATATCGACATTCACTAGAGAGTGCTCCCCCCCCCCAATAGCTGAGTGTCGCAATGTGTGGGTTGTACAGTAGTAGTATGTGCATTCTGGTTGCAGCCAGAAGCCAACATTAGACCTGGACCTAGTAGTGTGTTGATTAAAAGAAGGGTTCTCTGGGGAAGGAGAAACAGGTATGGGAGCATGTGCTAGTAGAGGTGAGCTGGCATTTTGTTCTAGAGATCCTTTATCAGATACTGACAAAGGAGGAGGAAGGTGAGAAAGTTTAAGACAATCAATGGACACAGAAGTGTCACCATGGGGGAAATTTCAGAATGAAAATTTTTGGTTTTCTTTGAACCACTTGGTAAGGACCAGTATAGGGTGCCTCCAGGCTCTGTCACACGTGATCTATCTGCACCCAGACTTTTGGGGCAGGAGTTCAAATCAGATGGAACATATGGTTTTGGTGGTGAATGAGTCACCAGAAGCAAAACCATAATAATTAATTCTTTGCATTTCTGTAATGAACGTATGTAAGGTTTCTTGGACCTTTGTTAGAGAATAAGGGTTGGGGACATATCATGTGGGCACCTGTAACTACAGTAAATAGAAACGAGTATAGTTAGGGGTTACGAGATGACCAAGAAATACATATGGGAGAGTGTACGTGTTCCAATAGATGTACTAAGAAAATGGTGAACCAATTCAATGATGCCATTGGCTTGGAGATAGTAACTGTTTGTACACATAAGATTTTCTCAATGATATTTGAAAGTCTGAGAACAATTTGTTCATGAATTGGCTACTTCTATCACTAATTACATGTAAGAGAACTCCGAATGTTGTGGTACAACTACTGACGAATGCAACAGCTACAGAATTTGCTGTTGTATCAACAAGAGGTACAGCTTCAGCTTCAGTAAAGTAAAAGGTAGTTGTAATTTGATCATGATGCAGGTTGAGGAGAGCCAACAGTATCTATGTGGACATTCTGAAAGTGGTCAGTTGGAGTATTTATGGGAACAGGAGATTTTGTAAGTCTATGTACTTTAGCTTGTTGACAATTTGAGCAGTGTTTAACAAAATGTTTACATCTTTGTCCATGTGAGACCAGAAATAAATTTGCTTAACAAGCTTTAGATTATTTTTCACTACAAGATGTGAACGGTTATGCAAGGAAGAAATCACATTATCTCTGAGGGAAGGTGCAAAATAAGGACAAAGAGAACTGGTAGAATTATTGCAGCATAGAATTAGGTCTGAGGACAACCTATGACAGTCTTTAAACTGTTCTAACTCAGGTCTTGTTCCTGAGCACAAGCTATACCAGGAGGATCAAAAACATCAACAGTGACTGCACGTGTTGGGCATGAAGGACAATCTGCTACAATGTTATCTCCTTTAATGTATTCTACAGAGGGAACATACTCTGAAATTAGTGACAACTGACATTGCTGATTTAGCAATGGACTTGGGGTAAAATTCTGAAACAATGGGTTTATGATCAAGGAATAGAGTTACATGATGTCCATCAATAGTTGTTTTAAAGTGAAGGATAACTGAGTAAGCAGCTAAAAGTTCACAATCATAGGTAGAGTATCTTTTGAGTATCTGAAAATTTCATGGAATAAAAACCTATTGGTGCTAGTCCAGAGTCTACCATTTAGTAGAGTGCAGTTCCAGCAGCTAGATTAGAGCAGTGAGACAAAAATTGATGAGTTGAAGTAGGAGTTGGAAATTGGAGTGTAGGACAAGTAGCTAAGGATTGTTTTAACTTGTCAAAGGAGTTCTTGGTACAGTCTGTCCATGGCAATTGTTTAGTGGATGGATTGGAACGTAAGAATTCAATCAAGGGATGAGCAATGTCTGCAAAGTTATGTATCATCTGATGGAAAAATGAATAATTCCCATAAATTTACAAAGTTCAGACAAGGATTGTGGGAAAGGGAATTCAGTAATGGCAGCTACTCTATCCTCAGGTGGATGAATCCCTTCAGCACTGATTTAATAATCTAGGAATGTGAGTGAAGTTTTGAAAAACTCACATTTGTTGAGTGAAAGTCTTAGATTATGCATAATAAGCTTTTTGAATACTACAGTCAACTTTTGGGCATGCTCATCTGGGGAGGTACTTGCTATCAATATTTTATCTAAATAACAGAATTTTTTTTCCATGTTGGTAAGGATAGTAACTCACCCAGCATTCTTTAGACCATAAGGCACATACTTGTACTTGAATAAGCCAAAAGGAGTATATACAGCAGCCTTAGGGATATCATGTTAATAAAGTGGGATCTGTAGGTAAGCATGCTGTAAGTCAATTATACTGAAAATGTTTGTAAGCCAGTTATACTGAAAATGTTCTTAACAATGCCATCATTCAGTAGGAACTGAAATTCATCTCTTGCAGATTTTAATTTCTCACCAGTTAGTGATCTAGCCTTGAAATGAATGGAAGAATGTTCTGCAGTGTTTTTGTGATGTTTTATAGACCTTATCTCCAACTTATTATCTAGTAATTGCAAGGGAGAAGTGAGAACTAGATATTGTGAAAGAAGATAGCAAGCTCTAAGGTTAATAGCAACATAACTAACTCAGTAAGTGGACAGAGAAACTTCTGAAGCAGTAAGAGCAATATGGTTTTGCGTGGTGGAGTCAATCAACATCTTGTTTTTACAACCAATCAATCTGTCCCTACAATTTTATATATTACTTCAGCTACCACAAATGACCAGGGTAATGAATGCCTGATGCATGAAATACCTAGTTCTATGTCTACCTCACCAGAGCAACATATAGATTCTCCTGAAGCATTAGTGAGTGCTACAGCAGGAATGGAGTTAAATCAGGATCAAATGGTAATACTGACATTGTGGAACCTGTATCTATAAGGAAATGCATCTTTCTGCAGCCATTTTTGGCACCCAGTCCAAGTGGTAACCCAATAGCTGCAACAATATTTATGGATTGCTCATCCAGTTTCCCAACTGCATGGAAAAATCAGGGTGTGATACAGGTGATGTTGAATTTGAGTTGGGTATAATCTTAAGATTAGGGAATGAAAGTAAGCATCAATTCTTACAATTTTTGGCATTCTTGCCATAATTTAGGTGATATCTACTTTGTTGAGGGGGTTGCTCTGAGTTGAAAGCATGAATACTAATGGATATAAGGAGGAGTGTGAGTAATCTGTTGCATGTAAGAATTGTTGTACATGTGAGTTGAATCTGTGGTTGTGATTATCATTGTCTGAACCTCTATGTAAACCATTACAATTTCTATTATGTGAAGCATTACTATCATTTGCATCATTCAACCTGTGCTGTTTATGTATCATTCTTTTATTATTGGGTTATTATTATGTTATGTTATGTTATTTTATTATTATTCTTCCTATCTTGTGACGTCCACTCAG
Organism: Oratosquilla oratoria; assembly: GCF_046742065.1. Taxonomy (NCBI): domain Eukaryota; kingdom Metazoa; phylum Arthropoda; class Malacostraca; order Stomatopoda; family Squillidae; genus Oratosquilla; species Oratosquilla oratoria. The sequence continues at coordinate 42,205,337 of NC_134794.1, read as the reverse complement.
TAACACACTTCTCCATCACTCATCAGTCGTTTGCACTAACTTACCTGCCCAATTCCACATCCTCTCTTTTATCACCTCCACAATATCTTTCACTCTAGTCTACTGTCTCACCCAACTTGCCCTCTTTTGTCTCAGCGTTATTCCCATAATTGATCTCTCCATTCTCCTCTGTGCAGTCCTTAGCATTGTTTCCATCGCCTTTGTTAGTTTCCAAGTGTCACACCCGTAGATTATTGCTGGCAGAATGCATTGATTATAATCTTTACATTTCAAGCATAAAGGATTTTATTATGCTTACTACTTTCCAACCAAATCATTATCATGATCTTTTGTCACTTTCACCATCTGGTCTAAACACTTATACTCTTTAACTTCTTCAAGACTCTCACCATCTATTATAATCTCTTAAATTTGAACTTTTGTGTTGAACATTACTTTGGTTTCACTCTTATTCATTTTTAAACCTACTTTGAGAATTTCATTGTTCAGATCACTCAGCATATCTTGCAAGTCTTCTGGACTTTCTAAAATAAGAATAATGTCATCCGCAAATCTTAGGTGGTTCAAATATTCACCATTAATCTTCAAACCTTTCTTTTCCCAACTCAACCTTCTGAAAATATCTTCCATGCAAGCTGTAAATAATTTGGGTGAATTTGTATCGCCTTTGCCGTACTCCTTTCTCGATCTTGATTTTTTCTGTATCTTTATGTAGTCGAATACTAGCGGTACCTTTTGCATAAATCTTTTCTAAAACCCTTGAGATTTGTTTGTTTGTACCCTGCTTGCGTAGTGAGTTTAGTATTGCTATTTGCTCTACCGAGTCAAAGGTCTTCTTGCAATCTACCAATACTAAACACAGAGGTATATTGTATTCTGTTGTTTTCATGATAAGTTGGTTCATCGCCTGCAAATGGTCTAGAGTTGAATATCTGTTCCTAAAGACTGCCTGTTCTCTCGGTTGGTTTCCATTTAAAACTTGATTTAGTCTATTTGTAAGGATATTGGAGAATACTTTATATACATTTGATAGCAAGCTAATCAGTCGATAGCTATTAAGGTCCTTCTGGTCTCCTTTTTCATGAAACAAAATTACTATAGCATTGCACCATGATTCAGGAACGTTTTCTTGATGTAAGCACTGGGTGTACAACTGAGCTAACTTATATGAATTTCTTTCCCTACGTCTTTCAACAGATCTATCGATATACCACCTTTCCCAGGTATTTTTCCTCATTTCTTATTTTTTAGGGCAAATTCTACTTCTTCCCTGGAAATCTCCGTACACTACTAACGCCTACAAATGAATTTACAGACTCAACTACGGTCTTCGATGACTAAGGATGAGAAGCATGTCGGCGTTCGGTCTCTTTAATAATTTACCTTCCCGAATAGTTTCTTCTATTTCACCCATGTTTTTCTTTTCTCTAATCTCTACCTTTCATTGATAACCTTGATTAGTTCTACTACTTCTGTTTCGTCTCTCACGCTTTTAATCTGCAGGGTCCTTCTTCTTTTAATTAGCTTTGGTGTATTTGTTTTCTCTAATACTTTTTGTACTTCCTACTTTCTCTGCCGATTCCCAAATGATACTAAATTCAAATTCATATCTTCGATGGTGTTCTCGTTAGTTCTTAGAGCTTCGAATCTATTTTTAATTTCTACCTGAAATTTCTTATTATTACCATTAACCTTTGCAAGGCTGAATTTCTTTCTTAAAACTAGTTTATTTCTCTCGGCTCTGAAATTGAATTTAGCTGTGTAACCTACCATTCTATGGTCACTACCTATGTTGACTTTATTTATGACCGTAACATTACTAACGATAATTATAATAATAATGATACTACTACTACTACTACTACTACTACTACTACTACTAATGATAATAATAATAATGATAATGGTAATAATAATAATGATAATGGTAATAATTAATATTATTATCATTATTATCATCATTATTATTATTATTATCATTATTATTATTATTAATAATAATAATAGTTTATTTGGCATTGAATCGCCATACATGAAGTGCAGATAATGAAAAGAACACATAGTTCGAAATAACAATTACAATTGCCGAGGATAACACAAAAGCTCTTGCTCTCATCTAATAATTTATGAGGTCTACTTCATTCTTTGTTGTTCCATTTGGACTTCTCCGGGTCCATTTACGACCTACACATTACAACCTACCGTAACATTACTAACGATAATAATAATAATAATAATAATAATAATAATAATAATAATAATAATAATAATAATAATAATAATAATGATAATAATAATAATAATAATAATAATAATAATAATAATAATAATAATAATAATAATAATAATAATAATAATAATAATAATAATAATAATAATAATAATAATTAATAATAATAATAATAATAATAATAATAATAATAATAATTAATAATAATAATAATAATAATAATAATAATAATAATAATAATAATAATAATAATAATAATAATAATAATAATAATAATAATAATAATAATAATAATAATAATAATAATAATAATAATAATAATAATAATAATAATAATAATAATAATTTTTTTATTTGGCATTGAATCACTATACATGAAGTGCAGATAATGAAAAGAACACATAGTTCGAAATAACAATTGCCGAGGATAACACAAAAGCTCTTGCTCTCATCTCCTAATATGAAGTCTACTTCGTTCTTTGTTGTTCCATTTGGGCTTCTCCGGGTCCATTTACGACCTACACGCTTTTGAAAGAAAGTGTATATTATCCTCATGTTGTAGTTCTCCGCAAAATTGACTAACATCTCGCATCTTTCATTTCTTTCACCTACTCCAAACTTCCGATTGCACGACTCGTCTCCTATCTTCTTCCCCACTTTGGCATTAAAGTCGCCTATTACCCGACTTGAATCATTATAGGACTCAATTTCATTGTCTGAACTCTGTAAGTTGGTGCATAAACCCGAACTATTTTTAGAGTGTACCTTTTACACAACCAAGTAGATGAATCAATCGGCGTAGTATAGAATAATACCGAGAAGACACGTTTTGGCCAACATTGAATTAAGGTACGTGTAGTTTAATCTATATATGATCATTTTATTGTTTGAAAATACATTTACCAATAGGATTAGGCTAATAGTAGGAGAGAAAACCTAAATACCTCGAAGAATCCACTCCGCGTACGTTCTGTACGCTCTCACAACATTCCATGAAATTTCCATCCAGTGGTGCCTCTGTTGCATTACCTCGTTTCAGGTCTATTTTGGACAAAAGTTCCTTCAGGTTTACAGCATCATTTTTATGGAACAAATTTGATGTTTCAATCCAAACAATTCAAAATAATATGTCAAAGTATCTCGTAGGAAATATAATTTTAGATGTTTACTCGTTTAGCAGCAATTTTTATACTTTGTATTATTGTCCAGTCAACTTTTGTTGTCTTCAATTTAGTTAATATTTGTGCAAAACTATTATAGTTAGAGGGCAGGATAGATAAAATGGGGGAGAGGGAGGGAGCGGGGATTTAGTGTAAGGAAAGAATGAAATGGAAGGAAGTTAGAGTCATGATAGGTGTGGGGCAGACCCGCTCGGTTATTTTTATAGTCTCGTGGGACTGTTTTTTTAATACTATTATAGTTAGAGGGCAGGATAGATAAGATGGGGAGAGGGAGGGAAGAATGAAATGGAAGGAAGTTAAAATTAGAGTTATGATAGATGTGGGGCAGAACCACTTGCTTGGTTATTTTTATGGTCTTGTGGACATTTATATGTATTACATTATTATTTTTGTATATTCTTGTTATCATAGTGTAAATAAGCCACGTACGAGTATGGGCCTTTTAGATTTATCCCTAGTATATTACCATATTCTTCCTTGTGACTGATTATATATTCTTTATATATGTTGATTAATTAATTTGTATTGATTATTGGCTTGAATTGTTTGTAGAATTATTTTATACTGAAATGTTTGAATTTTAATCTGAAAAGGGATTCAGGGATGACTAAAATAAATTTGTCCCATTTTCTATCTCTCCTCAAATTGTAAGTACATGTTGATAAATGTGTGTTCCTTCCAGCATAATATGTATGAATTACTTCAAAAACTCCTGTATCTTCTTTCTGCAAAAGGTAATGGAATGAGAAATAACTGTTTTTTCTATATACTATTTGTTTATATATATTTTCAACCAAGTCTTCATTGTTGCTTCTTCGTTTTCTTTGATTTATTGCAATTTTTTGTTTTTGTTAGAATATATATATATATATATATAAATATATATGTAAATATATATATATACATACATATATATATATATATATATATATGTGTGTGTGTGTGTATTCACTTGGTCTTTGGATCACGTGTTGGACTCGTGATCGAGAGCTATTTCCCTTCCGGAAGAGAGCTCAGAGCTCGTATGACCGATCTATGGGTAATGCTATGACCTTACGCGCACACACACCCCCAACTCCCCGCCCACGAGAGTTGGAGTAACAACTCGAAGCGCAGCTATACTGAAATAATTTCAGCCCTGGGCAGGATTCGAACCAAGTACCGCTGGCACCACCGTAACAACAGTCTGGTATTCTACCAACCGTGCCACCTAGTCGTGTGTGTGTGTGTGTGTGTGTGTGTGTGTGTGTATAGTTTTAAGATTGTATTTGAGGACTACAATGGGGACAAAGTTACATGCTTTTTTGTGTTATCCTCGGCAATTGTAATTGTTATTTCGAACTATGTGTTCTTGTCATTATCTGCACTTCATGTATATTGAGTCTTTGCCTAATAAACTTATATATATATGTGTATATATATATATATATATATATATATATATATATATATATATATATACGTGTGTGTGTGTGTGTGTGTGTGTAATTGTGTTATGCTATTGAAATGATACTTATAAATTCATAGCAAACCATTCAAGGATATATAAGATAGGTAGTCCACAGGAAAATATTCGTAAATTTCTTTTAAATGCTTACAAATTAGAATAAGTTTTCATAGAAAAAGTATTCTGAAGTGGAAAATCTAGTCTTGTATTCCTCAGAGCTATTGAAGCATTGTGGTACTTTTTCTTTGAACCCTTTTTCGGGCACCCATAGTAATAATTGATATTCGAAAAAAAATATTAAGTATGTTATTTTTCAAGCAACTTCAAGGTACTTTTGTATTTGATAATTTTTTTCATCTGAGCGCACTAAGTGATGGCCTGTAAGGATATCTGGGCTGTAAGACGGGCAATTACGTTAATCCCGCAGGGGCTCTATCAACTGGATTGCCGGTAACAACACGAGGCCTGTAAGGGATATCGTGCCAGCTGGGGCTCATGTTTTGCAACCCAGAAAAGTTTTAAGATTGTAATTCTTAACCATTTCTACCTTTGTCAAAGAAATACTGAGGAACATGAATATGTACTATTCATTGTACAAAAATACAAAAATATAAATTTAAATTTACAGTGACAAATGCAATTACTATGTAAAATGATCCAAAATACTAGAAATATATACATAAAACTTATATGTAGATATATATGATATAAGAAATGCAATAGTAAATAGGGATAAGTCACAACCAACTTATATCAATCAATGGAGAACTAGTAGGAGGGGTTGGAAAACAAGACCACAGAAGATGGAGTTCATTGGCTCTTGTGGCCCTGCACTCATCAGGAAGTTGGAGTGGGAGAGTGGATGGAGGTGTTGAGGATGATGGAATGCTGGCAGGAAGGGACAGGATATGTGATATCCTCCTTTTTCCAAATCCATTTGTGTTAGGACTTCTTGGAGACCATTGACTTCTTCCTGGGAAGTGAAAAGGAGTCGTCATCTTCTTCCTACTCAGGGTCACTGTCATCTGGGCGTGCTTGTGGCTGGACCACGACCGGAGGATCTGTTGAGAAAAGTGTAATGTGAGTAAAGGAACAGAAGATAATCGAAACTCAAAACATTTATCATCACCGGCATTGTTGTTATTATTATTATTATACATACATATACCAAGGCTTTTTCCCCCTTCCAAGGGAGGTAGCCAAAAAGGTAAAGGCATAAAAACACTCCCACCCATTTCATCCCTAAATACACTCCACACCCCTCCCACCCTTCCTCTTATCTGAGCACCTCCTGGATGACGGGTCATCCCTGCACCCCGCCCACCGCCCTGGGTCAGAAGCAGTGTCGCAAGACACAGTACATCCACAGCAAGGCCGCTTCATTTAATCGGCGACCCCCCCCCTCTCCGTCCCCCTTTGCATATAAGGCGAGGACGGGGAGAAATCCCTTCGGGCTGCGTCAAATTTACTCACACATACTACCCCCCCACCCCCCCCGCCCATTCCTCCTCATGCAGTCACAACATCATCCATATACAACCATTCTCCACTCACCTCTGTCTTCCGTCCTCTCCCTTCCTTCCTCAACAGACATTCCCCTCTTCCCCAAAGCCCCCTTCACCCCATCCATCCACCTCATCCTAGGACGTCCCCTCATGTTCACTCCCTCCACATCTGCCTTCCATACCTCTTTTACTAGTCTTTCTTCACTCATTCTTTCCATGTGTCCAAACCATCCTAATACTCTTTCATCAACCCTATCTCCCAAATCCTTTTTCACCCCTGTTCTCCTCCTCACCTCCTCATTTCTCACTCTATCCAGCCTAGTAACCCCCACCATACTTCTCAGACACCTCATCTCAAACACATTCAAACTCCTTCTCTCTTCTTCTCTTATGTTCCACGTTTCTGCCCCATTATTACTATTATTATTATTATTATTATTATTATTATTATTATTATTATTATTATTATTATTATTATTATTATTATTATTATTATTATTATTATTATTATTATTATTATTATTATTATTATTATTATTACTATTACTATTATTATTATTATTATTATTATTATTATTATTATTATTATTATTATTATTATTATTATTATTATTATTATTATTATTATTATTATTATTATTATTATTATTGTTATTATTGTTATTACTATTATTATCATTATTATTATTATTATTATTATTATTATTATTATTACTATTATTATTATTATTATCATTATTATTATCATTATTATTATTATTATTATTATTATTATTATTATTATTATTATTATTATTATTATTATTATTATTATTATTATTATTATTATTATTGTTATTATCATTACTGCATTAAATGTCCACCCAAATTTAAATATCATTCAAAACAAAAGTCCCTTTAAAAAGTAGCAACCAACATCAACATGCAAACTTCATGGATAACAACAACAATAAGATTGATTTAATGGTATTGTATGTCTTATCAAATGACCAAAAACAAAACAGTTGGCCTTTTTAAATGTCTACCAAAATAAGGCACTTTGAATGTCCACAAAAACAATAGTCCCTTAAAAATTTTCCCAACAACAACACCAACTTGCAAGTTTTCATGGATAACAGCAATGAAAATGGTTGAATTGGATGTATTAGGAATCATACTTGAATGAACGACACAAAATGGCTGGCTCTTTAATCAAATGTCCCCTTGAAAATCGTCATCCACAAAATCTGTATGCAGAAACATAATGAAAACAAATATTGTTTTTGTACTCGCAATTTCCACTTCCGCTGGCAATGGGTATGGTATCCCCATTGGTCTCAAATGCCAGGAAGAAATCGGTATCCAAAATATCATCATCATAAATTTAGGAATGTCATTCTCGCTGTCATCAACCTTGAGGTCACCCTTGATGGTACCTTCCACAAGGAACCACTTAGGCCTATGTTTTCTGGCACTTTGGCGGTACAAAAAAGAGATGAATTCGTCTGAAAAAGAAATACAATTACCATCGATATACCATAATCACGTAGCGTTAATTGCTATAACATATCCTATCAAAATCGTCCATTAAATTATCCACTATCGTTCTGTAATTATCTATTTCGAAAACGGTAAGTAAAACATCGCATCTAAAATTAAATTGACTAAAATTGATGTACCTAATGTATGTGACCATAAACAATGATTAAATATCGTTAAATTAATCAGAATGATAAAGATAATCCTAATAATTATCCAGTATAGTCCTATAATTATCTAATCTGTTTCGAACACGTTAAATAAAACATCACATTTATGATTTCCTTTACTAAAACAGATATTCCTAATGTAATGTGACCACAAGCAATGATAAATCATCATTAAATTAATCAGCGTGATCAAAATGATCCTAATGATTATTCAATAAATTGTAGCATTTCCATTAAAATAAGTTTTATGTTAAATCACTTAAAAATTTAAACCAAACGTAATGTAACCACTAACAATGATACATCACTTATTTAATCATAATCACTAATTTCATGATGAAGTAATGTTATTATCTCGTAATGTAGTAAAAGCCGGCAGTGTGACACTAACGGGACTAGCGTGGCTGCTAGGTGCAGCGGCACCTGTCCTGTATGTATATATATATATATATATATATATATATATATATATATATATGTTTTAAATAACCCACTGTCGTAGAAACAAAGCAAAAGAAACAGACGAACTGTATATTTCGACCACTACTGTGGTCCTCTTCAGCAGATAGGTACAAAGTAAGATGTATAAGAATATATATAGTGAGAGAGGTACAAAGTGGGAACAAGGGGAGGTGGCTCAAGTCACATGTCCGAGGTGGGGCGGACTCGACTTGAGCCACCTCCCCTTGTTCCCACCTTGTACCTCTCTCACTATATATATTCTTGTACATCTTACCTTGTACCTATCTGCTGAAGAGGACCACAGTAGTGGTCGAAATATACAGTTCGTCTGTTTCTTTTGCTTTGTTTCTCCGACAGTGGGTTATTTAAAACATTTTACTAAATGTGCTACTACATGCCCACCTTAAACCTTCAGTCACAGGAATTCATGGTCATACCGTCCGCCAGGAGAGATGTGCTTCGCCCGAAGCCTAATACGCGACTGATGACCTCTACTCCCTGACGCATCGTTCCAAGCCTCTGATTGGCTGACCCATATACGGCGTTCTGTTCTCCCATTGGTTCCCTCACACCACAATTTCCTATTGGTTCTCTTT
>NC_134794.1:42161228-42181228 GCF_046742065.1 Oratosquilla oratoria | reverse complement strand
GGAGTAACGTTAGCTAGCTTCCATTCTCTTGGGACATCTCCGGATATGATGGATTTCTTGAAAATAATTTCTAATGGAACAACAATCTCATTTTTCATTTCCTTTAAGATTCCTGGATGCCAACCGTCAGGCCCTGGTGTTTTATTAACTTTGAGTTTGTCTATACACCTTTTAATTTTTTCTTTTGTTATATTTACCGTACCGAGTAAGTTTACCCTAGACTTTTCACAGGTTTCAGTTTGGAATTCACCTTGAGGTGTTTCGTTTACGAATACCGAGCTAAAATAATTGTTTAAGATATTGCACATTCCTTCATTTGAATATTCAAGTTGACCGTCAGCAGATAATAGTGGACCAATGTGATTCCTAACAACCTTTTTATCTCTAATGTAACTATAGAATTCTTTGGGATTCTCTTTGGATTTCTCAGCGATGTTCATTTCGTATTGTCGTTTTCTTTTTCTTATTGTCAAGGCTTCGTCATCACCAATAACCTAGGTTCTAGAACAGGGGTTCTCATTAGGGGTGAAATTCACCCCCAGGGGAGAATTTTGGGTTTTCTGGGGGTGATTTGTGACCACAGTCAGTTTACGCGGTGAGGAAAGCAATTATAGGTTTTGGCCTAACTGGCTTGTCACCTGGGCTGGAATTATACTAATATGGGAAAAATATATACTAATTTGGAAAAAATAAAAGGGTTTTTAGTAATATTTGCATATTATTTAGAATGCACTTTTTGAAACAGGCAATCTTGGAAAGGAAGGGGGAATGACAATCAAACAAATGGTGAAAGGGGTGAATGGGCCAAGTAAGGCTGAGAACCCTTGTTCTAGAAGATAGTAATCTACGGTTATGAACTAATTTCTTGGCCTGATAAGGGTATCTGATTGCTACACTTCCAAGTAATGTTTCCTTCGAAATATTTCGAATAGTTTTATTGAGATCGAGAGGTGGAAAGACGTAAATGTTGTCATTCATCATCTTAGATCACATACTTGCCACGTCATCTACGTGTACTATTTGTGTGTACGTTTGTTTGTTTGTCTGTGTACGTGCGTGTATTCTTGTATGTGTGTTTGTCTGTATTTACCTAGTTTACCTAGTTGTATTTTACGGGAAGGGGAGCTACGCTCGTGATATCTCGCCTTTGTATCTCGCAGTGTCTAGTTTGCTCTTAAATTCGTGTGTGTGTGTGTGTGTGTGTGTGTGTGTGTGTGTGTGTGTGTGTGTGTGTGTGTGTGTGTGTGTGTGTGTGTGTGTGTGTGTGTGTGTGTGTGTGTGTGTGTGTGTGTGTGTGTGTGTGTGTGTGTGTGTGTGTGTGTTTGAGCGAAGAAAGATGAAAGAGGTGGAAAAAGAGACGGAAAGGGGAAATAAGGAAGGAAGGAAAGAAGGAAGGAAGAAAGTAAGGAAGGAAGGAAGGAAGGAAGGGAGGAAGGAAGGAAAGGAGGGAGGTATTAAAGGAAAAGAGCAATAATGGATGATTTTTTTAACAGGGAGATGATGGAGAGAAAGCTAAAGAGAGGGAAAGAGAAAGGCTCTAATAGGAAAGACAAAGAAGAGTTGGAGACGGAGAGGACAAAGAAAGGAAAAAGAATTACAGAAGACGAGAGGAAGAAAAAAAGAACGAGATGAATGGGAAATGGAAGGAAATATGTAGGGATGGAGCGTGGAGGGATGGAGTGTGGAGGGATGGAGTGTGGAGGGATGGAGTGTGGAGGGATGGAGTGTGGAGGGATGGAGTGTGGAGGGATGGAGTGTGGAGGGATGGAGTGTGGAGGGATGGAGTGTGGAGGGATGGAGTGTGGAGGGATGGAGTGTGGAGGGATGGAGTGTGGAGGGATGGAGTGTGGAGGGATGGAGTGTGGAGGGATGGAGTGTGGAGGGATGGAGTGTGCATGTAAAAAGAAAGTGTGTGTTATTACCTTATCATTCACCCACTCCCGATATGCCAATCATGTACCTGTCAATGATGAGGCGAGGGGGAGAGGGCGAATGTGGGGGGGGTGAAGAATTGGGCCAGTGGGAGGGAGAAGGGAAGGAGGAAGGGAAAGAGGAGGGAGAGTGGGAAGTGAGAAGGGGAGGATAGGGGGAGAACGGGGATAGAGGGCGGTAAGAAGGGGGAAGGAAAAGGGGGCAGGAGGGAGGGAAAGGGTAGGAGGGGGGAGGGGGGGAAGGACAGGGGGAGAAGGAAGGACAGTGGAAGTACGTCGGAAGGTCACGAAAGGAATGGAAGGGAAAGTGAAGTGGGCTCGAGACGGAGCGAGAGAGTTTGGAAGAAATAGATGCAGAGGGAAGAATAGAAGAGGAATGAAGGGAAGGAATGAAGAAAAGGGAAGAAAATATTAGTAAAGGGAGTGGGAAGGAGGAAGGGAAGAGGGGAAGAGGAGTGGAAGCGGGGAGGAATGAGAGGAATAATACAAAAAAATAAATAATGAAGGAAAGAGATTGAAGAGGGAGAAGGAGTGTGAGAGTGAAGGAGGAAAGGGAGGAGGGGAAGGGTGAGGGAGTAGGAAGGAGAAAGGAAAAGGGAAGGGGAAGGGGAAGGTGGGGAGGAGACAAAGGGAGGGGGGTAAGGGGGTGCGGAAAATAAGGGAGGAGATGTGGAAAGGGAGAGAGAGAGTGTAGGTAAGGGGAGAAGGTAAAGATGAAAGGGGGAAAGGGGAAGGGGGAAGGAGGGAAGGAAAAAAGGGAAGGGTAAGGGGGAAGGGGATGGAAGGAGTGAAGACAGACGAAAGGAGATAAAAGAGAATTAACAAAAGACAATAATGAGTCGGGGAGGGGGTGAGAGAGAAGATTGCAAAGAGGGAGGGAGGGAGGGAGGGAGGGAGGGAGAGAGGGAGAGAGGGAGAGAGGGAGGGAGGATGGGGAGATGGAGGGGTGGGGGTGAAAAGGAAGAGAACGAGGAAGAGAAATATGGAGAGGAGGAAAGGATGAAGGATGAGGAGGATGTGGATGAGGATAAGGATAAAGGTCAGGATCATGATGAGGGTGAGGATGAGGATGAGGATGAGGATGAAAGAGGAAGAGGCTAAGAATGAAGATGAAGATGAGGATGAAGATAAGGAAGAAGAAGAGGATAAGGATGACGATAAAGAGGAGGATAAGGGTGAGGAATGGATGTGGAAGAGGATGACGATGAAGATGAAGATGAAAATGAGGAAGAGAAGGGGAGAAATATGGAAGGAAACGATGAAGACTCGAGAACAATTTGACGTGAGAAGTATTTGACGTGAGAAACAATTGGCATGGAAATCAATATGACGTGAGAATCAATTGACGTGAGAATAAATTGACGTGAGAATTAATTGATGTGATGATCAATTGACGTGATTATCAGTTGACGTGAGAATCAATTGACGTGAGAATCAATTGACGTAAGAATAAATTGACGTGAGAATTAATTGATGCGATGATCAATTGACGTGATTATCAGTTGACGTGAGAATCAATTGACGTGAGAATCAATTGACATGAGAATCAATTGACGTAAGAATAAATTGACATGAGAATTAATTGATGTGATGATCAATTGACGTGATTATTAGTTGACGTGAGAATCAATTGACGTGATGATCAATTGACGTGATTATCAGTTGACGTGAGAATCAATTGATGTGAGTTAATTGACGTGAGAATTAATTGACGTGAGAATTAATTGACGTGAGGATTAATTGGCGTGAGAAACAATTGACGTGAGGATTAATTGACGTGAGAAACAATTGACGTGATAATTGAATGAGTTGAGAATCACTTGTGATGTTCACATGACGTGAGTATTACGTTACAAAAAATCACGTGACACGAGCCTTAGGAACGTGACAAACCTACTGAACGTGACCTAAATTTGAGAATTTTTCGTTATTATTTTTTTTCTTTTACAAAATTTTTATCCTCAATTTTTTCATTTGTGTTTACAAAATATTTGTTACCAAATAACAGATTTATCAAGTATATCAGCAACTGTCCACATGAAGGTATTATCTATATATTGATTTTTGTCTCTTTACATATTAATTCATTGCGATAATTTCTCGGTTTTGACGCAATCTACACGTTTAACGATTTTAACCGTCTCCATGATTTGAATATGTCAGGCTCATTTATTTCAAACAATGGCTTCGATACTCGCTCATACAAACAAATCATTGAAATGTTTTTTTTTTTCGTAGAGAAATGCCTTTTCCACTTCCTGTCACACAAAATACTGAGTTTACTTTTTTGTACTTATTTTCTAATTCAGTTTTTACTTTTCATTATTTTACATAGAAAGCTAAAGAAGAATAACGATGTCATGTCGATTGGATGGAGGAGGAGGAGGACAAGGCAAGGAGTAAGAAGAGGAAGAGGAGGAGATGAGAGAGGGGAAGGAGAAAGGCTGGAGGAAGGGGTGGGGGAAGGAGATGAAGAAGAAAAGGAAGAGGAGGAGGTAGGAGGAAATGAGGAGGAAGAGGTGAATAAAAGGAAAAGGAATTGGGGAGTGAGGGTAAAGGAAGAAGGAAAGGGAAAAAAGATGGAAGAGGAGGAGGAAGAGGAGGTGCGGAGGAGGATGGGATAGGAAAAGGGGAAGAGGAGAAGGAGGAAGAAGGGAGGAAAACGAGAAGATGGAGGAGGATAATGAGGAGAATGAGAATGAGGAAGAGGTAAAGAATAGGAAGAGGGAAGGGAAGGGAGAGGAGGGCGTGGAAAAGTAAGAGAAGGAAGGGGAGAGGAAGGAAGGAGGATAAGGAGGAGAAAGAGGAAGCGTTAAAGGAGAGGAAAGAGGAGAAGCAAAAGAAGAAGGAGGTAAAGGAAAAGGAAGAGGAATAAGAGGAACAGGGCCTGGAAGAGGAAAGGAGAAAGAGATGGAAGAGGAAAAGAAAGAGGAGGAGAAAAATGAAAAGAGGAGGAAGAGGGAAAGGAAGAGGAATGAGACGGGAAGGGCGAGGAAGAGGAAAGAAGAAGAGATGGAAGAGGAAAAGGAAGGAGAGGAGGAGTAGCAAGAAAGTAGGAGACAGAGGAAAAAGAGGAGGAGGAAGAGGACGAGGCAGAAGAATAAAAGGGTAAGGAGGAGGAAGAGGAAGAGGAAGAGGAAGAAGAGTAAAATGGTGAGGAGGAAGAAGAGAAAAGGAGAAACAGGTGAAAGAGGTAAAAGAGGCGAAGGAATAGGAGGAAGGGAGGAGGTTATGGAGAAGAAGAAAAAAAAAAGAAGGCGTAGGAAGAGAAGAAGAGGAAGATTTGAAAGAAGAAGAGGAAGAGGAGAAAGAAGAACAGGAAGAGGAGAAAGAGGAACAGGAAGAGGAGGATGTCTTCCTGGAGGTTATCTGGATTTACCACAAAGTCGATGTTTCCGAGGGACTTCTCTCTTTCTCTCTCTCTCTCTCTCTCTCTCTCTCTCTCTCTCTCTCTCTCTCTCTTTTTTAAGACTATTTGATCGTAACAAGATGGTCACGTTAGTGGTCTTCTCTCCGTGATTGAATATTTGATTGAAAGACTTCCTCAGCCAATGCGAGGGGGTGGAGGTTGAGTGTGGGGGGTAGGGGGGAATTTATAGATTTTTTATTAGTGAGGGGGAGTGGGAAGGGACAGGAGGAGGGAAGCTGTGGAGTGGGATGTTTTTATTGAGTGAGGTGGAGGAAGAGGGAGAAGGAGACGGGGTTGGGGAGAGGAGTAGTAAGGGAGTGGAGGGGGTGAAATTGGGAGGGGAATGGGGACGAGGAGGTTGGAGTTGAGGGAAGAAGAAGGAGAGGACAAGGGGAAGAAGGAGGGGGAAGGGGGAGAGAGAAGGGGAAGGGCGGGGGAGAGTCTGGGGAATTTTTATTTCTTATTCATTAGTCTGTCAGGACCTAGAAATATCTATAAATACTATTGAAGTCTAGGAAGACATCTAGATCTTTTTTTTATCAATATTTATTAATTTTGATATATAAAAAAACAAAGTTGTTTATAACAGAAGTCCTGACACTATGTGTTCTTGGAAGTCATCTTGAGAAGTTTTGATTGATAATTAATTCATGATTGCCCTTGAGAGGTTGTCTACAGTAGTGGTACTTTTTCAATCTACACACACACACACACACACACACACACACACACACACACACACACACACACACACACACACACACACACACACACACACACACACACACACACACACACACACACACACACACACACACACACACACACACACACACACACACACACACACACACACACACACACACACACACACACACACACACACACACACACACACACACACACACGCACACACGTGCTGAACGAGTGAGTTGGATGTTCTGTGTGACCTCATGTCCTTCTTATGCTCGGCTAAGCGTGTCTCAACGCCTCGACCTGACTCAACGTAATATGTAGAGGTGCACATGCTGCATGGAATCAGTTGATGTTACTGAGGGCATTCTGGGGCAGTATCTTTTTACTCTTGGGCTTGACAATTGTTCCTATACTTGAATTGGAAGCCCTTGTTATTTTCATCCTACCTTTCCTAAGATATCTGTCAATGACTTCAGTTTTCTTGGAGTTATGAACTGAAATGTACTGTATTTTATTCCTCTCGAACTTGGTCACTTGGTTTCTTGAAGGTCTTCTTAGCCTTTTCTTTCATTTTGCTAATCATTCCTCCCGGATATTTAAATTTGTTAAAGATATTAGTTACTGTATGTGTGTTAACTCATCTTTCAAAAAGGCCTCACCGCAAATCCGAAAAGCTCTGAGGAAGAAACCTATGAGCTTGACGGTTTTTACTCGCTCACTGTGTCCTGAGAAATTGTGTACAAAGTCGTCCCTATTAGAGGGTTTTCTGTACACTGAGAATCTCACTCCTTCATCCCTCCTGTGCACCAACGTGTCAAGGAATGGTAACTTGTAGTCAACTTCCATCTCTTCAATGAACTGTTCTTCCTCCACCCACATTCTCATCTGTCAAATCCATTCATTCAATATATATATATATATATATATATATATATATATATATATATATATATATATACATATATATATATATATATATATATATATATATATATATATCACAACTTAACACCACAGTCGGACGAAAGAAAGAGTTGCGTAAGCGATACTATATATTTCGATTGCTAACTGCAATCCTCTTCAGTAGTACAAAGGGGAAGGAGGATGGTATCTTAAATAGCAACCTCTTACAAAAGAAAGGGAACATGGAAAATAATAACCGTCACTACCCCAGCCCTATGTGATCTGAGGATGACATGAGGTCGGGTCAGGGGGAGGGGGAGGAAGCTTGTTGACGATATGTTTGGTGATGAATAGTCCTGATATAATGTCTGGGGTCCATTGACCCTTGGAAATATTCATCGTGGGCAGATATTCAATTAATGTGGATTCCACCATTTTCCTTCTAAACCCACAGCCTGATTTATAAATAAGGTCAGATTTCTCCCAGTCCATCCGGTGATTAAATTTATTTACGTATTGAAAAACGGCTGAATTTTCTTGGCCGTGTTTCAGCCGTGTTTCACCGAGGACTTACTATGGGCAGTCCTCTCAGTGCGGTTCTGGCCTCCTTGAATATTGAAGTTTTAGAGACAGATAATATCATGAGGATAATGGGTAAAGACACAGTTTGGCTGAAGTACGTGGAGGACGTTCTCGTCGTCGCTCTGAGAGAGATCCAATTAGACGACAAGCTTAGAAAATTGAATGAGGTTTACCATAGAACACGAGGTGGATAACTAACTAGTATTTTTGGATACGATGATAGAGAGAAGGGGTGGTAGGGTGTCATTCTCGGTCCACAGAATAAGAACTAATAAATGTGATGTGATTCGTTTCTACTCCGCACGTAGTGACAAAATTAAAAACGGAGTGGTTATAGGTTTCTTCCTAAGGGCGTATTGCATTTGCAGCGAAAGGTTTCTAGAGGGTGGAATTAGATATATTTTCAAAGTGTTCACGAAGGTCAGGTAGCCGGAAGGGCTAATGGACAGATTAAGAGAGAAAACAAAGGTAAAAAGGAGAAGAAAGAAGGACAACGTGTCTGAGGAGGACAAAATTGGGATTTTGTCCGCTCCCAACTCGAAGTACACAGGGAAGTTAGGACCAATTCTCACAAAAGCGGGTGTGAGACTTGTTTGTTCCACGAGTACAATATTAGCGGAGGTTGTCAGGAGCAAGAACAAGAACGTAGGAAAAGGAATAGAGAAAGGTGAGGGTTGCCCTTTGTAGTTTTATGGAGTAACAGAAAGATCAGTAGAACTACGGACATATGAGCACAGAAATGACGTCAGAGCACATCGAATCTCCAACTCACTAGTGTTCCATTTGGGCCAATGTGGTCATCTCCCAGAGTGGAACAAGGTAGAAGTGATCCACAGAGGACCAAAAAAAAAAAAAAAAAAAAAAAAAAAAAAGGAAAATACTGGAGGCAGCCTATATTGCTCCCCTCGCCTGCATCAACCTTAGAGATGAGTCGATAAAGTCAGCAGGAGCAGCAAGCAGCTGGAGGAGATCAAGAGGACGGATAAGGATAGAGAGGTAGAGAGAAGAGGAATACGACATGGTCGGGGTCACCAGAAAAGTATAGAGGACGGATGAGGGTATGGAGGTGGGTGGAGGGGGGACATCGCAGGGATGATTTATAATTTTGGATTTTCTGAAATTGTTTGTACTTTGAGAATGTACTGCTAGTAAGGACGAAACGTCAGTGAATAAAAACTCCAACTGTTGTCTGTGCTTACCTCACCACCTTTCCACTCATACATGTACGTATACGCACACACACACACACACACACACACACACACACACACACACACACACACACACACACACACACACACACACACACACACACACACACACACACACACACACACACACACACACACACACACACACACACACACACACACACACACACACACACACACACACACACACACACACACACACACACACACACACACACGCACACACACACACACACACACACACACACACACACACACACACACACACACACACACACACACACACACACACACATATATATACACATAAATATAGTCTACAACCGTAGATCCTGAAGAATCATGGGAGCATTCGCTAGTAATGTGAGTAAATGACATCAACTGCCGGCAGAAGATAGAAAAAGTGACACTACTGTAGAGAACCTTTTAGTGCAATCGCTATCAATCAATCTAAATGTGCTACTACAACAAAGACTTCTCATGATGAATTCTTAAATCACATAGTGTCAGGGCTTTTGTTGTAAACAGCTTTGTGTTTAATATCACTATTATATTTCTAGTATTTTTTCAATATGATTGAAATATTTTTGTTTCTGTTTATTTGTTCAATTATTTATTTTTTGTATATTCAAATATCTTTAATATCAATATTTATATTGACAAGGAACCTAGATATCCTCCTAGACTTCAGTAGTGTTTGTATATGTTTCTAGAGAATGGGTTCTGCCCGGCTAAGGAATAAAAAGGTAATTCTCCCCAATCTCCCCGCTTTCCCCTCCCTCTCCCCTCCCTCTCCTCTCCCTCTCCCCTCCCTCTCCCCTCCCTCTCCCCTCCCTTTCCCCCTTCCTTCTTTTCCTCGTATACAGTAAATGTGCACAGTGGGTTGATCAGTTGATGGATGCTTCGTGGTGGCTTCAAATAGCCGAAGCCCTTGTTGACCCTCCTCCTCTTCCTACTCGTCCTCTTCCTCTTCCTCCTCGTCCTCTTCCTCTTCCTCTTCCTCCTCCTTCTCTTCCTCCTCGTCCTCCTCCTCTTCCTACTGGTCCTCTTCCTCTTCCTCCTCGTCCTCTTCCTCTTCCTCTTCCTCTTCCTCCTCCTCCTCCTTCTCTTCCTCCTCCTCCTCCTCCTCTTCCTCCTCCTCCTCCTTCTCTTCCTCCTCCTCCTCCTCCTCTTCCTCCTCCTCCTCTATCAACCTCTCTGGATTGAAGGGGTCGGGAAAATGATAAGGGATTTGTGGAGGTAAGGAGGGATAGAGGGAGGGGGTAAATGAATAGGGGGAGGGAGGATGGGGAGGAAAGTCAGGAAGGGAGGGAGGGAGGGAGGGAGGGTGGGAAGATGGGAGGGAGGGTGAGAGGATGGAAGAGAGGGAGGGGGGGAAGGGAAGGACAGAAGAGGAGAAGGAAGTGAGATGTAAGAAGTGAGGAAGGAAGAAGAAGAAGAGGAGAGAAGGGGAAGAGAAGAATGAAGATAAGGAGGAAGTTAGGATAAGGAGAGAAAAGGAAGATGAAGGAACAAGGTGAGAGTTAGGAGGAAGTGAGGAGGTAGAAAGGAAGGAGAAGGGAGATAGAGGGAGAGAGTAAAAGGAAGGAAGGAGGAGTAGGAAGAATAGGGAAGATGGAGGGAAGAATAAATAGGATAAAGGAGATAAAACAGGAGGTAGGGGGAGAGTGGAGGAAGGAGAGAGATGAAGAGGAGGAGAAGGAGGAAGTGGAGGGGAAGAGAAAGGAGGAAAAAGAGGACGAAAAGAAGGAGAAAGAAGTGAGTAATGGGAAGCTAAAGATGGAAAAAAAGGACAAAAGAGAGGAACATGAAACATGAAGAGAGAAAGGAAGGAAAACGTTTGGGTTTCGTATCTGACGTAGAGTACATTGGTTTATGTATGATATACATGTATGTTTGCATGTATGTATGTACAGTATATATGTATGTATGTATGTCCGTATGTATGTATATATGTATGCATACGTGTTATATATGTATGTACTGTATGTATGTACGTATGTATGTATGTACGTATGTATGTACGTATGTATGTATAAATGAATGTATATATGTTTGTATGTATGTATGTATGTATGTATGTATAAATTCATGTAAATATGTTTGTATGTATGTATATATGTATGTATATATGTATGTATGTATGTATGTATGTATGAATGTATGTATGTACGTATGTATGTATGTATGTATGTATGTATGTATGTATGTATGTATGTATGTATGTATGTATGTATGTATGTATGTATGTATGCATGTGTGCATTGTTACATCTATGTGATGTGTACATACCATATAAGTAAGTATTTATTGTCATTTGTGAGGAAATGTCATGTATCGGATCCTATGTATGTTTGTGCTATTAAATAGATGAATCTCTGGTTGATCATGGCTAAATCCTATGTCACCGTTAGGTATCATTTTCTTCACATGAGCCTGTGTTGTATCGTGCATATCTCTTACTGTAAATTATTATGCTCGTTTGTAGACTTGGTGCGCAACGAGAATAACACCACAATCAAAGGCTTTAACAAGGGTGATGCAAACAAGGTCATCATATTAAAACAACAGGGCAGGACTCGCAGTAATGGTTATAAACTGGACAAATTTAGATTTAAAAAGGAAATAGGCAAGAATTGGTTTACTAATAGAGTGGTCGACGAATGGAATAAACTTAGTAACCATGTAGTAAGCGCTGAAACTATCAGTTGTTTTAATTAAAGAACGATTAGACAACTTTATGGATGGGGATGACAGGTGGTGATGGATACGGAACTGCCTAGTGTAGGTCTTATGGTCTCTTGCAGTCTCCTTCATTCTTATGTTCTTATATTCTTATCCCCAGTAGAGAAGGCAGTAATAATGACAATTTGTAGGTCTGGACCTGACTGTACAATACACAGACAAATTCAAATATTTAGGAGCCTTAGTGATGGAAAGAAATGAGCTAGATAGTGAAATAAATGAAAATATATTAGTAGGATGCAGATACTACCATGCTCTCTTTATCATTATAAGAAACAGAAAAGTTAGCAAGAAAACAAAAATTAGAACATATGAGTCTGTAATTAAACCAACAGAGTTATATTGCTGTGAGAATTGAACACTGATTAAGCAAAGAAAAAGAAAACTTGCAGCAGTCTTCGACAATACCATCATTAGAATAATTCGGGGCCCAATGTACAGCGCAGAAACAGGAGAACGGAGACGATGACATTATAAGGAAATTAGAGAACGACCAGGACAGAAACTGCTGCAGAATGATGCAAGTGGACTATGGGCAAGGTGGGCCGGTCACTGTACCAAGATGAAAAAAAAAAAAAAAAAAAAAAAAAAAAAAAAAAAAAAAAAAAAAAAAAAAAAAAAACGGCCATAATTGTAGATGACAAGAAGAGCCATGGGTAAAGGACCCGACCGCTGGGAAGACCCAGCTATCGATGGAGCGACCTGCAAGACTGGAAGGAAATAGCGCAAGACAGATGGGTCCGGAGAGCCATAGTGAAAGCAATGATGGGATTGCAGTCATGATAACCAATGGAGTAAGAGTACATATATATATTATATATATACATATATATATATATATATATATATATATATATATATATATATATATATATACATTATATATATATATATATATATATAAGTATATATGTATATATATATACATTATATATATATATATATAAGAATATATGTATATATATATATATATATATATATATAACACACACACACATACACACACACACACACACACACACACACACACACACACACACACACACACACACACACACACACACACACACACACACACACACACACACACACACACACACACACACACACACAAGTGCCAGTTTTGTTGTTGCTCTTTGTATTAGAAAGAATACAAAGAGCAACAACAAAACTGGCATCAACTCTTTCCAAAATGACATATGAACAAAGACTGTCCAAATTAGGATTACCAACTCTGGAGCAAAGAAGGGAAAGAGGAGAACTACTAAATATCTATAGAATTATGAAAGGAATGGAAATCTTAGATAAGAATGTTTTATTGAAATGGAACAATGAAAAAAAAACTCAAAAAAGATAATTCCAGAAGAGATCTGAAAAAATAGCTTCCCACACAATGATAGATACTTGGAACAAATTAGACAAAGAAACATTGTGTGCAAACACTATTCAAGATTTTAAGAAAAACTTGATGCTGAGAGATACAAAAACGGGTCACCATAAGCATAGCTCCCTTCCCGTATAATACAACTAGGTAAACACACACACACACACACACACACACACACACACACACACACACACACACACACACACACACACACACACACACACACACACACACACACACACACACACACACACACACACACACACACACACACACACACACACACACACACACACACACACACACACACACACACACACACACACACACACACACACACACACACACACACACACACACACACACACACACACACACACACACACACACACACACACACACACACACACACACACACACACAGGACGCGGCACGGACAAAAGACTTGAAGAACACAAGAGGGATGTGAAACATCACAGAATATCAAATGCCTTAGTAGTTCATATCGATGAAGAAGATCATTTGCCAAACTGGAAAGAAGCCCACGTTTTACATAGGAAACTGGAAAAAAAGAAAGAAAAGGAGAGCTTTGGAGGCGGCATACATTACCACCGAGCAAACAACAAATTCTCGGGGAGGGTTTATGTCCTGGGCCCAAACGTCCGGACATCTGGTAGTTGGCGAGTGTGGGACAACGAGACCAGGATGAGGTCAGGCAGGGTCGTCAGATCACAATGTAAACTGCTGATGGACTTTGATTCTTCTTCTGTTTTCAGTCCACTAAGGAAGGCCCAAGAGGTCGAAACGTCTGGTTCTGAATAAAGCTCCATACTCTAGCCTTAACGTTTCATTTTGCCACCTCACCTCCATATTTTGTCTGTCTTTACATGCATATATATATATATAGGTATGTATATGGCGCGGTTGGTAGAGCGCTGAACTACCAGCATGGTGGTGCTCGTAGTACTTGGTTCGAATCCTGCCCAGGGCCGAAATTATTTCGGTATCGCTGCGCTTCGGGTCGTTACTCTGACTCTCGTGGGCGGGGAGTTGGGTGTGTGTGTGTGTGTAAGGTCACAGCATTACCCATAGATCGGTCATACGAGCTCTGAGCTCTCTTCCGGGAGGGAAATAGCTGTCGATCACGAGTCCAACACGTGATCCAAAGACCAAGGTGAACACACACACACACACACACACACACACACACACACACACACACACACACACACACACACACACACACACACACACACACACACACACACACACACACACACACACACACACACACACACACACACATGGTATTATTTTAGTTGTGCACACCTACGCGATATAGCGTTAGAAAATTAAATATAAATTTTGTAAATTATGATACATGAACGTAATATGCAGTTTTCGTGGCGGCAATAAAAAAAAATGCTACAAGTAAATCTACTAACGAACGAAGCCGCTAGCATACGGTCCAGACGCCATGTTGCCGTCTGTCTAGTCTAGTCACTCAGACGATGGGTTTCACGTTGTGGACCACGTGTTCTCCAAATCCAGATGACGTTAATAAGCGCTGTCACAAAGACAATAGGGCTTCCTTGGACTTTATGAGAGAACACGGGGTTCTGCCGTTGTCTGTTAATTGCCCAATGTACAATAATAACCAGGCCGTCAGCATCCGTGACGACGACGACCTGGATGATCTTTAGAATTTGAGGTAACGAATTACTAAATATAGGTTAGGTTACGTAGGTTAGGTAGAGTAGGTTAGCTTTATATATTTCTTTTTTTTGGGCGAACACAATCCGAACCGCAAACTGGGTCCCGGTCGCTCTATATATTGTTCAGGCTTTGGTCCTCCTTTCAAGTGAAAATGATTTTTTTCTTCTGGTGATTGCCATGATAAGATATATAAAGTGAGTCATGACAGTAAGAAGTCCAATTGTGATTTGTTCTCTTGTTCAATTCTGGTTGCCACCTACTCCTTTTATTGAGTTTACAGAAACCGATTTTTTCTTCTTATGGATTTAAGTTCTGGAGACCTCGCCACGCATTTGAAGCTGAGCATTGGGAACCAAAAGAAGCGAAGAAATGAAAAACTCTTGAAGACTTGAGACGCGGCGTGAAATGAGGTTTTCGTGGAGACTGTGATAAGAGCTGAAGAGGAAGAGGGATAACTCCCCACCTACTTAAAAAAACAAAAACGCAGAGGATCAGGAATATATAAATGTGTTATCTTCACGCGGAATAAGAAGAGAAGATGATTTTCTCTCCCTTAAAAAAAAAGAATGGATTCAGGAAGAACTGAATGCAGTGAAGCCATCGAAGAAGATTTCTGATCTCAACTTTTATCACATGGACATAAATCATGAATCTTTATGTAGACAAATTGGGATTCTGTATAAAACAGATATTACGATTTGTAGTAAAAACGGATATCAGGTCATCATAGAAACAAAAATCTGGTCACTGTAAGAACAGAGATATGATTAACCATGAGAATGGATATGATTCCCTGTGAGAACAGATATAATTCATAACAAGAATGTAAATCTTCTTAAATGGGATCCCCTACAAAATATATACTTTTTACAAAAAAGAAGACGAAACAATGATTAAAAGACGAACAATTAAAAATAATTAATAAAAAAGAAGAATTAGAAAACCATTTATCAAAAAAAAATTCATAAATGTAACCTAAAAAATGAATCACAAAAAATATATATATAATAAAATAAATGAATATATCATTAACAAAACAAGTATTAAAAATAGATTACAGTAATTAAGAACAATTGTGAATAAAAATAAAAAGAATATATGAAAAATGAAAAAAAACAACCGTGAATGACTCTTTAATTGGTGACGATAAAGGGTCATGCATTGATATAAACCAAGATCCCACAAATGTGCTTCCATCATGCACTAATGCCTGAAATCATACGTATGAAATACCCTTGTGGTCAACAGGGAAGGAAACATACCTGACGGCATTTGAAAAGAGAGCAATAAAGAAAAGACGAAATCGAATAAAATAATAAATGCAAATGATAGGAAAAGAACTAAATTTATATAAATCTGAAGTCATAGAGGCTTTCTTCTGATGCAAGAAATCACCAGCTGGTTTTCTTACTTGTCGTACTGTAGCAACTATGGTCCCTCTAACCAGAGGTCTAGGTATTGCTACAATACCTAGACCTGACTACATAGATTGTTGAGATTGGAAAAGGTCAGGTTGCATTGTCCAATACTATGACGTCAGAGTTATTTTTGACGTCATAGATAAAGTAACGTCATGAATAAAACGAAGAGAAAAAGTAAAACGAAATTAGTAACTGGTTTGTATACACACGTATTAAATGCAGAAAGTCTGTTGGCTTCAAGGAGATGGCATTGAGTGACCATGAAGAAGACGCGGCGCTGTGCTGATGGTGTCACCCCGAGGGAGATATCATCGACCTTGAAGGGTCAACTCTTCGAGGTCAACCTTCAAGTACTTCTATTTCCTCCTCGTCCTCCTTGAATGAGATTAGCGAAGAACTGGAAGTGAAGCGTGCAAATGTAACGTCAGATTAAGTTGATCTTTGGTTTGTTAATAATACTAATAGAAAAAAATGGAAAAGCGAGAATGAGGTTTATGGAGAATAGTTCACCTATATGAAGGAGAGAACTTGGTAAACAAAACGGAAATTTGTGAGACAAGAATTTTGAAAATAAAAGAAAAATTTTGAAATTTTGAAAAACGCATATTTTCTTTAAGCAGGGGAACTTTAGGAGACTAAGGAGAAGAATTTTGTAAACACATATTTGTTTTTTAAACCTTTCAATATTTTTTTCTCAAAATTGAGGATCTTGGGAAAACGAACGTCACCAAAAGAAAAACGCAATAAAACAAAGATTTGAAATGGAACTTCAAAAAGACCTTTGTCAT
This sequence comes from Oratosquilla oratoria, assembly GCF_046742065.1. Classification (NCBI taxonomy): domain Eukaryota; kingdom Metazoa; phylum Arthropoda; class Malacostraca; order Stomatopoda; family Squillidae; genus Oratosquilla; species Oratosquilla oratoria. Next base: position 42,164,439 of record NC_134794.1, on the reverse strand, counting down.
ACACAGAAATAAAGGATATAGCTAATATTAAAATTTTGTCATAGGATGTACTCATACGAAAAAAAATATATATTGCAAAGATTGTGACCAAATGTTGTAAGCTTTGATAAAACCACAGGAGATCGAAATGTCAGCAATAAATTCTCCTACTATTTCCTCGTTTCTTTCTCCACCATCATTTCATACATACATACATACATACATACATACATACATACATACATACATACATACATACATACATACATACATACATACATACATACATACACACACACATATATATATATATATATATATATATATATATATATATATATATATATATATATATATATATATATATATATATATACACATACATACATACAATTCATATGAAGAGAGAAGATGATTCAGAACTACAGTAGAGCTGCTACAAAGGACTTTACATAGATTGTACAGAAGAGGATTGAGGGTGAGATGGCAATACGCCGATGACAAAGGATACACAGGGTTGGGTTCCTCTATAGGAAGACTTAGGTAATGGAGGAGAAGGGGAGGAGGAGGAGGACAGGAGGAGGAGGAGGAGGAGGAGGAGGAGGAGGAGGAGGAGGGAGAGGAGGTTGGCTCCGTGGAATGGCCGTTTGATTAAGGATTAGTCGGAGAGACAACCAACAAAGAACGGTTAGCTTTGGTTAATAGGACTTTGTGTACCTAAACCATCCTTTCTAGACTAATCTCTCGTCTAAACTATTCACTTCTATTTCAATGGACATTTTTATATTGTTATTATTAATACTATTATTATAATTTTTTTACGTCTCATCTTTCCATTTTAATAATATGAAGAAAAAGGTAAAAATAAATGAATAATAATTTATCCATGTCATCTTAGAAGATAAACCTAAATGGATATATTTCACAAAGGGATATTAATTTTTTTTCTATTGTCACCCTTATACAACCATTAACTAAGGGTAATATTTCTATAACTCTAATCGAACATCGGTTCAGATAAATGTGTGACAAATATCGACCTTATTTTCATAACATAAAGGTGTTTTTTCAAATAGAACTACCCAAAACAATTCCTTTACTAAACTATTCACTATCTCGCTTAGTACCACTCACTTTTATCCCAAAAACTGTTGCAATTATTACTCGTTTATATGATTCAATGAATATTTATAATTCTTTCCTGATTATTCGTTCACTACTATTTCCATCTTTGCCATAAACTGCCCTCCTACTTCTAAAATTCTTCCCCAAATTCTTCCTTTAAGCGCTTGAATTTGTTTTTTTTTTAAATATTTTTTGTCTATTAGTATCAAGCTATTCATTACTACTCCTAAACGAGTCTCCCATGCACTCCATATACTATTTTATTACTTTTCTCAACCTATTCTCAAACTCCTAAACGAGTCTCCCATGCACTCCATAAACTATTCTATTACTTTTCTCCACCTATTCTCAAACTACACACACACACACACACACACACACACACACACACACACACACACACACACACACACACACACACACACACACACACACACACACACACACACACACACACACACACACACACACACACACACACACACACACACACACACACACACACACACACACACACACACACACACACACACACACACACATATATATATATATATATGTGTGTGTGTGTGTGTGTGTGTATGATTCACCTTGGTCTTGGTCTTTGGATCACGGGTTGGACTCGTGTCTGTGTGTGTGTGTGTGTGTGTGTGTGTGTGTGTGTGTGTGTGTGTGTGTGTGTGTGTGTGTGTGTGTGTGTGTGTGTGTGTGTGTGTGTTTGTGTGTGTGTATGTGGTAAGGAGTTATGTGGGAAAGCTTTAGGAAAAGGTAGGGATGTTTTTTTATCTTTATGGATTTGATTTGGAAAAGACTTATGATAGGGTAGATAGGAAAGCATTGTAGAAGGTTTTGCAGATATATGGGATTAGAGGGAAAGCTGTTAATGGCAGTACGAGCTTGTGTTAGAATTAGAAATGGAGAGAGCAAGTGGTTTGAGGTAAAGATGGGACTGCTTCAGAGATCTGTCATGTCACCATGGCTGTTCAGTGTGTACATGGATGGGGTGGTGCGGGAGGTAAAGGCAAGAGTAATGGGCAGGGGACTGGAGGTGGTTAAAGAGGTGACCCAGTTCCTGTTTGCTGACGACACTTCGCTTGTGGCAGGATCGGAGGAAGGATTAAGGGAGGTAGTGATAGAATTTGGGAAGGTATGCGATAAGAGAAAGTTGAAGGTAAATGTAGGTAAAAGTAAGGTGGTGGGATGTACAAGGGTAGAGGATGACAGCGAGTTGAAAGTAAGTCTAAAAGAAGAAAGACTGGAGGAAGTGGATAGCTTTAGGCATTTGGGGTCACATGTGGCAGGAAACGGAGGAGTAGAGGTGGAGGTAAATTGTAGATTGAAAGAAGCAAGTAGATCCCTTTGGGGATTAAAAAGTGTTATGAGAAATAGGCATCTGGGAATGGATGCTAATGGGAGATATTATGAAGGGGTGCCGACGGTATTGTATGGGTCAGAGACGTGGAATTTAAGAGAAGCAGAGAGGAAAAATTGAAATGTGTTTGAGATGAAATGTTTGGGAAGTATGGTAGGGGCTACTAGGTTGGATAGAGTGAGAAACGAGGAGGTGAGGAGCAGAGCAGGAGTGGAAAAGGAGATGGCGAATAGACCAAATGTAAGATTATTGGGATGGCTTGGACATATGGAATGAATGAGTGATGAAAGGTTAGTAAAGGAGGTGTGAAAGGCAGAGGTGGAGGGAGTGAACATGAGGGGACGGCTGAAGATGAGGTGGATGGACGGGATGAAGGGGGCGCTGAACAAGAGAGAAATGTTTGTTGAGCAAAGAAGAGAGAAGGCAGGAGACAGGGATGAGTGGAGAATGACTGTGTATGGATGATACTGTTATACAAGGAAGGAAGGGATGGGGGAAGGGGGAAGGGTTCTCATGTGTGAATGATATTCTGACGCAGTCCAAAGGAATATCTCCCCGCCTTCTCTTTTTCTGAAAGATAGAAATGGAAAAAACATTAACTGCAGAGACAGAATGGTGAAAATAGTAGAAGAAATTGACCAAGAGCTTTACTCGTCGAAGACCGTAGTTGAGTCAGTAAATTCATCTGTAGACGTTAGTAATGTAAAAGAGATTACAAAGGAAGAAGTAGAATTT
>NC_134794.1:42151228-42156228 GCF_046742065.1 Oratosquilla oratoria | reverse complement strand
CAGGGTCCCTTATTGTTCATTGTGTACATAAACGACTTAGACAATGGGAGGACACTAAAATAGGACGCCTAATTAGGTCCAGAGAAGGCGCCGAGATACTGGAGGAAGATCTTAACAAAATGTTTGCATGGTCGGAGAAATGGCATATGAACTTCAATATCTCAAAGTACAGTATGTTAAATGTATGTTTGCACAACCCAGAAAACAGGTGTAGCTTAAATAACACCATATTAGGGAAAATATAATGTGAAAAATGACTTTGCGTGTTAGTGAGTCCTGACCTTAAATCGAGAAAACAGTACATTAGTACCTGGAAGAGAATTAACACAGCATTAAGATTTATTGTTAGGACGGTTACAAACAAGTGTGTAGATGTAGTTACTAAACTTTATCTGGCGACAGTTAGACCCCTCCTTGACTACGCGGTACAGCTTTGGTCTCCGTCTTGTAGAATGGATATCACTTCACTAGAATCAGTACAGAGGAGAATAATCAAAACGATACATGGTCTCAGAAATTCACCTTAAGAAGACAAGCTTAAGGACCTCCACTTGCACTCTCTGGAAAGACGTAGAGTGTGCGGTGATTTAACAGAGATATTCAAGTGGATCAAGGGCGATGCAGACAAGGTCATCATATTAAGACAGCAGGGCTGGACTTGTGGTAATGGATTTAAGCTGGACAAATTTAGAATTAAGACGGAAATAAGCAAGAACTGGTTTAACAACGCAGCAGTTAACGAAGGGAATAAACTTAATAACCATATAATAAACACTGAAACTAGTGGTTGTTTTAAGAGATGGCTAGATAACTTTATGGATGGGGATTATACGTGATAATGGACATGGAACTGCCTAGTGTAGGCCTTATGGTCTCTTGCATCTTTCATCCTTATGTTCTTATGATGATGATGATGATGATGATGATGATGATGATGATGATGATGATGATGATGATGATGATGATGATGATGATGATGATGATGATGATGATGATGATGATGATGATGATGATGATGATGATGATGATGATGATGATGATGATGATGATGATGATGATGGGGAAGAAGAGGAAGAGGAAGGAGAGGAAGAGGAGGGAGAGGAGGAAGAGGGGGAGAGGGAAAAAGAGGAGGAAGGGAGGAGTGAGGAAGAAGAGGAGGGAGAGGGAGAGGAGGAAGAGGGAAGAGCAGGAAGAAGAAGAGGAGGGTAGAAGAGGAAGAAAAGGAGGGAGGAGGAAGAGGAAGGGGGAAAGAAGAGAGAGGAGGAAGAGGGAAGGGGAGGAGAAGAAAGGAGGAGAGGGAGGAGTAGGAGTAAGAGGAAGGGGGAAGAGGAGGGAGAGGAGGAGAAGGGAAGGGGAGGAGGAGGAGGAAGGAGGAGGAGGAGGTGGAGGATGAGGATGATGAGGAAGAAGGATGGTAAAGAGGAGGAAGGAGGTGTATTCTTGTATCCCGCATTTTCTTTGACGACATGAGACTCATGACTGCCTTGTCCCCCTCACTGCCCAAGTATCACCTGACTAAGTGCTTTGCTAAGCATACACCGATACAATACTCATTGTCAAGGATCAATAGAGCTGGACGTTGGTCTTTTGTAACCATCGAAACCCATCCGTGGGGAACTGAGGCGTGTGCGTGCGCTCGCCACGCCAGGAAGATCTTCCGATCCTTCTTGTAGTACAAATGTACAGTAGGCAAAAGTATTGTACATAGTACTTTGATTAGCCGCATTAACATGTAGTCCAACACAGATGAAGAGGATGAGGGAGGATGAGGAATAGAAGGAGAGAGAGTAAGAGAAGAAGAGGAGGAAGGGGTAGAAGAACAGGGATGAAGAGGAGGAAGAGGAAGAGGGGGAGGAAGAGGAGGAGGATGAGGAGGAGGTCGTGGAAGAGGAGAACAAGCAGGAGGTAGAGGAGGAGAAGGAGTAGGTGAAGGAGAAGGAGGAAGAGGAGGAGGAGAAGGAAGATGATTTGGAGAGAAAGAGAATAAGGTCTTGTCCTCAATGGTCCAATCACAGTTCAGACACTACAGAGGTGACGACGTGAGGTCTATTGGGCCCCTTTTGCGGTCCCTGGACCAAATACTGGACCAAAACGGACTATTCCCTTACTGGCCGTGGAAGACCGGAAGACGTTATCCCGAGCCAAAACAAGAAATGAAACATATATAACTTAATCTGAATATTCAACTTCTTGATTCGCTTTCTCATTACTGCAAGATGCAATTCCACCTTTTCTTTTATTTCGTGAATTAGAATCCTGAATAAGGTTTTTACAACAATAATATTTGTCAGATTTTTACATTATTGGAATATTTAGTGGTGGTGATAGTAGGTGGTGGTGACGTAGGTAATAGCTGTAATAGTGGTTGTGGTGGTGATGGTGGTGTTTGTGGTGTTGGTGGTAGTGATAGTGGAGGTGGTGCTAGTGGTGTAGGACTAAGAGCCACCGCTCTAAGCTTCCACCCTGGAAGACAAATCACAGATGAATATAAAGGTCTGCAACAAACTACTCTAAACTTGTGTTGGAAATCTGAAGTGAATCGCTAGTGGCAGCGAGAATCATACAAATAACTTCCGAGAGTTGTCTCGGGAAATCAAGCCGAGACCTAGTTTGATGCCAAGTAGTCACCTTACCCATTGTGTCATAGGAGTTCCTATAGCTCAGTTGGTAAGGTGACTGCTTGCCATTAAGCTAAGTCTTGGTTCGATTCCCGGAGCGACTGTCGGGAATTATTTGTGTTGGAAAGTTGACACAAAGGACTTGAAACCAGAACATATTGGGCGAGACAAACGTTGCAAGAAATAAGACTAATGCTAAGGCAAAAACATAAGAAGGGAGGAGATTGCAAGAGACCATAAGACCTACACTAAACAGTTTCATGTCCATTACCACCTGTCATCCCTATTCATAAAGGTATCTCATTTTGTCTTAAAACAGCAAATAGTTTCGGCGCTCACTACATAATTACTAAGTCTATTCCATTTGTTAACTACTTTGTTAGTAAACCAGTTCTTGTCTATTTCCATCTTAAACCTAAATTTGTCTTAGAGAGACCTGATTAAACGTTGCAACATGTTGCATAAGTTGTGCACAAACGTTGTACCGTGTGTGCACATTCAAGTGCAACATGGATGAAACTTTTGTCCAAACAAGTTGATTGTGTTGTGTATAGATATTCCAACAGGTTGTGTGCTTGTTGCACTGCAACAGGTTGTCCGATACTTGTGATGCAACAGGTTGCATAAGCTTTGTACAGTGATGTAATATATCATGCATATGTTGAAGTACACCAAGCTGCTTGATACTAAGATTGCAACAAGTTGCGTAGACTGTTGAACGAGTGAAGTGTTTGTGCTGCAAAAGGATAAAAACCAGAGACGACGACCTGGATGACGATTCGACGCTCAGCCGAATAGAATCGTCTTGTGTTTCTTGTCAGAGAAAAAAATCTAAATATTCAGAGTTCACTTATCTCTATTACCAAATTTAGAACATAAACAGTTACAATCTATATAATTATTCTGGCTATCGTAAAATGATATAATTCATTGAAGAAACTCCCATGACATTATAAGTTTTTATGTTTTTCTCCAAATTCTTATATGTAAAATTATATCATATATATACGCAGTTGTGTAAAGGATGAAGCCAAAATCATGTCAAGAACACAAAACTCTTCGCGGTAAAAGGAGAAAAATATTTTCAACGGATATGGAAAGACATGGTCTATACCACCACCATAACCACTACCAACACTGCTGCCATAACCACAAAAACGTTTTTTCCACTATCTTCTACCACAATTCCCATCACCATCATCTGAAGAATCTTCGATTTCTTTGATGGACTCTGGAGGAAGGAAGTAAACATGACATGACGTCATAACGCGTCGTATGGTTTCCAGATCTACTGTAAAGATATCTTTATTGATCTTTTGTAGATTTCTAAATAATTGTATAGTTTCCGCTCCCCCGTCTCTCATCCTCTCTTAGAAATAAAAAGGAAGAGAAATAATAGGAAGAACTGAGGACCATTTCGAGGTCTGTACAATTGCAAGCAATGGGATTACTTTTTGCAAAAAGTTTCTATATTCCAGAGGAAATGAGAAAGAATGTTTTTCCATTTTCTTCGTGTACCATTTAATTTTTTTTCTCGCAAGAATAAGACACATATTTAACGATAACACAAATACAAGGGTGGGAATAATCTTAAATCAAATTGTAGTTCAATTTGAAATATAATTCTTGGTTTATTGTCTTAAATTGCACATTTTAGCAACTTGTGAATATATATTCAACTTCATGATAATATGTATATTCTTATTTTTTCAGATATATATATATTTTTTTAATTCATACCCATGCTATCATAGTGATGTCATCCTTATGGGGCGTTTTACAAATATTTTCTATTGGTCTTTACTAAGGAGAGGCTAGATAAGGAGAGGTTGAAGAAAGTAGACCATCTAATATCAGCATTAATAAGATAGAAGTAGTCAAACAGATTGAAAGACTTAAAGCTACAAAATCCTCGGGTCCAGATGAAAAATTTCCGAGAGTGCTCAATGAGTGTAAATTTGAAATCTGCGACCAGTTAACAGAAATATTTAATGAGTCGATAGACACTGATTTTGTGCCTATTGCTTGGAGGCAACTACAGGCCAATCAGTCTGACATCAGTTATAGGTAAAATGCTTGAATTAATAATAATTAATAAACTCAGAGTTCACAATGAGAGACATAATTTGATTTGTGACTCACAGCATGGTTTCTCCAAGGGTAAGTCATGTGTGACTAATCTTCTATATTTTTACACTGAAATATGTAAGACATCAGGTAACAATGATAGTTACGATGTTATTTACCTTGAATTTAGCAAAGCGGTCTACAAGGTGCCCCACCAAAGACTACTTTGAAATAAAAACCCATGGCATAGGAGGAAAGGTGTTCGAATAGATTGGAGCTTGGATCAATGACAGAAAACAGTGGTTCACCGTAAAT
>NC_134794.1:42136228-42138728 GCF_046742065.1 Oratosquilla oratoria | reverse complement strand
CTTCTTCCATTTCTTCTTTTTCTTCCATTTCTTCTTCTTCTTCCATATCTTCTTCTTCTTCCATTTCTTCTTCTTCTTCTTCTTCTTCTTCTTCTTCTTCTTCTTCTTCTTCTTCTTCTTCTTCTTCTTCTTCCATTTCTTCTTCTTCTTCTTCTTCTTTTTCCAATTCTTCTTCTTCTTCTTTTTCCAATCCTTTTTTTTTCTTTTTCCAATTCTACTTCTTCTTCTTTTTCCAATTCTTCTTCTTCTTGTTCCAATTCTTCTTATTCTTCTTCTTTTTCCAATTCTTCTTCTTCCTTCTTTTTCCAATTCTTGTTCTTCTTCTTTTTCCAATTCTTGTTCTTCTTTTTCCAATTCTTCTTCTTCTTCTTCTTTTTCCAATTCTTCTTCTTATTCTTCTTTTTTTCCAATTTTTATTCTTCTTCTTTTTCCAATTCTTCTTCTTCTTCTTCTTTTTCTTCTTCTTCTTCTTCTTCTTCTTCTTCTTCTTCTTCTTCTTCTTCTTCTTCTTCTTCTTCTTCTTCTTTTTCTTCTTCTTATTTTTCCAATTCTTCATCTTCTTCTTTTTCTAATTCTTCTTCTTCTTCTTCTTCTTCTTCTTCTTCTTCTTCTTCTTCTTCTTCTTCTTCTTCTTCTTCTTCTTCTTTTTCCAATTCTTCTTCTTCTTTTTCTTTTTCCAATTCTTCTTTTTCTTCTTTTTCCAATTCTTCTTCTTCTTTTTCCAATTCTTCTTCTTCTTCTTCCAATTCTTCTTCTTCTTTTTCCAATTCTTCTTCTTCTTCTTCTTTTTCCAATTCTTCTTCTTCTTATTTTTCTCATTCTTTTTCTTCTTCTTCTTCTTCTTCTTCTTCTTCTTCTTCTTCTTCTTTTTCTTCTTCTTCTTCCAATTCTTCTTCTTCTTCTTCTTCTTCTTCCAATTCTTCTTCTTCTTCTCCTTTTTCTAATTCTTCTTCTTCTTCTTCTTTTTCCAATTCTTCTTCTTCTTCTTTTTCCTATTCTTCTTTTTCTTCTTTTTCTAATGCTTCTTCTTCTTCTTCATCTTTTTCCAATTCTTCTTCTTTTTCCTTTTGTTGTTGTTATTGTTGTTGTGTTGTTGTTGTGTTGTTGTTTTATTGTTGTTGTGTTGTTATGTTGTTGCGTTTTTGTGTTGTTGTGTTGTGCTGTTGTCTTCTTCTTCTTCTTCTTCTTCTTCTTCTTCTTCTTCCTCTTCTTCTTTTCTTCTTCTTTTTCTTATTTTGTTGTTGTTGTTGTGTTGTTGTATTGTTGTTTTGTTGTTGTTGTGTTGTTGTGTTGTTGCGATTTTGTGTTGTTGTTTTGTTGTGTTGTTGTACTGTTGTCTTCTTCTTCTTCTTCATATTCTTCTTTCTCTTCTTCTTCTTCTTCTTCTTCTTCTTCTTCTTCATCTTCTTCCTATTCCTCTTCTTCTTCTTCTTTCTTCTTCTTTTTCTTATTCTATTTCTCCCTATACTCCTCCTCCTCCCCCTTATTCTTCTCTTCTTTATTCTCCTTCTTTTTCTTTTTTTTCATCTTCTTTTTCTTCTTCTTTCTCCTTCTCCTCTTCCTCTTTTTCTCCTTCTTCTTCTTCGTATCCTTTCTCGACAAAGCATGTTGAGGATAATCTCCCAGACAAGGCGGCCATTACAAGACTGCATTTGGTGGAGAGAAGAAATCCGCGGGACGGCTGTAAGCAAGCGAGCACTCGAACGCATCTGTGAGAAGACAGAAGAAGCAGCCACCATGGAATGAAGAGGAGGAGGAAGAGGAGGAGGAGGAAGATGAAGAGGAAGAGGGGAAGGAGGCGGTGTAGATGGAGGAAAAGGAGGAGGAGGAGAAGGAGGAGGAAGAAACGAATAAGCAGGAAGAGGAGGAGGAGGAGTAGGAAGAGGTAGAGAAGGAGGAAGAAGAGTAATAGAAGGAAGAATAAGAGAAGGCGCAGGGGGAGTAAGTGAAACAGAAGGAAGTAGAAGATGAGGAGAAGAAGGTGGAGGAGAAAGAACAGGTTATGGAAGTGGAAAAGGTATAGGAGGAGGAAAAGGTGTGTCAGGAAGAAAAGAAGAGGGAAAAGAAGAAGTAGAGGAAGAGGAAATGTGTGTAGAGAGAGAGAGAGAGAGAGAGAGAGAGAGAGAGAGAGAGAGAGAGAGAGAGAGAGAGAGAGAGAGAGAGAGAGAGAGAGAGAGAGAGAGAGAGAGAGAGAGAGAGAGAGTGAGAGAGAGAGAGAGAGAGATAGAGAGAGAGAGAGAGAGAGAGAAGAAAGAGAGAGAGAGAGAGAGAGAGAGAGAGAGAGAGAGAGAGAGAGAGAGAGAGAGAGAGAGAGAGAGAGAGAGAGAGAGAGAGAGAGAGAGAGAGAGAGAAGGAGAGAGAGAGACTCTTTGGACAAAGAAGACGAAGGAGAGAAAGAAAGAAGGCTCTCGATGTAAACATCGGGAGACCCCCCCAACTGCGGAGGATCCTCCTACGGGAGGGTCTGAAGAAAACCTTCCGAGAGGTGGGTGGTAGGGGT
>NC_134794.1:42111588-42114088 GCF_046742065.1 Oratosquilla oratoria | reverse complement strand
GAGAGAGAGAGGTGGGGTGGGGTGGGGGGGACGATGATACTCCTCAGAAACTTTGTTCTGGTGAGCTCTAGTTGATTTATTCATCTTGGATGGAGCGACTCACTCTATTGAAGCTGAGGTTTTCACTGAATCCTTTTGATAGGATCGCGCTCTTTAAGAACGTTGTTCTTCCTGTTGGTACTGGACTCTCTACTGAGATAATACCACAAGAGATACCACCGTAACAAGAAGGATTATTGCCCCTCCCCTCCCAAAAAAAAAAAAAGTATGCCAATTCATGAAGACACAGTAAAGAATTTACTCACCCCCTAAAAAGAAAAGTAACACCTAACTTCTCCCTCCCCTCCCCCCTCCTCTCCCCTCCTCTCGCTCAATCTCCCAATCTTCACCCCTTTCTCACCCCAAATTTCCTCCCATTCCCCCACCCCCCTCACGTTCCCTTTTTCACCCAATTACCCATTATTCCCTTGGCCAATTACTCTCCCTCTCTCCTATTCCCCTCTTTCCTCCTTCCTCTTTCTCAACTCACTGTGGCGCGCTGGTTTCTACCTCATTTCGTGCTACGAGGACTTAGGCACTGGCAGCCCAAACACAAACGGCAAAAGTGGTGAATGCAGCTAAAGTTAAGCTTCTCCTATTGTTTGCCTTGACTATCTTGTAATGTTGATAATATCAAAACCACAAGGTGTCATTCACACGAGGATTTACTTGACCTTAGGGTGGCAATATCCTTTATGATTTCACAAACAATTCACCTATTCGTACTACCTCATCTACTAGCAAGATGCAGTACTAGAGCCTCGTTGATACAGGTGCTAGATTAGTAGCCTCTAGCGCTAGTGACCTCTAAGCTCTACTAACCCAATGTCAACGAAAAGTTAGTCAACTTGCCCTCAAACTATCCCAGTGTTAACACTTACTTGCCGGGTAAGTTAATTTGGATCTAACACCAGAGGTTACTAAACTAGTCTCGTGTCAATGAGCCTCATTACATTTTTTTTTCTTAAGCGATTGGCCTTGCTGTGGATGTGCTATGTCTCGCTGCACTGTTTATGCGTGAGTCAAGGATGACCTTACATTCACAAGGAACTAAGATGATAAGGAAAGAAAAGGCTGACAGATGGGAGTGATATAGGCAGGAATGGGTGCATGACTTAGCTGGCCAATTCACTTATATAGGGGAAGAAGAATTTGGTATATAAATAGGATAGATAGATAGAGATTGAGCGTTCTTGGGAAACCAACAGAGTAAGGAGGAAAAGTTGAATGTGAAAGTAAACTCGATGAGTCGAAAGACTTAATATATTGAATCCAACGTTTTGAAAGTACAGTGTTCGTAATCATGTAACTGTAATGATAAGAATAAAGAACATCTAGGTCAGACCACCCGCGCTCACGGGATAGTATTTTGTGGCCGAGGCAGAAAAGCCAACAGGGAAAAAGATAGCTATGTATAAAAGGGAATTATTGGTGGTGGTTCCGTTTGTGGCATTCTCATTAATATATCGCAGCTCAAGAGACTCCAGGAAGACCTTAAGAGTCTTGTCGCAAATGAGGCTAGAGATATTCTTGACTCCTCCTCGGCGTGACAAATGGTGAATGAAATAATGGCTGATCCCTTGGATGTTATCACAGGTAACTTTGCGTCTATTCTTTCCCAAGTGTCTCTCCTCCTTCACCGGTCATAATGATCTCTTGTGATCGTTAGGATAAGAATAACCAAACTAGGATTGATAAAAGTATATGGCATGAGTATATGTAGTAGACATGTAAACATATGGGTATTACTCAGGGAGGTAATTCTTTTTTATACTAAGGTCATATGTATGTATATACTTGCAGGCTTGTCGATTGTGCAACATATTTTTTTGCCTATATTGCCATAGCCACAATGAAGCTGTCACGTAGGTTGTCCTAATAGGTATCAACATAGTAGCCCTTAAGAAAATTATCACAAAAAAAACCCAGACAAGTCTAAAAATACAAATGAGTTTGTAATAATCCAAGACCCCCCAAAAAACAAGCCACCTTTGAGGCTCTTTTCATAAAAGAACTAATTCCTAACTTGAATATACAATCACAGGACCGACTAGGAGAGATCGTTGACACCACAGGACAGCCAGCCAATCAGAGAGGAGCACAGTCTAATGAGCTGCCAACCAATCAGAGGCCTCTAAAGTTGCCCCTACCTCAAACCAATGGATCCAGAACTGGCCAAAACCTTCATTCATCTATTTGTCTCAGAGAAAGAACCGTCAAAAGCCACAAAAACGTGTTTTGACTTATTCAATTGACTTTGTGTGATGTGCAGAAGTATCTTACTCAAGGTCAAGTATAGTAACATTCTGAGACAACTTCCTTTGAAAATAAAAACAATAAACTCAGACAGGAAGAAAAAAGAAGAAGAAGACGAACAAGAAACTAGCAGTTATGAACTTGTCATATAAAATCCTAAAACAGACTCTTCATTCACTCGCTTGCCACTAAGGAAGAAGCACCA
>NC_134794.1:42054088-42061588 GCF_046742065.1 Oratosquilla oratoria | reverse complement strand
ATATCCCTGTCTACCTATTTTCTAATTTTCTTTTATTTTAATCTCCTTGTGTCATTCATAATCATCGTTCCTGTGACTCCTCTGGGCCCATCTATACTGGTTGGTCCTTTACCCTTTGCATTGTTGTCGTCAGGCGATTATCTTCATGTATGTGTCACTCCTTGGACAAGGAAGGCATTAGCCCTTCCCTACCGGGTGGTACTTTCCTTTCTATTACATATATCGCCTGGCGATTTTATTCATATCCAAGGCACCCTTCCCCGGCTCAGCTTATGGATGATTGATACCGGTTTGCTTTTTTTTTTCTTGAACGTCTGAAACTTTCAGAAAAAGTCTTTCGTAACTGATTCCCCCTTTCAGACTTTCAGAAAAAATGTCGTGACGTCAGTCTTATGAAGTTTGGAAACTCAGAGTTCGATACCCCTCTTCCCCGCAAAGAAAAAACAAAAAAACAAAAACAAAAACAAAAAACAAGCAAACATAAAGCGAAATATATACTCTAAAAGAAGAAATATATATATATATATATATATATATATATATATATATATATATATATATAAATATATATACTTTATATATAGAAATATAAATATATATATATATATATTTATATATATATATATATATATATATATATATATATATATATATATGTATATATATTGTGACAGCTTGGAAAAGGTGGGTGAGGAAGACAGGAATTAGAATCTAAGTTTAATTCTAACTAGTTTCGCACAAAAGACTTCTTCAAAGAAATTATGTGTTAAAGAGAAAAAAATGCATACATATATATTTGTAAGAGGGCACACTATGAGGAACCTCGGACATCTCAACCAGGTTCGCGTCTGTTTCGGTGGGGTTTTGTCCTACGGGACATTGCTGGGAACTTCTTTGTCCTTACTCCTGTGGCGTAACGTCCTACTGGCTGCTGCTATGGTCGCGGTGGGTTTTTGTCCATTTAATGTCACTCGTTCGTTGATTTGTGTTCTCATTTGTAGCAAAGTATAGTGCTTGAAGCACTTTTCTTTTGTGATTGGATAAGTTTTCGTCCAGTATTTCTGCTGCCTCTCATCTTGGTAAATGCCCTTTTTCTTTGATATGATTTACTAATGCACTAGTGTCGCGATGGCGTCTGACATCCGCTCTGTGTTCACTGACTGTTTTCTCCAACCCTCTATGCGTTTCTCCGTAACAAGAATTCTCACAACCATGACATGGAATCCTATACACAAAACTTCCGTTGTCACTATGAGTTTCTCTTATCTTTCTCATCAAGTTGCCTATCTTCTTGCCTGCGTCCCCCACGATGGTGAAACTAGAGGATCTGAACGATTGTCCTAACTTGTCTTTGGTGTTGGGAAAGGGAACTACTAGGTAGGAATTGTTATTTTTTTCATTCCTTTTTCTGATCATTCTGGCTTTAGTTATTAATTAAAGATGATAATTGTCTTTTTGGGCAAACCAGTTTTGTGAACGCGTGAGTCATATATTTGATATTCAAGAAAAGGAGTATTTACCAAAATGAAAGGGAGAGGAAACTCTAGACGAAAACTTATCCAAACAGAAAAGAAAAGTGCTTGAAGCAATATACAAGGTGCGTCAGAGGACTGGTGTCACAAAAGATTTATTTCAAACCTAAACTACAAAACTACAAGTTTTCTCCTTCGAGGTAAATTCCCTGGAGCCTAACGCACTTCTCCATTCTTCTCTGCCACACTTGCATGCATTCCTGGAAGGATTCTTCCGGGATCCTCCGCAGCTTCGTCGTCACGCTCTTTTTGGTGTCGTCCACGTCTTCGAAACGGGTCTCCTTGAAGACTCCCTTGAGCTTAGGGAAGAGGAAAAATTTACACGGAGCCAGGTCGGGTGAGTAGGGAGGCTGCTCCAGCGCGGCGATGTTCTTCTCGGCCAGGAACTGTTGGATTCTCAGGGCATTGTGAGCAGGTGCGTTGTCATGGTGAAGCAACCACGCGTTGTCTTGTTACAACTCTCTCCTCTTCTCGCTCACTGAGCGAAGCAAACGCCGCAGTATCTCTTTGTAGATATGATGGTTGATCTTCTGACCCTGTGGCAAGAACTCGAAGTGGACGATGCCCCTCACATCGAAGAAAGCGATCAACATGACTTTGACTTTGGACTTCGACTGTCTTGCTTTCTTCAGCCTCAGCGACGTCGGACTTTTCCACTGAAGGCTCTTGCGTTTGGTTTCCGGGTCGTACTCGAAGATCCATGACTCATCACCGGTGATGACTCTCCTGAGCAAGTTTGGTTTGGTTTCAAGACGCTCAAGGATGTTCTGAGACACTTGCACGCATCGTTCCTTCTGGTCATCATTCAGCAGTTTCGGCACCATCTTTGAACAGACTTTCCGCATGTCCAAATCTTCAGCGATAATCTTTCAGACGTTGTTCCGATTCATGCCCAGTTCATTTGCGATCAGTCAAACAGTCATCCGACGATCGCTACGCACCATCTGGCTGACGCGTTCAACGTTGGCCTCAACCCTGTTCGTTTAAGGCCTTCCGCTTCTGGAGTCGTCTTCCACGTCCTCGTGTTCTTCTTTAAACCTCTTCCACAACTCAAAAACAAGTGAGCGTGACATCATCTCATCTTCGTACACTTGTTGCAGTAATCCCAGATCTTCTGACGGAGTTTTCCCCAATTGGACCAGAAACTTCAAGTTTGTTCGTTGGTCTGCGCTCATTGGTTGACGACCTGAAACAGAGGATATTTATATATATAAAATCATGTGGAAAAAAGTTCAATAACTATAGACAGCTGAGATTACAGTTACATACTCCAGGGGGGGATTACTTTGAAGGGGGAAAATTCGTAGTTTGTAATTTTGTGTTTGAAATAAATCTTTTGTGACACCAGTGCTGGAAATTTTCTGATGCACCTCGTATATTGCTACAAATGAGAACACAAATCAACGAACGGGTGACATTAAATGGACAAAACCCCACCGCGGCCAGAGCAGCAGCCAGTTGGACATTACGCCACAGGAATAAGCACGAAGAAACTCCCAGCAATGTCCCGTAGGACAAAACCCCACCGTAACAGACGCGACCCTGGTTAAGCTGTCCGAGGGTCCTCCCAGTATCCCCTGTTACTGATATCTGATATATATATATATATATATATATATATATATATTATATATATATATATATATGTATCCCTTATTTTGTCTTTTACACATAATTTCTCTGAAGAAGCCTTTTGTGTGAAACCAGTCAGAAATACATTTAGATTCTAATTCCTGTTTTCCTCAACCACCTTTTCCAAGCCGTCAGAATCTCTCTCTCTCTCTCTCTCTCTCTACATATATATATATATATATATATATATATATATATAGATACATATATATACATATATATATACTCGTAAATATAGGACCTTATGAACTTGAGTACCGGACTTTTTTCTTTTTTGTTGCTGGCGTTTGGTAACTAACTCCCAGTGCTTTCTAATTGTCCTGGATGTCCTAGTATAAAGGGTAAAGGTAACTTTCTGGTTAGTAAGCTGGCGCGTCATGGTACGAGTTCATTTTAACGAGGTTTGAGTTCGGGGTTTCGGTCGATCAGAACCCCGTTAGTTAGAACAAGATATCTAAAAGTCGTCACTTGATGTGTTTGATTCTGGTTATAATAAGACAATTTTCCTCAGTTAAGATGAACTATCATGTCTTCGTGGTCTTCACTTATGTATTGTTGCTATTATTATTTTTTTTTATTCATTGATAAGATTATACTAGTCACAATTGATATATTTTTCTCAAAGATACTCGGTTTTACAAACTTTGTTCCGATTACCAATAACAAGTGTTATTAAACTTTAAAAAGATATGGCAATAGCATCAAGAGGAACAGAAAAAGTCGCCGTTTTCTGTCGGCCATCTTGTCGGCCATCTTGTCGACAAGAAAAACAACAAAGAGGTGACTGACCTCATCATAAGCTTTAAGATGACCTACAATCCTCCCTCCGCCTCAGGCTTCTCCACCAATGAGGGAGAAACCAGGCCGCCACCTCAATCTCTCTCTCCAACACTTTCATGAAAAGAAAACAAAGAAACGTATGCTATCCTATTCGCCACTCATCCATTTCCATCCATTTCCATCCATCCTAGCTCCCCCTCATCCAAACAGTCCATTTCCTAATCCACACATATTTTCATCCATCGTAGCCCCTTCTTCATCCACGCCATCCACGTCCTGATCCACACACTCATCCAATCCCCAAAACAACGCATTCATCATGTCATGGATGTAAACATGAATACATTCATCCACATGCATCCATTTATCCTTTTCATCCATTTGTGTCCTCTCCCGTCCGCTCACCTTTACTCATCGATTTACGAGGTCATTCACCCTTTCATCCGCAATCCACGATAGCATCCGTGCCTTTCATCCACACAGGGACTGCCGAGGATACCCTTCGCTCCACCATCAACTGCTCCGAGAGAAAAAGCAACAGTGTACAATAGACATTTTATAGTGTCTGGTCGGAAGGGGGATGGGAGGGGAAGGGAGGGGAGGGGAGTGGAAGGTAGGGGTAAGAAGAGAAGGGAAAGGGATGGGAGAGGAGGGAGGGGAGGAGAAGGAAAGGGGAGGGGGAAGGAAGAGGAAAGTAGGGAAGGGAAGAATAGGAGAGGGGAAGGGGGATGGGGGGGAAGGGAGGGGAGGGGAAGGGAAGGGAGGGGTAAAAAGAGAAGAGAAAGGGATGGGAGAGGAGGGAAGGGAGGAGAAGGAAAGGGGAGGGGGAAGGAAGAGGAAAGTAGGGAAGGGAAGAATAGGAGAGGGGAAGAGAAAGGAGAGGAAAGGAGGGTAGAGGAGGGAAGGGAGTGGAGAAAAGAAGAGGAGGGCAAGGGAAAGAGATGGGAGAGGAGGGAAGGAAGGGGAGGGGAGGGGAAGGGAGGGGAAGGAGAGGGGAGGGTAAAGAAGAGGAAGGGAGGAATGGAGAGAAGAGGCGGGCAAGGGGAAGAGAGGAGAGGAGAGGGAGGGAAAGAAGAGGAGGAGAACGGAAGGAAGGAGGAGGGAAGGGAAAGGAAGGAAGGGAAGTGAAGGAAGGGAAAAGGAATCGAAGGGAAGGAAAGGAAGGGAATGAAAGGTAAGGATATGATAGGGAAGGGAGGGGCAGTGAAAAGAAAGGGAAAGTATGGAAAGGGAAAGAAAGGGAAGAGAAGGGAAAGGAAAGAAAAGGATTGGAATGGAGGTGAAGGAAAGAAAGGAAAGAGATTAGAAGGGAAATGAAAAGGATATTAAACGGAAGGGATGAAAGGGGAACGATAAGAAATGGGAATGGAAAGAAATAAAGGAAACATTATGGAAGAGGAGTAAGAAGGCAAAGGGGAGGGGAGGGAAAGAGAGGGGAGGGGAGAGGAGGGCGGAGGGGAGGGAAGGGGAGGGGAGAGGAGGGGAGGGGAGGAGAGAGGAGGGGAGGGGAGGGGAGGGGAGGGGAGGGGAGGGGAGGGGAGGGGAGAGGAGGGGAGGGGAGGGGAGGGGAGAGGAGGGGAGGCGAGAGGAGGGGAGGGGGGAGAGGAGGGGAGGAGAGGAAAGGGGAAGGGAGGGGAGGGGAGTGAAGCAAAAATGGAGGGAAATGACCTGGAGAGTGACGGTATGGGGTGTGGGAGAGACTGGGAGTGGGGGGAGGGGGGAGGGGGGTAAAGGTGAGGGGAGGAAAGAGGATACAAAGGTTGTAAAGGATTCCAGGTAGTTCGGGTAAAGAGTGAGGGGAGAAGGGAGGGGAGAAGGGAGGGGAGAAGAGAGGTGGGCTACTGAAACGAAAAGAAGAGGAGAGGAGGGGAGAAAAAGGAGAGATAGAGTAAAGAGATGAAAGGATTGGCCAGGAGGAAAGAAAAGAGTGGAACAAAAGAAAAGATAAAAAAGGGAAGGAGGGAGGGAGGGGAGGGAGTGAGGGAACGGAGTGAGGGGAAAGAGGGAGGGAGGGAGGGAGGGAGGGGTTGTGAGGGGAGGATGCGGTGGAATGAAGATGTGAAAAGGGGAGTGGGTGAGGGAGGAGGAAGTGTGGGAGGGAGGGAATGTGGGAGGGAGGGAGGGAGTGAGGGAGTTGGGAACGAGTGAAGGAGAGGGAGTGGGAGGGGGGGGGGAAGGAAGGAGGAATATCGAGAAAGGAAGAAAGAAGGGAAGACCAGAAGGAAGGCGAAGAGAAGGAGGAAGAGGAAACGAATAAGAGAATAAGAATAAAAAGGAAAAGTGTAAAAGGTTAAATGACCAAAGGAGATTATAGAGGGGGAGAAGAAGAAGAAGAAGAAGAAGGACGGGAGGGAAGAAGAAGAAGAAGAAGAAGAAGAGGAGGAGGAGAAGGAAGAGAAGGAGGTGGAGGAGGAGGAGGAGGAGGAGGAGGAAGGAGAATCTTTTCGTTCGTAATAACCAGCGCATTTCTTCATGGGAGCAGTATTGCATCGAAGAGGCTGAGTTGTATATGGGAGGTGGTACGGAAGGGATATATGATGGCAAGGGCAGCTAGGTGAGAAAGTAGAAATTAGAAAACAGTTAGCATTATTTTCTTAATGATATGGTTTAGCATCACAACCCCCCCCCCCCTATCGGAAGGCTAATACGGTGCCCCTTACAGAGGACTTTGTAGCGTGGAATTGAATGAACCATGCCCTTGGGTCAACTTCGCCGGTGGCAGGATTCGAACTGCCATCACTCTCGACCTTCGCCGCAAGTAACGACGCCCTAACCCGCTCAGCCAGCGAAAAGGAAGAGGAAAAGGAAAAGAGAAATGAGGAGGAAGAAAAGAAATGATGAAGAGGGAAATAAGGAAAAGAGAAAGGAGGAGGAAGAGGAGAAGCTAGAAAAAGAGGAGGAATTAGAGGAAGAGGATAGAGAGGTTCAGGAGGGGCAGGAGGAGTAGGAGGAGGAGTAGGAAAAAAGAGTTGGAGGACGAGGAGGAGGAGGAGGAGCTGGAGAATGAGAGAGAGAAATTGGGGAGGGATTAGAGGAGGAGGAGGACTAGAAGAGGAAAAAAGAGGAGACGAAGAAGGAGAAGGAAGAGAAATAGAGGAAGAAGAGATAATCATAAGACAGAAAGTAAAAAATGAAGAAGAAGAAGAAGAAGAAGAAGAAGAAGAAGAAGAAGAAGAAGAAGAAGAAGAAGAAGAAGAAGATGAAGAAGAAGAAGATGAAGATGAAGAAGAAGAAGAAGAAGAAGAAGAAGAAGAAGAAGAAGAAGAAGAAGAAGAAGAAGATGAAGATGAAGAAGAAGAAGAAGAAGAAGAAGAAGAAGAAGAAGAAGAAGAAGAAGAAGAAGATGAAGATGAAGATGAAGAAGAAGAAGAAGAAGAAGAAGAAGAAGAAGAAGAAGAAGAAGAAGAAGAAGAAGAAGAAGAAGACGGGAAGGAAAAAATGAAAAGAGAGAGATAGAGAGTAAGGGGGGCGGCGGGAGGTGAAGGAGGGAGGGAGGGAGGGAGGGAGGGGGGGTCGTATGTGAGGCTTTTAGAGGGACCAGCCAAGCAAGTTAAGA
>NC_134794.1:42026588-42029088 GCF_046742065.1 Oratosquilla oratoria | reverse complement strand
GCTTTATCTAACCTCACCTAACCTCCCCTAACCTCATCATACTTACTTAACCTCATCTAACTTTACTCTCACCTAACCTCACCTAACCCCAGCTAAGCTAACCTCACCTGACCTCGCCTAACCCTAGCTAAGCTAGCCTCATCTAACCTTACCTAACCTCACCTAACCCCAGCTAAGCTAACTTAACCTAACCATAGCTAAGATAGCCTCATCTAACCTTACCTAACCTCACCACACCCCAGCTAAGCTAACTTCACTTAACCTAACCTCACCTAAGTCAACCTCATCTAAACTAACCTAACCTAACCTAACCTAACCTAACCTAACCTAACCTAACCTAACCTAACCTAACCTAATCTAACCTAATGTAACCTAGTTCCGTCCCTTTGATATAAAAGCCGGCAACAGAATCACTCCATATTATGACGTATGCACAACGTTGGTCTCAATATGGGAATCCTACGCAAGAATATCTTGATCCATAGTGCACAGCTGCCGACAAATAAACTTGGCATGGTTCCCAGTGCCAAACTTGGTGCCAAATGTGCGTGGCACCGTGTGTGTGTGTGTGTGTGTGTGTGTGTGTGTGTGTGTGTGTGTGTGTGTGTGTGTGTGTGTGTGTGTGTGTGTGTGTGTGTGTGTGTGTGTGTGTGTGTGTGTGTGTGTGTGTGTGTGTGTGCGTGTGTGTGTGTGTGTTTGTGTATGTGTATGTGTGTGTGTGTGCGTGTGTGAGCATTAAATGTCTCTCTCTCTCTCTCTCTCTCTCTCTCTCTCTCTCTCTCTCTCTCTCTCTCTCTCTCTCTCTCTCTCTCTCTCTCTCTCTCTCTCTCTCTCTCTCTATCAGATTAGACCTCCCACCCACATCCTCACCCTTCACTAAAGTAATCAAGTCGACAATTAGAATAAGCGTTTCAAAACTCAACATCTGCTTTAAAGACTCTGTCTTGTGTATCACCAAGCAATTTCATTCATCTCAAAAACACCTCCTGTCCCTAAGACCCAAAAACTAATTTAGAACAAATATCACTAATTGAAATTTATGTTAAATGGCTTCGAGTTAGTTAACTTAAACGAGTTAATAAGTTAAACTTGGCTCGTATGGTAGTATGAACTGAACCACTCACGGTCGCTATCAGCTTCTTATCGAACTGTATGGGAACGCTCACGATATCACTCCTAAAGAGACCCTTATCAACCTCAAAAGGTGTTGACCTGCTTTCGAGGCTTTTGAGGTTCAAAAAAAGAGGTCATGGAGGACGCATTGATGGACGAAATGACCCGGCGCTAGTCAAGAGGAAATATACTGTATGTCCTGCATATTTGTTTTGGAAAACATAGAAATTAAACGTTTTGCAAACACACGTACAGTAACATTGGTATGTCCATAACCATAGCCCACGCGGGCGCGCGCGCACACACACATATACGCACGCACGCACACACACACACACACACACACACACACACACACACACACACACACACACACACACACACACACACACACACACACACACACACACACACACACACACACACACACACACACACACACACACACACACACACACACACACACACACAAACAAACTAAGGAAAAAAATAAATACCCCTCACAGACACGTCTGAACAAGCACACCCCCAAACGCAAGTGATTACTATTCCGATGAGCGGGTGTGTGATTACACAAGCATGTTTTACGGGAAAAGGGATCTTATGCATATGTGCCACACGTGTCATAGACCATGCACGAGGGCAGACCAGCTTCCAGAGTTTTCTCGACTCGTGGAGCTGGAGCGAATGACCAACATTCCCAAACAAACAACAATTCCAAATCAATAATCCTATAAAGAGTTAAAATCCCAGTAATGTGCATTAGCTAGAGTGTATAATCTATTGGATAATGGAAAATAGGGTTTCGGTGTTAGATAATATTTGGTATATACGATATTTAGGCTCTCAGCGGTCAAGCACGTGGTCCAAGGCCATAGCGAATCGCGCTTAGGGTAACCTACGACTAGTTATGGACACTCAAGGTGACCTACGGCTCGAAATATTCAGGATGACCTATGGTTAGTTTGGGGATATGTCTGAACTTAAAAGAAATATCTAAGTTGACGTCAGCCGGATTTATTATGCTGGGGGAGAGTACTTTTTCTGAATTAATCTTAATTAGTCTTTTAATTAATGTATAACATTCTGGCTAATGTCGTCAGATGATTTAATCAAATGAGTTTCAACTTATTCAGCGATAAAATTACAGTATAATACGACACAAATCAACATCTTACAAAACAGCACAATACAATACAACACAATGCACTACACTACACTACACTACACTACACTACACTACACTACACTACACTACACTACACTACACTACACTACACTACACTACACTACACTACACTACACTACACTACACTACACTACACTACACTACACTACACTACACTACACTACATTACACTACAGTACACTGCGCTACACTACACTA
>NC_134794.1:41996588-41999088 GCF_046742065.1 Oratosquilla oratoria | reverse complement strand
GGGAAAGGAACGTTTATTGGAGAGGAACGTTTCTGGAGAAGGAATGTCTATGGGAAAGGAACGTTTATGGGAAGGTATATTATAGGAAAGAACGTTTGTGGAGAAAACGTTATCGAAAAGAACGTCTATGGGGAAGGAACAGTAATGGGGAAGGAATGGTAATGGGGGAGGAACGTTTATGGGAAAGGAATGTTTATGGGAAAGGAAGTTTATGGGAAAGGAACGTTTATGGGAAGGTATGTTATAAGAAAGAACGTTTGTGGGGGAAAGAACGTTATCGAAAAGAACGCTTATGGGTAAGGCACGTTTATGGGGCATATGGAATAGAAAGATTATATTAGAAACGTTCTGGGGAAGAACGTTCTGGGGAAGAATGTATGTGAAAGAACTTTATTGTGAAGAACGCTAGGATGAAAAACGTTATGGGTAGGAACAACATGGGGAAGAACGTCATGGGGAAGAACGTTAAGAGAAAGACAGTTATGGAGTAGAACGTTGTGATAAAGAACGTTAAGGAAAAATTTACCGGGAAGAACGTTATGAGTGAGAATGTTATGGGGAAGAACGTTATGGGGAAGAACGTTATGAGGAACGTTATGGGTAAGAACGTTATGGGGAAGAACGTTATGAGGAACGTCATGGGGAAGCACGTTATGGGGAAGAACGTTATGGGTAAGAACATGGGTAAGAACGTTATGGGGAAGAACGTTATGGGGAAGAACGTTATGAGGAAGAACGTTATGGGGAAGAACGTTATGGGTAAGAACGTTATGGGGAAGAACGTTATGGGTAAGAACGTTATGGGTAAGAACGTTATGGGGAAGAACGTTATGGGGAAGAACGTTATGGGGAAGAACGTTATTGGGAAGAACGTTATGAGGAAGAACGTTATTGGGAAGAACGTTATGTGGAATAACGTTATGAGGAAGAACGTTATGAGGAAGAACGTTATGAGGAAGAACGTTATGGGGAAGAACGTTATGGGGAAGAACGTTATGGGGAAGAACGTTATGGGGAAGAACGTTATGGGGAAGAACGTTATGGGGAAGAACGTTATGGGGAAGAACGTTATGGGGAAGAACGTTATGGGGAAGAACGTTATGGGTAAGAACGTTATGGGGAAGAACGTTATGGGGAAGAACGTTATGGGGAAGAACGTTATGGGGAAGAACGTTATGGGGAAGAACGTTATGGGGAAGAACGTTATGGGGAAGAACGTTATGAGGAAGAACGTTATGTGGAAGAACGTTATGGGGAAGAACGTTATGGGGAAGAACGTTATGGGTAAGAACGTTATGGGTAAGAACGTTATGGGTAAGAACGTTATGGGTAAGAACGTTATGGGTAAGAACGTTATGGGTAAGAACGTTATGGGGAAGAACGTTATGGGGAAGAACGTTATGGGGAAGAACGTTATGGGGAAGAACGTTATGGGGAAGAACGTTGTGGGGAAGAACGTTGTGGGGAAGAACGTTGTGGGGAAGAACGTTGTGGGGAAGAACGTTGTGGGGAAGAACGTTGTGGGGAAGAACGTGTTGGGGAAGAACGTTTTGGGGAAGAACGTTGTGGGGAAGAACGTTGTGGGGAAGAACGTTGTGGGGAAGAACGTTGTGGGGAAGAACGTTGTGGGGAAGAACGTTGTGGGGAAGAACGTTGTGGGGAAGAACGTTGTGGGGAAGAACGTTGTGGGGAAGAACGTTGTGGGGAAGAACGTTGTGGGGAAGAACGTTGTGGGGAAGAACGTTGTGGGGAAGAAAGTTGTGGGGAAGAACGTTGTGGGGAAGAACGTTGTGGTGAAGAACGTTGTGGGGAAGAACGTTGTGGGGAAGAACGTTGTGGGGAAGAACGTTGTGGGGAAGAACGTTGTGGGGAAGAACGTTGTGGGGAAGAACGTTGTGGGGAAGAACGTTGTGGGGAAGAACGTTGTGGGGAAGAACGTTGTGGGGAAGAACGTGGTGTGGGGAAGAACGTTGTGGGGAAGAACGTTGTGGGGAAGAACGTTGTGGGGAAGAACGTTGTGGGGAAGAACGTTGTGGGGAAGAACGTTGTGGGGAAGAACGTTGTGGGGAAGAACGTTGTGGGGAAGAACGTTGTGGGGAAGAACGTTGTGGGGAAGAACGTTGTGGGGAAGAACGTTGTGGGGAAGAACGTTGTGGGGAAGAACGTTGTGGGGAAGAACGGTGTGGGGAAGAACGGTGTGGGGAAGACCGTTGTGGGGAAGAACGTTGTGGGCAAGAACTTTGTGGGGAAGAACGTTGTGGGGAAGAACGTTGTGGGGAAGAACGTTGTGGGGAAGAACGTTGTGGGGAAGAACGTTGTGGGGAAGAACGTTGTGGGGAAGAACGTTGTGGGGAAGAACGTTGTGGGGAAGAACGTTGTGGGGAAGAACGTTGTGGGGAAGAACGTTATGGGGAACGAAAACGGGGATGAGGATGTCCCCTTTCCTATGCCTAGCGACCGCGCTTTGCGGGAAACGGTTGTTGTAAATAAAAGAAAAATA
>NC_134794.1:41976588-41981588 GCF_046742065.1 Oratosquilla oratoria | reverse complement strand
CTCAGAGGTTCACGGAGTAAGGGGGTGGGGGATGGGGGTTAGGTGGGTGTGGTTACCGTAGAGGAGAGGGAAAACTGGAGAAAGAGGGGGAGGGGAAGGGAAGAGGAGGAAAGAGGTGGAAGTGGAAGGGGAGGAGGTGGAAGGGGAGAAGGGGGAAACAAAGAAGAGAAGGGGTTAGAGGGAGGGAGGAGTGGGAAATTTTTGTTTTTATACTTAGAGGAAAGCAAAGGTATACTAGATGTCAGATTAGATTGGATATTAATAAATGGAACTTTGTCTCTAATATGAAAGGCTTCGAGTAATTGTAGCCTCCTAGGGTCATCACTCGTTCCAATAATTTTGGTGGAATTAATCAATTCCTCCCTGCTGAGTACAGCGTTGTGAAAAATTTTGATCTTTGATTGCTCCCTCCTGTAGATGTAATGATAAGCGACGTCTGACTTTGCATCTAGTAAAACCGATGTAGGTATGCTTATGAGGCTTACAATCCTCCGAAGAACAAGTATATTGGTATACTACATTGGTTCTAGATGTGATGTCTGATCGCCCAGAAGAGTTGTTCGTCATGATCAGAGAGGAATTTCTGGGGTTTTGTAGTAAATAAGAGCTCTGATTTTGTTGTTCTAGCTTGTAGGGGAGGCAATTCCTTTGGAGGATATCTTTAATTACTTTTTTATCTTTTTTTTCTAATTATTAGTAAAGGTGTTTCGGTAACATATATTGATGTAGTAATGGTTTTGTGGTGCTTTGATTGTGTGATACGATTCTAGCATCTTGTTGGTAATGGAATCAAAGTCAGTGTTAGATTACCCATTGTTTGTGATCATTTGTCTAAGGTGGTGAAGCTCGCTATGCAATGCGTGCCAAGAGGAACACACCGATATGGCTCTCTTTACATAAGCTCTTATGACACCTTTTTTATAGTTGCCACTGCACTCGCTATTATCATTCATGCATTTATCTATGTTGGTGGGTTTTCGATACACATTTTTAACAAAGTGGTCAGATTTAGAATCGACCAGCACATCCAGGAAGAGAAGTAGACCGTTATTATTCATTTCTGTGGTGAAAGTTAGGCCTGAAATTTCCTGAAGGCGGCACCGT
This sequence comes from Oratosquilla oratoria, assembly GCF_046742065.1. Classification (NCBI taxonomy): domain Eukaryota; kingdom Metazoa; phylum Arthropoda; class Malacostraca; order Stomatopoda; family Squillidae; genus Oratosquilla; species Oratosquilla oratoria. Next base: position 41,980,484 of record NC_134794.1, on the reverse strand, counting down.
AAATTCTCTAATAAAACAGCAGAAGGGGAGATGACAAGGATGTCATCTACGTATCTACAGTAGATAGATGGTTTCAACTCTCCGTCCTGGAGGACTGATCTTTCTACAAGAGATATGAAGGCTTCAGCGAAGAGGACACCTAATGATGACCCCATCGCTACGCCGCCCTGCTGAAGGTATAGGTTTCCTTCTGACCACCTGAATGGAAGTTCTGTGGTGCAAGTGACAAGTAATTCTTCTCAAATTCACTCAGGGATATGGGGAGGTGGGATGCTCATAAGGAAACCTATACGTTCAGCAAAACGGCGTAGCGATGGAGTCATCATTAGCTGTATGTGTATATACATATGTATATATACATATATATTATATATATATAATATATAAAATGTCTGTATACATGTATATATATATATGTATATATATATATATATATATATATATATGTGTGTGTGTGTGTGTCTGTATACATGTTCTTTTCCATAATTTTGATGGCTTTGCGTTTCAACTTTATAAGTAAGCCTAAAGGATATACTAATTCCTGGAAAGATTTAAAGATGTGATTAAATTCATCCTGTAAAAATTCTTTACTACCTATCCTTAGAGCTCTTAACATGAATCCAATGATTATGCCAGATTTGATTCTTGTATTGTGAGCTGAATAAAATGAATGTGATATTTTGTTGGTTTTCTATAAACTTCGAATTTTATTCCGTTCCCTGTTTTCATCACTACAGTATCCAAAAAAAAAAAAAGGAATTTCATAATTTATTTCTTCTTCTAGTGTAAACTGTATTTTCCGCTGTACGTTATTTAACTGGGGGGTAATTTCTGTCTCAAATCACCGAGGCATTATACTGTAATCCGTTCTTATTTTGGCCATTTTCTTGTTCATTTTCTTTCTGATTTCCGCCACGTGTCTTGTTTCCCATCTGTCTGAACTCTTCGATAACTTCCGTACCAGTTGGTCCCTTTTTTTTATTTCTTATGCCCTCACATGATTGATATTACTGTTAGAATTAATCTACTTATATACAAGCACGTCCTCTCTCTCACTCCATGACAACATGCATCTTTCTTTTAACTACCTCCAGGTGATTTTATTCAAACAAATAATGCGCACTTACCCCATTCTGTACACCAACATGATTAATCCAGTAACCCCAATATGGCAACGCGGCGTCACCATGGCAACGTACAGTTGCCAAGACTCATTTATCGTCGAGTGTTTTGAATGGTTGCGAAGGCAAAGGATGATACGACTAAGTTTTAGGGAAGGATTATTAGTCTTAATTAAATCAGGTTTAATTTTGATTAAAGAACAAAATAAGGTTTCATAGATAACTTTGTTATGTATGAACGAGATAACGACAAGAGATTGTCCAAAAAGATAGAAGAACTGGTCAAATTTGAGTCTACAAATGAGTTCAGCTTTCCATGAAGCTGGGAGGAGAAAAATAAATCAAAATTAAAATTAACCGAAGACCTCACGCCAGGAGACGTTTAACGGTGGCCAAGGTTGCCGCCACATTTGCCCTGCGTGCTACGATTGCTTGAGCAAAAGGAAGTCAGCAGCGATTGTTGGATATTGAGAGAAGGAGATTAGAACGAAAGGAGGAGGGGGAGCGAAAGGAGGGAAGGACGATGAGGAGAAGAGGAAGGGGAGAAGGAAGGTGGGAAGAAAAGATTGGGAGGATGAAGAAGAGAGGAGGAGGGGATAAGGAAGGGATGAGGGGGAAGGAAAGGAAGAGGGGGGAAGAAAGGGAGGAGGGGAGAAAAGGTGGAGGGGAGAAAGAAAGGTGGAGGGGAGAAGGAAGGGAGGAAGGGGAAGGAAGAGAGGAGGGGGAAGGAAGAGAGAGGGAGAGAGGAGTGAGGAGGGGAGAGAGGAGTGAGGAGAGGAGAGAGAGAGTGAGGAGAGGAGTGAGGAGAAGAGGAGGAAAAGGAAAAAAATAGGAGCAAAGAAAAGAAAGGTAAGAGGAGGGGGGGAAAGGGAATAGGAGGAAGGGTGAAAGAGGGAAAAGGAAAGGAAAGGAGGAAGAAGGGGAGGAAAAGAGGAAAAGGAAAACGAGAGAAGAGTAGGAAGAGTAATAGAAGAGGGGAAGGGGTACAGAAGAAACAGAAACACACACACAAAAAAAAAGAGAATGGAATAGGAGGAGGAAGAAAAGGGAGAGGGAAAAAGAGAAGAGGAGGTAGAGATGGAGGAAAGGAAAAGAGGAAAAGGGGTAAGAAGAGTGCGGGGAGATTAGTCTAGTAGAAGGGAAGGATTTATAAAAAAGAGAGGAGGAGAAAGGAAGGAACAGAAGAGATAGAAGAAAAAAGAAAAGAAAAAGGAGGAAAATAGACGAGGAGGAGGAGGAGGAACAGAAAGAGGAGGAAGGTAAGAAGGCGAAGGAGAAGAAGACAGAAAGAAAAGAAGGAAGCGGAGGAGAAAGGGGGATTAAAGGGAGAGTAGAAAGAAAGGATAAAAATGGAAAAAGAAGAGGAGGAGGAGAAGTAATAGAAAGACGAGGAAGGGAAGAAGGGGAAAATAGAAAGAGAGGAAGGAAAAAGAGGAGAAAGGGGAAGGAAAGGAAAAAGAAAATAAGGAAAGAAGGAACAAAAAGGAAAATAGAACGAGAAGTGAAAGAAAACGAGAGGATTGATTAAAAAGGGTAGAGTCATGAATAGAAAGAAGAGGAATAGAAATAGGACGAGGATTAGGAGGAGCAAGAGGAGAGGGAGGGGCAGGAGGAAGAGGAGAAGAAAAGGAGAATAAAAAGATAGTACACAAGACAAGGAAAAGGAGAAGAACATAAAAAGAGTAAGAAAATTGGAGGGAGAAAACTAAAAGAGGAAAAAGGAAAGAGGAAAAAGTAAGGGAATAAGAAGAGGAGGTGAAGGAACAATGGAAAAAAAATAGGAGGAGGAGGAGCAGGAGGATGAGGAGGAGCAGGAGGAGGAGGAGGAGAAGGAGGAGGAGAAGGAAGAGGAGTAAAAAAAGTAAGAGGATGATGAGGATGAGGAACAGGTACAGGGACAGGAGCAGGAACAGGAACAGGAACAGGAGCAGGAACAGGAACAGAAGGAAATAATGAGTAAAATGAAATAGAGAAGTAAAAGGTGAAGAGGAGGAGGAGCTGAAGGAATAAAGAGGAGATGCAAGAAGAGGAACATGAGGGAGAGAAAAGAGACAGACAGACAGGGAGAGAAAGAAGCAGAGAGAGGGAGGGAGGGAGAGAGAGAAGAGGAAGAGGAAGAGGATAGAAAGTAAAGACGGTACTTAAAACAGGATAAGATAGCTTCAAGCAATTTTCTCTCCTTCCCAACACAGCGAGACAAGCCACTACCTCAACGAGCAAATCCGGACATGAAACGATGAGAACTCGTATAACAAGACCAGACGAACGTAAAAACGAGGCTTGGCCGTCGCTTCAGGACGGTGGATGTCAGGAAACTGAGAACGAAACGTAATGGAAAATGATTGAAATGAAATAAATGGAAATTGAAATGGAGAAAAGGGGAAGGAAGGTTAGAAGGAGGAAGACTATAAACAAAAGAAGAATAAGAAAGAAAAAAAAGGAAATAGATTAAAATAATGCGAATAATGGCAAATATTATCCGTAGACTTTTATAAGCACAACTTTAACAAAATAAATAGATATGTTTACAATATAGTTTTACATGCACAGTGCGATATCATTGAAATAAAGCATAGAAAACGACATTAGTTGTTATATTCAAAACATAATGAATGGAACGATTTCATATTGATCAACTTTCCGACCTAAATAAATTTTAGGCTTTTTTTGACTTAAACCTTCTATGGAAAGTAACAGCTTAATAACTATTTTGCCTGCATTCATGTTATATAATAAGTTTGTAAGCATATTCTCTGTCCAATGCGAATATATTGG
>NC_134794.1:41961588-41971588 GCF_046742065.1 Oratosquilla oratoria | reverse complement strand
AAATTTGGTTTTATCTAAATTGGAATCCATTTTCGCCTCCAACCCTCTCCCCCTCTCTCCCCCTCTCTCCCCCTCTCCCCATCTTCCCTCTCTTCCCTCCACCCCCACCTACCCACGCCCGTCTGGGCGTCGGTGCATCCCACGCCCGTTTCCCGGATTTGGGATGGGTCTGGTTTCCGGCTTCCGGGTGAGATCTGGTCTTTGGCTTTTGGTACGGATGTCTTCTGGCGGATGGGGCATAAATTATCCGGATTTTCGAAACTTTTTATTTTTATTTTATATTATTTATTTATTTATTTTTATTTTACTTATTTATTTATTTATTTATTTATTTATTTATTTATTTATTTATTCATTCATTCATTCATTCATTCATTCATTCATTCATTCATTCATTCATTCATTCATTCATTCATTCATTCATTCATTCATTTATTTATTTATTTATTTATTTATTTATTTTATTATCTTATTTGTATTTTATCTTATTTTATTTAATCTTATTTTATTTTTTTTATCTTTTATTTTATTTTATTTTTTAATTTTTATTGTTGTTGTTGTTGTTGTTGTAATAAATATATTTTTTCTTTTTTCTTTTTTTTTGAGTGGGGAGGTAGGTTCGCTTTATGTTGATGTTTGTGTGATGGATTTTTTTTTTTTTTTTAAAGATTCTCGGGACACTTATTCTCGCCCTACCCCCCCCCCCACTTTTTGGGGGGGGGGAGGAGGGGGAGGCTAATCTATTGTCTCATCTTTACCTTTTTTTTTATATCCAGTACCATTTTGTTTTCATCACAATGTCACCCCTGCTACCCGCATTTGCAAATTTGCCGTTTTACTCAAAATGTAAAAAAGTCGTCAGTTATTATATATTTCTTACGCTTGATAAAGTATGATGCTCCAAAGGCGATGCATATTATACTGTGTCCAGAAATCTGTAGTCCCAACATCCATCCCTAAGAAATCCACCCCCGATCCACTACCTCAAATCCTCCACCAACTGCCCACCCACAAAAAAAAAAAAAAAAAAATCTCAGATTTTTGTAAGGTCGACCTCTATATTTCTCTCCTCTTCTACCTTCTCATCCTCCTCCTCCTCCTCCTCCTCCTCCTCCTCCTCCTCCTCCTCTTCCTCCTCTTCCTCCTCTTCCTCTCTATCTTTTCTTCCTCCTCTTCCTCCTCTTCCTCCTCTTCCTCCTCTTCCTCCTCCTCTTCCTCCTCTTCCTCCTTCCTCCTCCTCCTCCTCTTCCTCCTCTCCTCCTCTTCCTCCTCTTCCTCTTCCTCCTTCTTTGTTCTTCTTCCTTCCTCTTTTCTCCTTTCCCCCGTCTCCTTTTCTTCTTCCTCCTTCCACTTCTATCTCCGACATCTCTTCCTCATCCTTCCCATCCTTCCTCTGTGTTATTTTCCAACTTCCTCTTCTTCCCCTTCCTTGTCCTTCTGTATTCATCTTCTTTCTTCCTCCTCCACCTACTGTATTCCTCTTCCTCCTCCTTTTCCTCCTCAATTTTGTGTATTCTTCTTCCTCTTTCCTCCTACCTTTTCTCCTCTTCCTCTTCCTCCTTTTCCTCCTCTTCCTCCTTTTCCTCCTCTTCCTCCTCATCCTACTTCTGTATTCCTCTTTTTTCTTTCTCATCCCTTTCCTCCTCTTTTCTTCTCCTTCTTCCTCCTCCTTCCTTTCCTCTTCTTCAACCTCCTCCTATTCCTGTGTTCTTCCTTCTTCCTCCTCCCCCTCTCCTCATCTTCCTTCTCCTCCTCCCTCTTTCCTCATCTTCCTTCTCCTCCTCCCTCTTTCCTCATCTTCCTCCTCCTCCCCCCTTTCCTCCTCCTCCCCCCTTTCCTCCTCCTCCTCCCCCCTTTCCTCCTCCTCCCCCCTTTCCTCCTCCTCCTCCCCCCTTTCCTCCTCCTCCCCCCTTTCCTCCTCCTCCCCCCTTTCCTCCTCCTCCCCCCTTTCCTCCTCCTCCTCCCCCCTTTCCTCCTCCTCCTTCCCCCTTTCCTCCTCCTCCTTTCTGTATCCTACTTCCTCCTCCTCCTCCTCCTCCTTTTTCCTCCTCCTCCTCCTCCTCCTTTTCTTTCCTCCTCCTCCTCCTCCTCCTTTTCTTTCCTCCTTTCTCCTCCTCCTCGTCCCTCTTTCCCCCTTCCACCTTCCTCCTTCCGCCTTCTTCCTCCTTCTCATCCTCCTTCTCTTCCTCCTTCCTTCTCTTCCTCCTCCTACTTCTCTCCCCTCCTCCCCCCTTTCCTCTTCCCTCCTCCTACTTCTCTTTCCTCCTCCCCCTTCTCTTTCCTCCTCCCCCTTCTCTTTTCTCCTCCCTCCCCTTCTCCTCCTCCTCCCCCGTCTCTTCCTCCTCCCCCTTTCTTTCCTCCTCCTCCATCTCTTTCCTCCTCCGCCCTTCTCTTCCTCCTTCCTTCTCTTCCTCCTCCTACTTCTCTTTCCTCCTCCCCCTCCTCTTCCTCCTCTTCCTGGCCCTCTGTCCCCTCACATTCCATTCTCTAATTAGTTTTCACATTCTTCTCCCACGTTTCTGCCACCTTTCCTCATACACACACTTCTGTTTCTTTCTTTTGTTTCTTTATATCCACTTTTTGTCGTCTTATCCTTTTCTTTATTACTCTGTTATCCCCTCCCCATCTCCCCCTCCTCCAATTTCCATTTTCTTTTCACGCATTCCCCCTTCTTCCTTCATTTATTCTTTATTTCTTCTGTTCCCATTTTTTTATACCTTCACTCTCTCTTTCTTTCTTTATTCTCGTATTCATCCTCCACCCACTCTCTCTCCTCCTCCTCTTCCTCCTCCTTATCTCCATTCCCCTCCTCCTCTTCTTCTTTCTCGTTTTCCTTTTCATCCTCCTCCTTCCCCTTCTCTTTATCCTCCTCTTCCTCCTCGTCCCCTTCTTCCTCTTCTTCCTCCTTCATTTCACCCTCCTCTTCCCCTTCCTCCTCGTCCTCTTTCCTCCTCCAAATCTCCATTCCCCACCTCCTCTTCTTCTTTCTCGTTTTCCTTTTCATCCTCCTCCTTCCCCTTCTCTTTATCCTCCTCCTCCTCCTCCTCCTCCTCCTCCTCCTCCTCCTCCTTCACTTCACCCTCCTCTTTATCCTCCTCTTCCTCCTCGTCCTCTTCTTCCTCTTTCTCATCTTATGTCTCCTACTTCTCCTCCTTCCCTCCTACTCCTCCTTGTCTTTCTCTTCCTCTTCCTCTTCTTTATCCACCTCCTTCGTTCTCCTCCAACACCTTTCTTCTTAATTGCAGCATTTCTTCCAACTCCTGCTCCTTCCTCTTCTTCCTCTTTCTTCTCGTCTTTCCTCTCTCCCTCGTACGTTTTTTATTGATTCTAACTCCTCCTCCTCCTCTTAATTATCCTCCCCTTGTCTTTTCCGCCTCCACTCTCTCTCTCTTCTCCTTTCAACCCTTCTTCCTCTCCTTTCAACCCTTCTTCCTCTCCTTTCAACCCTTCTCCCTCACTTAATTTCTCCTATCTCCCTTGCTATACCCTCGCTCCCTTCTCTTCCTCCCTCCTCCTTTCTTCCATTCACTTCCTTTGCCCCTTATTCCTTCCCTTCCGCCCCTTCTACCCCTCTCTTTCCTTCCATCCCGTCTCTTCCCTTTCTCTCCCCTCTCCTGACCTTCCTTTTCCTTTCTCCCCCCTTTCCTTCCCCGTTCCCTCCCTCCATCCCTATTGTACGGGTATTGCATTGTATTATGTTGTTAGTAAATAGAACAGTTCGCACTCAGAAATATGGGTCCCAGAGATAAGAAATGTGAGAAGGAACAAGTCATATCGGGACTGACAACGCATTAAGGTCATCACTCGGCAAGACGGTAAGCTATGGTAACGTACAAATACGGAGAACGCAGGACTCAGAATGACAAAGTCAGAAGTTAGAATAAGATTATTTATAGATTATAACAAAAAGCGGATAAACTTACCAGAAATAAAGTATCATAGATCATATCATCATAGTCGCTGATGACAAAGTAAAAAGTACAAAGTCTGTTAGGAAGTATAAAAAATAGAAGAATATATAGAAATGGGTAACTCAATGAGTCTATTAAGATAAAACTGAAGAGAGACAGAAAGAGAGGGACAGAGATGGAGTATGGGTGTTGATCTAGCTTACGTGAGACTAGATTGTATTTCCACAAGAAAGTGCCTGAGTGTGGTTTACAATTGTGTTATATTACACTTAGTCCGAAGCGACTGAAAATTTTGTTATGTTGGAAATACACATAAAACTGGGTTTTTTTTATCAACCACGCTACCTTTCCAACATTCCTCCTTCCTCCTTCCTCTCCTTTCATTCCTTCTCTCCCCTCCCGTTCTTTCCTTTCCTGTCCCCTACCTCCCCTTCCCTTACTCATCCTCTTCCCTCCCTTCCCCTTCCTTTTCCTTTCCTTCATTTACCCTTTCACTTCCCTCCCCTTCCCCTCCCCTCCCTTCCCTTTCCTCCCACCCCCCTTCCCCCTCCCCCTCCCCCCTTCCCCTCCCCCTTCCCTTCCCTTTTCCTCCCTCCCCTTCCCCTCCCCCTCCCTCCCCTTCCCCTCCCCCTCCCTTCCCTTTCCTCCCCCTCCCTTCCCTTTCCTCCCCCCTTCCTTCCCTTTCCTCCCCCTCCCTTCCCTTTCCTCCCCCTCCCTTCCCTTTCCTCCCCCCTTCCTTCCCTTTCCTCCCCCTCCCTTCCCTTTCCTCCCCCTCCCTTCCCTTTCCTCCCCCCTCCCTTCCCTTTCCTCCCCCCTCCCTTCCCTTTCCTCCCCCCTCCCTTCCCTTTCCTCCCCCCTCCCTTCCCTTTCCTCCCCCCTCCCTTCCCTTTCCTCCCCCCTCCCTTCCCTTTCCTCCTCCCCCTTCCCTTTCCTCCCCCCTCCCTTCCCTTTCCTCCTCCCCCCCTTCCCTTTCCTCCTCCCCCCCTTCCCTTTCCTCCCCCTCCCTTCCTCCCATCCCCGTCCCTTCCTTTTCCTTCCCCGTCCCTTCCCTTTCCTCCCCCTCCCTTCCCCTCCCTACCTTCCCTTTCCTCCTCCTCCCTTCCCTTTCCTCCCCCCCTTCCCTTTCCTCCCCCCCTCCCCTTTCCTCCCCCCTCCCCTTTCCTCCCCCCCTCCCCTTGCCATTCCTCCCCCCCCTTCCCTTTCCTCCCCCCTCCCTTCCCTTTCCTCCTCCCCCCCTTCCCTTTCCTCCTCCCCCCCTTCCCTTTCCTCCTCCCCCCTTCCCTTTCCTCCTCCCCCCCTTCCCTTTCCTCCCCCTTCCCTTTCCTCCCCCTTCATCTTCCTACCTTTCCCTTGCTTTCCTGTTCATCTTCCCACCTTTCATCTTCCCACCTTTCATCTTCCCACCTTTCCCTTCCTTTCCCCTTTCCCCTTTCCCCTTTCCCTCTTACCCTCCCTCCTTCCTCCCCTTCCCTTACTCATCCTCTTCCTCTTCCTGTTCCCTCTCTTCCCCTTCTTTTTTCTTTCCTTCATTTACCATTTCACTTCCCTTCCCTTCCCCTTCCCTCCCTTCCCTTTCCTCCCCCATCCTCTTCCCACCCTTCCCTCGCCACTCTCTCCGTTCCTTGCTTTCCTCTTTCCCTCTTACCTTCCCTCCCTCTCACCCCCTCTCACCCTTCCCTTCCACCCACCCACCCTTCCACTTTCCCACCCCCCACTTTTGTCCCCGCCCGGAATACATGTGATTGCCATCAGTGACTTTGGCAATGGTAATCGTATATGACCATTATGGGGATCATTGGGCTGAGTGGCGGGTCTGTGTCGATCGCGGGACCACCTCTGCTTGACCTCGAACTCGAACTCGAAGCTTGTAAGGAAAAGGAGGTTGGGGGCTTGAAGCTAAGCACCTCCTGGCGTGATTTTATTCATTCTTTATTTATTTGTTTATTTATTCATTCTTTCATTCATTCGTTTATTTATCTATTTATTTATTTATTTATTTATTTCTCTAATTTATTCATTCATTATTATTTTTGTTTGCTTTTTGTTCACTTTTTGTTTATTTTTTGTTTATTTTTTGTTTATTGTCTATTTGCTTATTTATTGACTATCGAGAGAATGATGTGAATAGTTTGGATATTTGGTTGTGTCTGCTTATGGGCTTTGGTTGAGCATTTATGTTATGATTTTTTATGGCCTTTTTTTTTTTTGGGGTGTTGAGTTTTGGATTTTGTTTCCGGTGTTTTTGATATGAATATCTGGAGGCGCATTTTTTGGTTATGAATTTTAGAACAGATTTTTTTTTCTATTGGATGTGGCCCTCTGTTATAAACTTTGAAAGTAGACTGGTTTTTGGTTTATGCTTTTCATTGTTTTTGTCATTTTCATAATCAATCTACGTCACAATTCTCGTGATATTTGTTTCTTTTTTCTTTTCTTTTCTTTTTGAGTCAATCTTACCTCCCTCATTAAGAAAACATTCACTAAACTGAATAAAATCACTTGGCAACCACATTTAACGAGCTCCTTTGAAGAACTCCATCAACCAGGAGCCTTAACCCCCCCCCCGACCCCTACCCTCCCCGTTGATCCTTTTCTCGTTCACCCCTCCAGTAGTCACGTGACTCGGTCGACGACAAAAGAATCAAAACCCTTTTCCAGTTAGTTTCCTTCCAGTTGAATTCTTCTTCTGCTTGCCGCCAGACGATTTGGTTTAGTCTTATAGAACTGTTTATGATCGAAGGGAATTTTTGCTAAGCAAGATAGAAGCGCTGGCTATATGGGATGTGATACCAAGCAACTGTCAGTTTCACAACTCGTTTAGAGAAATACCTACATTTATTATCTCATATTTATCTGTAAACAAAACCCTACTTCACAATAACAATGGTGATATACAAATAAATATTTGGTTATCCAAATATATGCATATAGTTATGCATTTATGTTTATTTATTAATTCATTCATTGATAACGTACTCTTTTATGCATTTTCTTTTTGTGTTTTGTATGCATTATTTACCTATTCATTTATTTACTTGCTTATTTGTTTACTATTTCTTATTACTTTTCTTATTTGTCTATTTATTTCCCTTGAGATAAGAGGAATTTTAACACGCTAATAGATCGTAATTCATTGTAACCCATCGTTACGAATGTCACCTCACGGGTCGCTTCCACGTGTCCGCGATGACGAATGAACCTTCACGCGTGACCCAAGTCGTCGAATTTGTCATGTCGTCGCCGTGAGGTGTGAAGCGCCGGCGAGTATCTCGCCGACACAACAAAGTCGACTAGTTTTCGTCTGGGTTCAAGACGACTTGATTCCTTCTACGACAAAAATTCTTAAGCAGACGGACAGTGACAGTGACAGTGAGAGAGTGATAGTGACAGTGGCAGTGGCAGTGACAGTGGCAGTGGCAGTGACAGTGACAGTGACAGTGACAGTGACAATGGCAGTGACAGTGACAGTGACAGTGACAGTGACAGTGGCAGTGGCATTGGCATTGGCATTGGCATTGGCATTGGCATTGGCGTTGGCGGTGACGGTGACGGTGACTGACTCCGTGACTGACTCCGTGACTGACTCCGTGACTGACTCCGTGACTGACTCCGTGACTGACTCCGTGACTGACTCCGTGACTGACACCGTGACGGACACCGTGACGGACACCGTGACGGACACCGTGACTGACACCGTGACTGACACCGTGACTGACACCGTGACGGACACCGTGACGGACACCGTGACGGACACCGTGACGGACACCGTGACGGACACCGTGACGGACACCGTGACGGACACCGTGACGGACACCGTGACGGACACCCTGACGGACACCGTGACGGACACCGTGACGGACACCGTGACGGACACCGTGACGGACACCGTGACTGACACCGTGACGGACACCGTGACGGACACCGTGACGGACACCGTGACGGACACCGTGACGGACACCGTGACGGACACCGTGACGGACACCGTGACGGACACCGTGACGGACACCGTGACGGACACCGTGACGGACACCGTGACGGACACCGTGACGGACACCGTATACTACAGTGCCAGGAGTGCCACCGGTACTGTTGCATGGCACGCCAATAATCACGAGCGTGGGCCATTCAGGCACTTGTGAAAAATTAAGGGCATTACAGAAAACATGCATGCACCGGTGTAAAGAGGAGGAGAGAGGAGGAGGGAAGAAGAGGGTGAAAGGAAGGAGGAAGCGGAGATAAAGGAGAAGGGGAAGGGAAAGGTGAGGGGGAAGGGAAAGGGGAGGTTAAAGGGGAGGAAAAATAGGAAGGGAAAAATCATGGGAAAGGGGGGAAGTAGAGAGAGAAGTGGAGAGGTAAATGGAAAGGAAAGGGGAGGGAGAAGAGGAGTGGGAAAAGAGTAGAGGATAGAGTGGGAGAAGTAGAAAGGAAAGGGGTAAGGAGAGCAAATGGAGGGAGAAAATGGAGGGAGAAAATGGAAAATGTGAGGGGAAGGAGGGAAGAGAAAGACCAACGGTAGAAGAAAGGGTAACAGAGAAAAATATAAGAAAGAAAAAAAGAGAAAAATGGAAGGAGAGAAAGAATAGGAGTGTGGCAAAGGGGGGAGGGGAGGGGAGGAAGGGGGTTGAGAAGAAGGGCAGAGGTGATGTGGAACATGCAAGGGGCAGAGGAAGGGTGAAGACAGAACCAAGATGGAGGGAGACGGGAATGTGAACAGGAAATTACATATCGGAGGGCAAATAGATATCGAACCATTTTGGCACTGATTTGGCACCATGACGTCAGCAAGAGGGTCAAATGGCGCAGAATTATGACCAATCACCGTCGTCCACTCGGGTCGGAGAAGGAGCTTATGGCCAATCAACAATGACCTCAAATACACTTGTTTACACGAGTATAGCCTTTCTTTTCACAAAAAAATCTTCTTTTGCGTCAGTGACTTCCCTGTCAACGTCCTTTGTAGCTTTCATTCTGGCTAAATTTTGGGAGATAGCAAAAGCTACTTCCAGTCAATCAAGACGGGAGCCGGCCCTTCCCCCTTCATCTTTCCCATCACCACTCCACATTTACCCATCACCCTTACCCATTTTACCTTCACCCCCGCCCTTACCCATTTTCCCTTCACCCCCGCCCTTACCCATTTTCCCTTCACCCCCGCCCTTACCCATTTTCCCTTCACCCCCGCCCTTACCCATTTTCCCTTCACCCCCGCCCTTACCCATTTTCCCTTCACCCCCGCCCTTACCCATTTTCCCTTCACCCCCGCCCCTTACCCCATTTTCCCTTCACCCCCGCCCTTAACCCATTTTCCCCTTCACACCCTTCACCCATTTTCCCTTCACCCCCGCCCTTACCCATTTTCCCCACCCGCCCTTCCCATTCTCCCTTCACCCCCGCCTTTCCCCTTCACCCCCGCCCTTCACACCCCTCCCCCTTCACCCCTCCCCTGCCCTTCACACCCCTCCCCTTCACCCCCGCCCTCCCCTTCACCCCCTCCCCTTCACCCCCCTCCCCTTTCACCCCCTCCCCTTCACCCCCTCCCCTTCACCCCCTCCCCTTCACCCCCTCCCCTTCACCCCTTCCCCTTCCAGTCTCCCCCCTCCCATTCACCCCCTCCCATTCCACCTCCTCCCCTCCCACCCCCTCCCCTTCACCCCTTCCCCTTCCACCCCCTCCCCTTCACCCCCTCCCCTTCACCCCCCTCCCCCTTCACCCCCCTCCCCTTCACCCCCGTCCCCCCTTCACCCCCTCCCCCTTCACCCCTTCCCCCTTCACCCCCTCCTCTTCACCCCCTCCCCTTCACCCCGTCCCCTCACCCCTTTCCCTTCACCCCCTCCTCTCACCACTCTCCCTTCACCCCGTCCCACCCTCCCCTCCCCTTCACCCCGTCCCCTTCACACCCCCTCTTCCCCCTTCACCCCTCAACCCCCACCCTTCACCCCCTCCCCTCTCACCCTTCATTCCAAAAACCCTAACCACCCCCATCACCCCTCCTTCTCCCCTTCCCCTTTCACCCCCTTCATCCTCACCCTTCGCCCCCTCATCCTCTCACCTCCCCTTCACCGCCTCATCACCCCCCTCATCCTCTCACC
>NC_134794.1:41944088-41954088 GCF_046742065.1 Oratosquilla oratoria | reverse complement strand
GTAATGTATAATAATGTATATATATATGTATATATATGTTATAGATATATATGTATAATATATATGTAGATATTTTTTAATATGTATATATATGTATATAATATATATATATATAATGTACATATATATATAATATATATATATATGTATATATGTATAGTATATAATATGTATATATATGTATATATATATGTATATATATGTATATATATATATGTATATAATGTATATATATGTATTATAATCGTATATATTCGGTATATAAGGTATATTATATGTATATATATGTTTATAATAAGGTATATATTTATATGTATATATATAGTATATATATATGTAAGTATATATAGGATATATATATGTATAATATATATATAATCTATATAGGTTATATCTATGTATATATATGTATATATATATGTATATATATATAGGTATATGTATATGTATATGTATATATATAGTGTATATATTATATATATATATGTATATATTGTATGTATATAGTATATATTGTATATATAACTTACGATATATATACTGTATATAGATATTACGTATATATATGTATACTTTATATATGTATATATATATGTATATAAAATATCTGTATATATATAATGTATAATATATATGTATATATATAATATAATATATATATATATATATGTATATATTAATATATATATAAATATATATGTATATATATATATATGTATATATATATATATATATATATATATATATATATACTGTATATAATATATTATATGTATGTGTATATATATATATATTGTATGTATATATAATATATGTATTATCTATAATTTATCTTTGAGTAATATATATTGTATGTATATATATGTATATATATAATATGGTAATGTATATATGTATTAAATATATATATCGTATATGTATATAAATATGTATAAGTAATATATAATATGTATATGTAATAAATATATATGTAATATGTAAAATATATATGTAATATGTATATATATATGTATATGTATATATATATGTATATGTATATATGTAATATATAATATATATGTATATATATATATATGTATGTATAATATATATATGTATAATATATAAGATAATATGTATATATATAATATATGTATAAAGTATATATAATATATGTATATGTATATAATATAATATGATATATAAATATATATGTAATATATGTATATATATATGGAGTATATATATGGTAGTATATATATATCTATGTATATAATATACATATATGAATATATAACATATATATATGTATATATATATATATAATACTATATTATGTATATATATCATGTATATGTATATTATATATGTATATGTACTATATATATTAATATGTATATATATATGTAATACAGTCATATACAATATGTATAATGTATATATAAATGGTATATAAGTATACTATATATGTATAAGTAATATAGTAAAAATATATGAATAATGTAAATATATATGTATATGTATACTATATATAAGTATATGTATATATATAATATATTGTATATATATATGAATATAGTATAATATATATGTATATGTATATATAATAGTATATGTAATATATATATGTATCTGTATATACATATGTATAAGTAAAATATATATGTATATGATATATATTATATGTATAATGTATATATACTATGTATACTGTTATATATATATATATATATTGTAATGTATATATATATAATGTATGTATATATATCTAGGTATGTATATTATATATAGATGTCTGTCATATATAAATGTATATGTATATATTATCATGTTAATAAATGTATATATATATATGTATATATACAAGTATATAGTATATGTATATATACATGTATACTGTTATCTATATATGTATAAATCAATATATATGTATATATATAATATATATATGTATATATATATATGTAATACTGATGACCCACTTTCGGAGAAGAATAAGCGAAAGATATAGAGATCTGTATATTTCGATCACTTAACTGTGATCCACTTCGCAGAATATGAGTATACAAAGTACAGAACAATGTGTATTTTATAGTAAAGTGCAGTAGAGGTAGCACTATAAAATACACATTGTTATCTGTACTTTGTAACTCATATCTGCCGAAGAGGATCACAGTAAGTGATCGAAATTTACCAGATCTCTATATCTTCGCTATATTCTTCTCCGAAAGTGGGTCATCAGTATTATTTTAACCATATGTGCCCTACACGACATATCTTTGTTGTGATATACTATAATGAATATATATGTAATTATATAATATTAATATAATGTTTTATGTTTATATACTATGGTATATATATGCAAATGTCAATGTATATGTATATATTATAAATGTATATGATATATGTATATATATATATATGTATATATATATGCTATATAATGATATAATATATATATATATTATGCATAATATTATGTAAGGGGAACGTGTAAATATAATGTATATATGTAATGAATAATATATATAAATTGCATAATATATGTACGTGTATATACTATATGTAGAAAAGTATGTATATATATATAAATGCATAATAAATGTACGTATATATATATATGTATATATATATATGTATATATATATTGTATATATATATGCATAATAAATATACGTACGTTTATATATATATAAGTATAATGTATATATAAAGACGTATATATATATATATATTATGTATATATATACGTAAATATATATATATAAATGTATAATATACGTATATAAAATTATGTAAATATATATATATACAAGTATATACTGTATATATATATTATAAATTATGTTATAACAATATATGTGATATATACTATGTATATATGTATATATGTATGTAATATATAATGTATGTATAGTATATCTATATGTAAGTATAGTATATATGAATGTATATATATATGTATGTATATATAATATGTTATGTATATATGTAATGTATATTTGTATATGTAATACATATATAATATATATAAAAAAATAAAATATATATATGTATATATATATATACTTAAGTATATGTATAATGTAATATATATATGATGGATAAATATATATATATATGTAATAAATATATATATATGTACTATATATAATATGATATAATATATATATATTTATAATGTATATATATATGTATAATGTATATATCAGTACTATGTTAATATGTATATATGTATAATATGTCATATATAAGTATATAATATAATATATGTGTGTATATATGTGTATATATATATATAAGTATATATGAATAAAAATATAATATTATATATGTATATATATAATATCTATAATGTATAATGTATATATATGAGTATATATGTATATATTGTGTATATATGTGTATATATATATATTTATATGTAAATATATAATATATATATGTATATATAATAATATATATGTATATATACTATACTATGTATATATATAATATATGTATATATAAAATATATATTATATGTATATATTATAATATACTAATCATATATATTATATATATTATGTATATATAATAATATATATAGATATGCATAATATAAAAGTGTATAATATAATATTATATATAATAATGTATACATATATGTGTATATATAATAATATATATATAAAGTATATGTGCTATGTAATATAATATAATATATTATATAAATATTATGTATATAATATAAATATGTATATATATAATATATATATTTTATATATATATAAACTATAGTGTATATATACTAATATATAAATATATATATATATAATAATATATATATATGTATATATATAATATATATATATGTATATATATATATTATGTATTATATATAATAATATATATAAATATGTATATATATATATATGTATATATATAATTACTATATTTATAGGTAATATTATATATATGTATATATATATAATAATATATATATAATATAAAATGTGTACTATATTATAATAACTATATATATATATATATGTACTATATATATAATATATATTTTATATAGTATATGTGCTATATATATAATATATAAATATATATTATGTAGTTAATATTTATATGTATATAATATAATATATAGTATAATATATATATAATGGATAATTTATATATATATGTAATGTATATATATATATAGATAATATAATGTAGTATATATATATATGTATATATATATATATATATATATATATGTAATAAATATTAAATATATTATATATGGTATATATTGTATATATATTTATGTATAATATGTATATAAGGTATATTATATATAAAATAATGAATGTATAATATGATATATCAATATATATATATACTAATGAATTATGTATATATATACAATATTATAATATATATGTATACATATAAGTATGGTATATATAATAATATATATAGGTATCATAATATATATGTATACATATAAAATAATCTATTATATATATGTATATATATAATATATTATAATATGATTATAACTATATATATAAATATATACTATGTATATAAGTATATGTATACATAATATAATATATATATGATATGTAATATATAATAATATATCTATAATGTATATATATATAAAATATATATATATATGTATAATATAATATATATATATATATGTATAATATATATATATATGTATATATATATATGCTATATATATATGTATATTAATATATATAAGTATAATATGTATATATATAATATATATATATGTATATATAATTTATGAATATATACTATATATATATATAATCATATGTATATATATATGAAGTATATACATAATAATATATATGTATATATATAATATTATAAGATTATAGTAGTGTATATATAATAATGGAATGTATAATATTGTATAATATAAATATGTATAATATATTGTATATAATATACCTATGTATATATATGTATATATATATACTGTATATATATGTTATAATATATAATATTGTATATATATGTATATATATATATGTATATATATGTATATATTAATATATGTATATATAATATGTATATATAAATTTATGAAAGATATATATATATGTATGTATATTATCAATATGTAATAAATATATATTATGTATGTTTATATAAATGTATATATATATATATGTATGTAATATATAATATGTATATATATGTGTATATATATGTATGTATATATAAATATGCTATATAATGTATATATATGTATAATTTATAATGTATATATGTGTATATATGGATATATATGTATACGTATGGTATATATATGTATATATATGTATATATATATATGTATATAATAATGTGATATATATGTCTATATAATATGTATATACATATGTATATATATATATTGTATATGTATATATATATATGTAAATATCATCATATAAATGTATATATATATGTATATATATATTGTATATATATAATGTATTATACAATATATATATATAATAATAATATATTTATATAGTAAATATGTATATATATATGTATACAATATATATATATATATATGTATAATATACTATGTAATATAGAGTATATAATATAATAATATGTAAATAATATATGTACTAAATATATATATGTATATGTAATATATAGTGTATATATGTATATGTATTATATCTGTATATATATATTGTGTATATATATATAGTATATATATGTATATGTATATGTATATATATGGTAATATACTATATGGAATATATGTATATATATGTATATATAAAATATGTATGTATATTACTAACTTATGTATATATATGTATGTATATATATGTATGTATGATAATATATATGGTAATGCAGTGTATAATATTATGCTATAACTATATATGTATATATATAATGTATATAATATATGTATATATATATGTATATATATATGTATATATATATGTATACTATCTATTAGTGTATATATATGGTATATATATATGAATATATATAGTGTATATAAAATATGTATATATATGTATATAATAATAGGTATATAAATGTTATATATATATAGGTATATAGGTATATATATGTATATATATATGTATATATAATGTATACTATATAATGTATATATCAGTGAATGGTATATGTATATTCTGTATGTAATATATAATTATAATATATATATGGTATGTATATATATATGTATAGTTATATTTATATTGTAAATAAGTGTATACTATATTAGTGATATATATGGTATGTATATATATGTATGTAAATAATGATGTAATGTATAAATATTATATATATAAATAGTATATGTAATATATATGTGATATATATGTATATATCTATAAATATGTATATATATGTATATATATATGTATATATACTGTATAAATAGTGTATATATATATATATATGATGTATAATCTATGTATGTATATATATATAACTGTGTGTATATAAAATGTATGTATTACTATATATGACTGTGTATGGTAATATATATATAATGTATATAAATAATGTATATATATATTATTATGTATATATATGGTGTCTATATATATGTTTGTATATATGTGTATAATATGTAAGTATATATGTGTAAAGTATATAATATATGTGTATATATATAATATATTGTGTATATATATATTGTGTATATATATATATATATGTTATATATATAAGTGTAATATATTATGTATATATGTTTATATGTATGTTTATATATATATACAGTATACATATATATATATATATATATATATATATGTATATGTATATATAAATAAGTGAAAATTGTAATAGTAAAATAAGAAAATAAGTGAGATGGATGAAGAAGAAAAAGAGAGAATTAGGAATGGAAATAGGGAATATCAAAGGAAAAGAAGAGAATCATTAACTGAAGTTCAAAAGAAAAAAAATAAGGAAATTGAAACAAGGAAGACGCCACAAATGTGTAAATTAAGAGTTTAATCGAATTCATCAACATTTGCTTGCTAGATCTCAGGGGCGAAGCCCCTTTCTAACAAAATCTAGTATATAATAAATGTGTGCGTGTGTGTATTATTGTGTGCATGTTGGTACAGTGTATATGCACGTATTTCAAGTGAGGTTTGCTCTGCACGCACACCTTTTTGTATTAACATTTATTTCACATTTTCACACATTTTATTTCAGTTTATTTTCTAGTCTCTCTTGCTCGGTGACCTTAGACCTTCGTCATTTTTTTTTTTTTTTATAGATTTTCTTCTCCAGCCTAATGATTAACCCAACCGTTAACATATTCTCATTCTCCCTCTTCCGTGTATACAACGCACACCATCACGCGCGTAGGAGCGTGTACACGAGCGTGCGTGCTTGCGTTTGCATAAATAAGGGGAAATAAATTACCCTCCATTTTACCTCCTCCAGCTCTCTCAGACAACAATGAGGTGTCCATAGAGTCGCCTCTGTCCTTTCAGTCTTCTGAAATCTGGCTCTTAGCGCCAAAGAGGTCAAAGAAGAGGTCACGTGGGTTCATTTCAGGTCACGCACTGAAGCGTGACCAAGGAAACTGATTACGTTTGACAAGGATTATAAAGGATATATATTCCTTTTTTTTAAGTCTGTATCAGAAGTGATTGAATATTAATGATATGTTAATGAATGCTAGGTCATGTGTATGTACACGTGTATACGTATGTGTATGTACTGTGGGCGTATTTATTTACACGTATGTACGTGCGCTTATGTACGTGAATATGTGTACATGCATGCACGTGTGAACGTAAAGGAAGATTAAGATGAATTCAATTTACGTTTTTCTAAAAAAAAAAAAAAAAACATGTCGGAATAAGATAGGTGTTGTTCACTAAATAAGAAAAAAAAAAAAATATGCCTTTACCTCTCCTCATTGTCCTAAAAGAAAATTCTTCAATTTCATCTTTTCTTAAGTAAGATGACACCTGTCTATTTTTTTCTGACTTACTTGATACACAATTTGTTATGAAAATATAGTTTTTGAAAATTATTTTAAATTTACAATTACAGGGTTGCGGCAGGGTATTTGAGAACAAAAGGAAATTGTTTTGTAATTAGTTGTATTAACGTTTTAGTATATATTTAAATTAGCATTTTATTGGTATTCCTATACATTAACAACAAAGCAAATGCACTGTTTCACTTCAATGAAACCTCCATCTTTGTCAATGATATCTTCCAAGCGACGTCTAAATCAATGGCAAGCACCAATGAGTTTGACTCTTGTCTTGGGATGTTAAGCCATTTGCAGCCGACAATGGCTTCTTGGAGAGATGCTATAGTGCTGTGAAGGTTTACGATTAGACCTCCCTCTCACAACTACGCCCCAAAAACATAATAGTCCAAAGGATTGACTTTCAGGGGAGCTAGGAGGAGCCACATGTTTTGGGGTTACGTGGTCATGAAAATTGGGTGGCCATCCATTCTTGGGTGTGTGTGAGCTGTATGGGATGGAGCAGAGTCTTGCTTGAAGACGTACGGGACTTGCCACGTGCTAACACCATCCATCCAAGGCTTTAACAAACAGTCGCCAACACTTTTAAGTGTAAGAAGCTGCATTGACACGAAATCCTTGGCGGAAAAAAAAGGGAGGCATCACAACATCGCCTTCACTGCTCACAGACACCCAGAATCCCATCACTGATGCTGGAAATTTAGTATGCATAACCGTTGGAACTTCACCTGCAATTTTGACACAACACAACGATCGTTCCTCCTATTTCTCACACCTCTGGTTAGTCGCTGAACAAAGTTCTTCTCATCAGAGAAGAACCAAAGGATTCCTGGTTCTTCAGGATGTTTATAACTTGTTTCAAAAGACATCTGGCCCTGATGACTTCTCGGTTCTCGCACGTGTCTTCCTGTGACATAAACTGTCTCTCTTCGGATCACATACGACTTATACCGGAGATACTTCGTAGAGCAACACGTCGAATGGTGGCCTCATTCAACTTGAAAATCCTTGGCCAATGCCCTCATGGACTTCCCATGGCTTTACATCAATGACGCCGATTGAATTTGCATTTATGAATTCTGATGAGTTTTCTGATGCTGTCCGATCATCGGGAATGTTTGTTTACGTTGCCGATGTACTTCCCACATTGCCATCTAGGCATCCACAAGTTCCCTTCTGACCTTATAAACGAAAGGACCGGGCAACATTACGGAAGGCAGCAATTTCAGAATTAGTATGCCCTGCTGGCCTATACGAGACGATAACTAGCAATGCCTTTTCATTTCTTGGGTAATAGTTTGATTGTGCCATTTTCAGCTGTAAAAGAAAAGGAATGGTTAGCTCTGGAAGTCTAAACTACTAGACCACTTAGAAGATGCGTTCCTCAAATACCTGCCGCACCCTGTATATGTGTAAAAAAAATGTAATGATTGTGATAGACATATTATCCTGATTAATAATAAAAGTGTACAGTATAAAAATTCGTTTTACGTAATACCAAATAAATTGCACACTTATGTAATACAGTATGTACACTGGTTCAATTTAATACACACTATGTACTGAAAGTATAATAATATATCGTAAATGTACATAAAGGTAAATACAAGTATATCTATTGTGCCAATCAAAGCCGTACTATGTATTACATGTGTACTATGTGGTACATTCATTATACTGCATTACATCATCATACTGAAGACAACAAGACCGCTGGCTAATATGAATAAAAACGAACATCTGCGCTTGGCAGCGTTAATGTGCTTCTCCTTCATCCACCTCGCCCTCCCCCCACCTTCCCTTCCCCCTCTCCTCTCTACCTCTCGTCACTCAACCCGTCCGCTATATATTAGTATATATGTATATATATATATATATATATATATACATATATACAATTTGTTGAAGAACATTGACAGGCATGACATAAGTAGGAGTAGGAAAACATTGGAGTGTACGAGTTTATCCCTGACTAGGTTGGGCAGGTATGCTTTTTCAAAAGTAATGCATTGAGAAAGC
>NC_134794.1:41937299-41939799 GCF_046742065.1 Oratosquilla oratoria | reverse complement strand
CATAAGGACAGGGCCTCGTTAGGGTCGACCATTTACACAAATACCTCGAAGGCCGCTGGCGACTCCGTCTTATCTTCAAGTAAACATTTGAATTAGTACAATAATCACTTGGCAAACACATTCCAGGCTTGTGGTAGTGTTTACACATGCATGTACGTGCGTTGTGTTACAGAACACAACGTACAAAGAACACCGGGTCACGTGACTTTTGGTCAAGCAAACGAGCAATTGCACTCTGGGAGAACTTTCCCTACCACTTCCCCTCACCCAACCCCTCCCCCTTTCTCCTCCCTCTCCTCCCTTCCGTCCCAAACTTTGACGTAATCTGAATGTTTTATTCAGGTTACCGTGACAGGGTGATGTTTGGCTCAAAGGAGGGCGAGGGGGTGGCAGTATAGTGAAGGAAGATCTACATATAACATGACATAACATGGTCTGACCTGGCCTGACATGGTCTGACCCGACCCAACCTGATCTGTGGCAGCAGTGAACAAAATCGTTGGACTTTGAGTTAATAGAGAACATCAGACACCTCATGACTTTAGGTCATTTTTGTTCATAGGTGGGAGGAACACCTCGCTAGAACAATACATATATTATAAAATTCTTCTTTCTAATTCCCCCTTTTGGCCCACATATTCATATCTAATTATATCTAACTGACAACTTAAATGTTTAATGAAATATGTTTCTAGAATGGTGAGAGACTCGAGCTTTACGCTTTGTAATAAATGTTTACAAAATATCTTATTATAATTTGTGAAACTGGATTAATGTTGCCTAATGAGGTGCGGCTTATTATTACATTGTATATTCAACGAGGGCATACTGAAAACGTGTGGTATACAGTCGACATGATGTAGCAGATTTTGTTGATAATCTGACGTCACAAAGCGTCGTGTGACGTCACTTGGTGTGGGCTGTGCGACTTGAGAGTAAATGTTGGGTTTCAAGCGCACTTTTTGTTTCTTTTTATTTCTTTGTTTATTTGTTTATTTGTTTGCTTGTTTATCATCTATTTATTATCTATTTGGAATGAAGAACGTTAGACCCTACGTAGGGAAAGTACTAAGGGCAAAAGGTTTGGAGTATGAAGTTATAAAAAATACAGCAGAAATAAGGTACGTAAGTTACTAACTTCTTTTATAAAATGCAGGCTTTAATAGTCAAAGAAATCAGGTTAGAAATCTTAGAATACTGGTGACACGATTACAACTAAGATTTTTTTTTTACTTCACCTAGAAGTCTAAACGTTAGGCCACGACTTCAAGTCAATCAAAGTGACCATTCTAGACAATCTGTCATTTTATCGCAGAAGCTAAATACAATTCTTTAGAATTAGATTATGCGGGAGAATAATAACAAGTCTTAACTACAAGCTCATAAAATTTAGTAAGGCCAATGGAAGGCCTATAAAAGACAGAGAGGGCCGCAGAAGGATAAAAGAGGTCCGTGAAGGCCAGAGAAGGCCAGGGAAGGCCAGGGAAGGCCAGGCGGGAGTCGAGAAAGAGGAAATTGGTCGGAAGCTTCCGTATCGCCCGAGCTGCAGTTTCTCTCCGGGTCCGCAGATAGAAGAGAAGATGGCCGGGACGGCTTAGCGGGGCAGGGAGGAGGCGAGGGGGGGGGGGAGCGTTGAAGAGTGAGGGTGAGGGTGAGGGTGGAGGTGGAGGTGGAGGTGAGGGTGAGGTTAGGGTGAGGTTGAGTGATGGGGAGCTTTGAAGAGTGAGGGTGAGGATAAGGGTAAAGGTAATGCTTAAATGTAATGGTAATGGTAAAAATAAGGGTAAAGGTAAGGGCATGGGTAAGGATAATGGTAAGGGCATGGGTAAGGATAAAGGTAAGGTTAAGGTTAAGGAGAAGGGCAAGGGGTAGAGGGCAAGGGGAAAAAGGGCAAGGGGAAAAAGGGCAAGGGAAAAAGGGCAAGGGAAAAAGGGCAAGGGAAAAAGGGCAAGTGTGAGGGCAAGTATTCACTTGGTCTTTGGATCACGTGTTGGACTCGTGATCGACAGCTATTTCCCTCCTGGAAGAGAGCTCAGAGCTCGTAGGTCCGATCTATGGGTAATGCTATGACCTTACACACACACACACACCCAACTCCCCGCCCACGAGAGTCAGAGTAACGACCCGAAGCGCAGCTGTACCGAAATAATTTCGGCCCTGGGCAGGATTCGAACCAAGCACTACGCGCACCACCATGCTAGTAGTTCATCGTTCTACCAACTGCGCCACCGAGTCGTCACTTGTGAGGGCAAGTGTGAGGGCAAGGGTGAGGGCAAGGACAAAGGCAAGGGTAATGGTGACTTTGAGGGTGGATACAGAGATGAAGAGAACGTGCAAAACCTAATAGAAAAAGGGTTGGAAAGAGAGGGTAAGAGGAAGAAGTTGTGTCTAAAGTTGGCTGTAGTGATGGTATTGGTAGTGGTGGTAGAGGGTTGTGGTGTTGGTGTTGGTACAGGTGATAAATGGTGGTGCTGGTGACGGTGCTGATGCTGGAGCTGGC
>NC_134794.1:41917299-41924799 GCF_046742065.1 Oratosquilla oratoria | reverse complement strand
AGAATTAGACCAGTCAATACAATGATCAAAATCTCGCATACGGACCAACAGGGCACTAGAATATTGTGTTGTTTTTACACTGTACTTATGTTTAATCCATGTTGAGTTACTTGCCCGTTTGCCGAAGGTAATATTTTTTACAATCACTGCAAGGGATCCTGTATATGTAGGTACTTGAAACACTAAGCGAATTTATAATAATTTACTTCTTAAAAGTATATGGATTATTAAATACAACTTTAATATTCCATGTTTTTTAAGATGAGGAACTTTAGTCAGAGTGTTACTGAATGGTAAAATCAGAAGGTTCTTAGTATCAAAAGAGGGGGATGGTTGAACTCTATAAAAAAAAAAGTGTTTTTTTTTTCGCCACAGAGAATGTGATCTAAAAAATCTTTTAGGGTATCTTGATTCAAAACCAACTTTAACAATATATTCAAATTTCTCATTAATAAATTCGGGGCTGCAAATACGAAGAGCATGTAAAAACATAAAAGAAAACACCGAATATTTTACTTTATCTTGGATTAAAATACCCTAAAAGATTTTTAGATCACGCTCTTGCTGCATTTAAAAAAAAAAAAAAAAAAAAAAAAATATATATATATATATATATATATATATATATGTATATAAATATATAAATATATATATATATGTATATAAATATATAAATATATATATATAAATATATATATATATATATAAATATAAATATATATAAATATATATATATATAATATATATATATAAATATAAATATATATATAAATATATATAAATATAAATATATAAATATATATATAATATGTATATATATATGTATATACACATAAAAAGATACCTTCCCTTTTTTGGGGGGTTGAGTGGGAAGGGGGCTCAAAGGCGAAGGTTTCATTTGGATAGATTATATATTGTCCTTTTTGGTATTGAGACTTTTTTTCATTTTCTATAATGGATAAGGACAAGCGAGTTGATTCAGTTAAAGCCTTTGAATGAGAATGAAAATAAAGCACAGAAAGGCCAAATAAGAACAATAATCATAATAATTACTGGAGGAGGTGTCAGCCATCAAAGTATACCGACATGACTTTTGCATGTCAATTTTTTTTCTTATTGTTCTTGTTCTTTCATTTGCTTTCATTTTTTTTCTTCTATCAGCTGCATTTTTTTTATAAAGAGAGGTGGACAGCGACTGACCAAAACAGTTTGATCTTTATTGAAAAAAAAAAAACGAAAATCTAAACTGTGATATCCAGTAACAGCAATGAGTCACGAGAATTATGAGTCATTAGACAACATGAATAGGGGTGGAAGGAGGGCGAAGGAGGGGAGGAGGACGGGCTGTTTACAGTGGGGGGGGGGAGAGGCTGAGGAGGGGAAGATGGGAAGAGGAGGAAGAGGAGTGGAGAGAGGGAGAAGGAGAAGAGGAGGGGAAGAGGAGGTGGAGGGGGAAGAGGAGGTGGAGGGGGAAGAGGAGGTGAAGGGGGAAGAGGAAGAGTCTGTTTACGGAGGAAGGAGTAGGAAGTGGAGGAAGAGGAGAAGAGGAGGAGGGGAGTGGGAAGAGGGTGAAGAAGGGGAAGAGAAGGGAAAGAGGAGGGGAGGGGGAAGAGAAGGGAAAGAGGGGGGAAAGAGAAGGGAAGGAGAAGAGGGGGAAGAGGAGGAATAGGGGAAGAAGGGAAAGAGAAAGAGGAAGAAATTCTGTTTACGGGGGAAGAGGGTGAAGTAGGAAAAGAGAAATAAAGGGAAGAGGGGGAAGAAGGAAGAGGGAGGGGAAGACAGTCTGTTTAAGGTGGGGGGAAGAGGAGGGGAGGGGGAAGAGGGGGAAGAAATGGAAAAGTTGTAAGAGGAGGAAGAAAGGAAAGAGGAGGAAGAGGAGGGAAGAGATAGAAGAATGGGAAGACGAAGAAGGGGAAGAGAGTTGGGTGAGGGGGGAAAGGGGAGAGGGGGAGGGGGAGAGGGGGAGGGGGAGGAGGGAGGGGAAGGGGGATCAAGTGCTACTATGTGTGTCAATGTAAAGAGGACCGATTCGTGACGACGAGCGTGACATGACGAGTAGTATGATTTCAGGCGTGATAGCCCTGAACCCCTTCCAATTCGGTATACAATTCCTTGTATCATCTTATTCTGGTGACAACAGACGATTCCTTCCAGCTAAGAGAAATCCTTTGAGTTGACTGGTATCTTGGTGGATTAAGAACCATGGACTGGGTCTTAGTCAATTCTCTTGGCTTAGAGGGTTGAAATTGATTAAGATTAACCAGAATAAAGATTATAGAGTTTGTGTTGGCAATGTCAAAGGGGTCTTCGTGTGTGTGCGTGTGTGTTAATGTGTTAATGTGTGTGTGTGTGTGTGTGTGTTAATGTGTGTGTGTGTGTTAATGTGTGTGTGTGTGTGTGTGTGTGTTAATGTGTGTGTGTGTGTGTGTGTGTGTGTGTGTGTGTGTGTGTGTGTGTGTGTGTGTGTGTGTGTGTGTGTGCATGTGAGTGAGTGTATGTATGTGAATGCGTGTACGCATGTACGTATGTATCTAGGTATACTTACATAATCCATAATAGCTATTTCAAACCAACCCTCTAATTTTCGCTAACTCGGGAGGAATTCACTTATTTATTTATCTATTTATCTAATTATTTGTCAATTGATTTATTATTTTTTATTAATTTGTTTACTTATTTATCTATTTATCTAATTAT
Source organism: Oratosquilla oratoria (assembly GCF_046742065.1). Lineage (NCBI taxonomy): Eukaryota > Metazoa > Arthropoda > Malacostraca > Stomatopoda > Squillidae > Oratosquilla > Oratosquilla oratoria. Next base: position 41,922,102 of record NC_134794.1, on the reverse strand, counting down.
CTATTTACTAGTTTATTTATCTATCATATTTTTGTTTTACATTTGATTTTATTATCGTATAGAGATTTAATGATAGTTGTTGCTTCAAGTTTTATTGAATGTAAGTCCACAGCCCCACAGTGGCTGGCAACGGTCCTCGGGCCTTCTTGCAGATGATCTCTCTGGGTAGAAACGTTGGAATGTTGGTCGTGTTCTATTAGTATTAGGGTGTTTTTGTTTCACCATTTTGTAGTAGACGGTTACGGTCCGGGGATCAAATGCCATCCCCTCGTGGTCGCACATGCAGCTGGAAGCGAGTATCTTGATGGGTTTTGAAGACATACAATGGGGAGATGATTCCATCCGACGTCTGTATTTTTTTTTCAACCTTTTCCGTGTCGGATGGCTCTCTGTATTTCCCAGTTTTTCATTACTTTCAGTGTTTCTGTCACTGTGATCATTCATTTTCTCGTCCTCTTCTTTACTTTTCTCTCCACTATGTATTTCTTTATCGTTTTCTATTTCTTTACTTCTTTCAAATGATGTCGCGTCAAGTTATTGCCTTTTATCCTCCTCCTTCCTTCTCCTTTTCCTCCTCCTCTTCTTCTTTCTCCTCCTCTTCTTTCTCCTTTTCGTCCTCCTCCTTCTCCTTTTCGTCCTCCTCCTTCTTCCTCCACCTCTTCTTCGTACTCTTCTTCTTCAGCTTCTTTGTCTCTTTTACCTTCTCAGTTTCGCCTGCTCTCTTCATTTCTTTTTTTCTATTTTCTTTTTCCCTTCCTATCCCTTCCCTTTCCTTCCCCTCCCTTTCCTTCCCTTCCCTTCCCCTCCCTTTCCTTCCCTTCCCTTCCCTTTCCTTCCCTTCCCTTCCCTTTCCTTCTCTTCCCTACCCTTCCCTTTCCTTGCCCTTCCCTTACCGACAGAGTAGTAAATACACTGGAATATTTGTGGAATGGTCTTGTCTCCTCCAATCACAAGCTTCGATCTGTTGACATTGCGTTTTTATTGGCCGAGTCACGTGGCACTGTTATGACGTCATGTCGTTGGTTGTCAGGGTGTGGTTCTTTGTCCCGTGTCTATGTTGTTTGTTTTCGTTCTACATTTCTACTATTTCGTTTTTTTTTTTTTTTTTGGTAAGCGAAACTGCATACCTATCTTCTGTTTACGTGTGTTACTATTTGGGTCGATTAATCATCATTCGTTGGATGGAGGGGAAGATGGTGCAGTTGTTTATTTTTGTGGCAGTATTTACCGATGTTGCTGTCATTCTCTTTTTCTTTTTCTTTTTCTCTTTTCTCTTTTGCTCCTGTCATTGTTGTTGCTGTTGTTGGTGTTGCTGCTTCTGTTGCTGTTGGTGTTGATTTTGTTATTTTGTTTGTTGTTGATTTTTGTTTTGTTTCCTTGTCACTTTTGTTGTTGCTGTTGTAGATGGCGCTGGTGATAGGGGTGTTAATGGTGGTAATATTGATGGTAATTGTGATGATAGTGGTGATGGTATTAATTGTGTTAGTGATGAAAACCCGAGTAAAACGAAAATTATATCCCAAGTAGACACCAGATTCATCTTCACTTAAGAAGGAATTTAAAGATTGGTGCAAATTATACAAATGTTGGTGAAAATAACATGACAGACTTATGCAACCAGGGACAGAACGCTGGTAAGCTGCTGTCCAGGACATCAATTAAAGGGCTTTTGATACGAAAGCATTCATTCAAAATATATAAAATATGTAAGTATACGAGTGATTGAATTAATGAATGAATGATGGAATGAATGATTGAATGAATGACAATGAATGAATTAATGGGCGATTGAATAAATGAATTAATCAGTGAATGAATAAATGATAAACATACGTTATACATATGTTTATACATACACACACACACACACACACACACACACACACACACACACACATATATATATATATATATATATATATATATATAATATATGATATACATACATACACCAGAGGCTTTTCTCCCCTTACACGGGAGTAGTCAAAAAGAAAAAGGCATAGAAACCAATCCCACCCATTCCATTCCCCACATATTCCACTCCCCTCCTCCCTCCCTCTTATCTTGACATCTCCTGGATAACGGGTCATCTCTGCACCCTGTCCACTGTCCCTGGTCAGAAGCAGTGTCGCAAGACACAGCACATCCACAGCAAGGCCGCTTCATAAATTCGGCGACCCCCCCCCTCCATCCCCTCATGCAGAACAGGAGAAGACGGGGAGAAATCCCTTCGGGCTGCGTCAAATTTTTTCTCGTACATACTTCCTCACCCTCTATCCCCCACCCACTCTCCCTCATGCATCACAGCATCGTCTATACACAACCCCTCTCCATTCACCCCTATCTTCTGTCCTCTCCCGTCCTTCCTCCACAGACATTCCTATCTTTTGTAATGACCCTTTCACCCCATCCATCCATCTCATCCTAGGACGCCCCCTCATATTCACTCCTTCCACCTCTGCCTTCCACACCTCTTTTACTAATCTCTCTTCACTCATTCTTTCCATGTGTCTCACAATTCCCTTTCCACCCCTGTTCTCCTCCTCACCTCCTCATTTCTCACCCTATCTAGCCTAGTAACCTCTATCATACTTCTCAGACATTTCATCTCAAACACATTCAAACTCCTTCTCTCTTCCTCTCTTATGTCCCATGTTTCTGCCCCGTACAGTGCTGTTGGCACAATCACTCCTTCATATAACCTCCTCTTAGCATCCATTCCCAGATGTCTATTTCCCATTACACTTTTTAATCCACCAAGGCATTTACTCGCTTCCCTCAATCTACATTCTACCTCCACCCCCACTCCCTTTCCTGCCACATTTGCACCCAAGTATCTAAAACTATCCACTTCCTCCAGTCTCTCACCCTTAATGCTCACTTCCAGCCTACTGTCATTCTCTCCCCTTATACATCTCATCGCCTTACTTTTGCCCACATTTACCTTCAGCTTTCTTCTTTCATACACCTTCTCAAACTGTCACTAACTTCCTCAATCTCTCCTCTGATTTTGCTACAAGCACAGTGTCGTCAGCAAACAACAACTGGCTCACCTCCCACTTTTCTCCATTTTCTTTAACCATCTCCAACCCCTGACCCACTACCCTTGCATTCACCTCTCGCACCACACCATCTATGTATAGATTGAACAGCCAGGGCGACATAACATATCTCTGATGAAGTCCCACCTTTACCTCAAACCATTCACTCTCTCCATTTCTAATCCTAACACAAGCTCTACTACTCTCGTAAGAACTCTTGACTGCTCTTAACAGCTTTCCTCTTATCCCATACATGTGCGGTACCTCCCACAGTGCCTTCCTGTCTACCCTGTTGTAAGCTTTTTCCAGATCCATAAAAGCCCAAAAAACATCCTTACCTTTTCCTATAGCTTTCTCACATATATCTCTTACCACAAAAATCTGATCTACGCAACCCCTACCTGTCCTAAAACCACACTGTTCCTCACCAATTACTTCCTCTGTTCCTCTCCTATTCCTCTCGATCTACACTCAACAAGCTGATCTCTCTGAAACTACTACATTCACACTTGTCCCCTTTTCCTTTGTAAAGCGGAACTATACAGGCACTCCTCCAGTCCTCCGCCACTCTACCCTTTCTTAAACAAACATTAAATAACCTCACCAGCCAGTCCACCATAATTGTACCTCCTTTCTTTAGACATTCTGCATGGCATCCATCCAACCCAGGTGCCTTACCTGCTCTCATCATCTTAACAGCTGCTTTCACTTCATCTCTCCCTATTTCTCCTCCATTTTCCTCACTCATCACTCTCATTTTTTTTAGCGCTTCCCACTGCAACTACCTTTCCCTCCCTATCCTCCTTCACATTTAGCAACTCCCTAAAATACTCTGCCCACCTTCCTCTCACTGCCTTCTCTTCTATTATCATCTCTACATCTGCACCTTTTACCTTTTATTCTCTATTTGGTTCGCCTCCTCTTCCTCTTTTAATTTCTTTCCAAAACATATTTTTATTACTTTCAAAACTTTCTGTCGTACTCTTACCCCATTTCACATCTCTCCTCTTTGCTTCCTTTATCTTATGCTTAACTTCCCTTCTCTTTACTTTGTACCTCTCATACGATGTATATATTAGTAGTAGGCCAAATCCAATCTAACAAAGATATCAGAACAAAGATGTTTGTCGGTAAGAACGTGTCAACCACTAACCAGACCTGTTGCATTCAGTAGCCTTCCAGCCCTTGCCTGACAATGTAATCATAGGATTAAGGATCAAAACTTTAAGGTATTTAAACAAATGACATCTATGATTTAATATTATTAGAAGCCCTAGCAACCATAAAACATCGTCCGACCCTAAACGAGCATAGCCCAAACTTCCTGGCATTGTTCTAATGAATGATTCTTTATTTTTTATATTTCTATGTCTTTTGTTATGGTTCGTGTTTTTGTACATTCTGAATGTTTAATTTGTGTTTAAAAATTGTTTTGTAGTATAGTTAGTTTTAGCAGTACGGAATATAATTCTATAACTATTTATTTATAAGTATCTACATATAGGTAGATCTATTTTTATCACGTCAATTATTATAGAATACTACTATCTTTTTAGACCACACTGATGATGCACATTGTATTTGTAAGAAACGTCTGAAATAAAGAGTTGGGAAGATGTTCCCCATTGGATTGGCCTTACTCCTTATATCATGTCTCCGGTTTCCTTCTGGAACTTAAATTTCTACAATTATATATATATATATATATATATAGATATATATATATATATATATAATGTGTGTGTGTGTGTGTGTATGTGCC
>NC_134794.1:41892299-41907299 GCF_046742065.1 Oratosquilla oratoria | reverse complement strand
AACCGTCAAATCAACATACAGTCGAGAAATCAAGTTCTAAAGTCAAGAGGATGAAGATTTCTTCGCGGGGATTAACATAATCAGTCGACAGCTTGAATGTCCACTAAGTTCTCTGCCAATTCGTCGATCATGTGAGAATTTGGCCTCACTCGACAAAAACCCAAAATATCGAGATTTTCAAAACAATCAATTCACCAACAATTCATATAGTAATCTAATATATACAGGTATAGTACTAATATAATAAGAAAATAGTGTAGTTATATTATCAAACTTAATAACAGCAAAAAAGAATCGAATACACTAGGGCCGCTTCAAGAAAAAAGTCTTGTACATGCATGCATATATATATATATAATGTATATATAAATGTGTGTGTGTGTATGTATATGTATGTATATCTCTATGTATATTCTTGTATGTATAAGTATGTATATGAATGTATGTATGTATATGTATATATGTATGTGTATGTACGTATGTATATATCTATATGTATATGTGTGCATATATATATGTATATACATATGTCTATGTAACATATATATACGTATGTAGATATATATATGTATCATGTATATGTACCTAAGTGTATATGTATATCTATATATATATATATATATATATATATATATGTATATCTGAATGGAATCACATATATATATATATATATATATATATATATATAATACGAAAGTCGGAATTATTTGAAATGTGTATATATATGTATATCTATATATGTATCTGTATGTATATATATGTATATATATATATGTAAGTATATGTATATATGTATATGTATATACATATACATGTACATATATACATATACATGTATATATATACATATACATGTATATATATAATATACATGTGTATATATATATATATATATATATATATATATATATATATATATATATATATATGCGCGAATAAATCACAAAAACATTTAAAATCATACACTTTACAAGGTATGCTGTAGATACATCCTTCTTTTTCTTTTGGAGAATTTCTAATGAGATAGTTCTTGACATTATTGTTGTAATTAAATATCGCCTGAATACCAAAGTTTTTAAATATTTGAGGAAGAGTGATAAAATTTTCATGGTAAGGAATTGCTAAAATGTTCTTCAATTTGAATTCGTTCACTTGTGCTTTATCCATCAGATGTTTTGGATACTTTAAATTCTGACCAATCTCATAAATAAATTAAACTTCATTTTCAAAATACTCAGGAGAGCATACTCCAAACGCTCTCAAAAACATAGAAGAAAAAACAGAAGTTCGTATTTTGATGATGGTATGAATAGAAATAAATGTATGAGAGAACATTGGTTGGTTTTCTGTAGACATTAAATTTAAAATGTCTACCACACAGATGAATATTTACATCTAAAAAAGGGAATTAGTTGTTCTCTTCTGTCTGAACTGTCAATTTTATAGAAGGATCCAAATTATTTAACTTAAACTCATCCACAGGTTTATCACAAGGTCAAATACATATGTCGTCAACATATCTGTACCTTATTACATTAGATGGCAAAATGTTAGGCAATAAATCTCTTTTGAAAAACTCCATATATAAATTACTCAAAACCAGAGACGGACCATACCAAATGTTTGTTTACAAACCTTCCCATTAAACTCAAATTTTGAGTCAATAACACACAACTTGATTAAACTAATAATTGCATAGGAAGGAAGTATAAGATCATATTTCTTATTTTTTTTTCATGACTTAAGATTTCTTGAAAAAAGAAATATATATATATATATATATATATATATCCAATAATTTTTGTCAGTCGCATGCAGGATTCGAACCCACTGCTTTCGGCCACGCGTAAGATCACCTTCACAGAGCCTTACACACTACACCAACAGAGACTGTAAAAGCCTTGAAACCTGGAATCGAAGTGATTCCCGAGGATAGGAAAGATCACTAATCTGCGACCCCAATTCATGTTTTGCACAAAGCCCAAGCCCACCAGATGGCAAGGGGTAAGGATCGGAACGAATCCCTTTCACGCTTTTCAACATTGTAACTATGAGAGAAATTTGCTAGTAACAGCGACATCAATCCGATAATTTTTATGACCGCATGCAGGATTCGAACCCACTGCTTTCGGCCACCCGTAAGATCACCTTCACAGAGCCTTAACCCACTACACCAACAGAGACTGTAAAAGCCTTGAAACCTGGAATCAAACCGATTCCCGAGGATAGGAAAGATCACTAATCTACGACCCCAATTCATGTTTTACACAAGGCCCAAGCCCACCAGTTTGCAAGGGGTAAGGATGGGAACGAATCCCTTTCACGCTTTTCGCCATTGTAACTATGAGAGAAATTTGCTAGTAACAGCGACATTAATCCGATAATTTTTATGACAGTCGCATGCAGGATTCGAACCCATTGCTTTCAGCCACCCGTAAGATCACCTTCACAGAGCCTTAACCCACTACTATTCCCGAGGATAGGAAAGATCACTAATCTGCGACCCCAATTCCTGTTTTACACAAGGCCCAAGTCGCAGATTCCAGGTTTCAAGGCTTTTACAGTCTCTGTTGGTGTAGTGGGTTAAGGCTCTGTGAAGGTGATCTTACGGGTGGCCGAAAGCAGTGGGTTCGAATCCTGCATGCGACTGTCATAAAAATTATCGGATTGATGTCGCTGTTACTAGCGAATTTCTCTCATAGTTACAATGGCGAAAAGCGTGAAAGGGATTCGTTCCGATCCTTACCCCTTGCCAACTGGTGGGCTTGGGCCTTGTGTAAAACAAGAATATATATACACATATAAATGTATATATATATAATATATATATATATATATATCAGATATATATCACATCTGCATTTTTCTCCTCACCGCAGCATTCAGACTTCAGCACCACTTCAGGATGTCCTGAATATTTCATACCACTGAATCCAGCACCACAACGTGGAGGACAAGCCGGGGGTGAGGGTGGGGAGATTCTGCATTAAATATTCAACAGTTGGCAACCGCGCATGATACAGCAATCAATAAAACAAGTGTCTTTCGTTTTGCAAACACCCCACAGAGCACAGAATCCACTCGCTCGTATCACCACTATCACCAAAACAAGATGGCTTACATCCTAGGCAAAATGGTGAAAACTGTTTACACAATTTCACGCAAATCTTCATCCAAAATATTCCCCCTCCCGGTTTCACTCGGCCTTGAAACTTAATGCCAGGGCAATATGACGTCATTCGTAACTACAGAAGTCTTCCTCCAGCTGAATGGAATAGTTTGCTTTGAGTCGGAAGAAAACGTCTACTGCCGTCCACCTCGTACTCTCCAATATAACGTTGTTCAATTGATTGGGTGACTCAACTCGTGTCTCAATCCCAACTCTTACCATCCGCTTCCGCCTCTCTCTTCTTGACAAAAATGATTTGACGTCAGGTATAATAAAATCAGTTGAAAACGTTACAATAACCGTAACATCACATGCTTAACATTACCGAATCATAACATTTAACCCAAATTAGGAAAATAAAGATATGAGAATGAACAGATGAACAAGTAGATAAGTAGATAAAGATTTAAGAAAAGTAAATAGACAGGTAATACGTAGATACACACACACACACACACACACACACACACACACACACACACACACACACACACACACATTATATATATATATAAATGTGTGTGTGTGTGTGTGTTTTGCACACATCATTTTCGACAATTTTCTAAGAAACAAAAAGAAGACTGCATAAATAAACAAGATTTCTACACAAAAAAGAACTAACAACAACAACAATAACAACCACGAAACAACAAAACCAATGCAATCCACCTCTCCCCACCTCCTACTCTCCCTCTTCCCCGTTCTTCCCTTGCCCCCTCTCCCCTTCCACCGCTCTCTCCCCCGACCCCCCTTCCAACAATGCTCAACATATCAATTACCCGAAGAACTGCATTCATTTCACAAACGGGGGCACGGAGGGGGGGGGGGTTGGTCCACCGTAATAACCCAAATGTCCGAGCCAATCTATCAAGTTGAATCGGAATGATTGAGGAAATTGATCATCTTTTTAATTCCTGTCAATTGAAATAAAATTGTGCCAACGCATACCACGAGGAGCCACGATTGTGATCACTGTGTTCTTACCTTCGATCATAGTAGCCCAGCCTCGATCACAATGAGTTGTGTTCGGTAGTGAAGAAGGTAACCTATTCCCCTTCTGTTATCTTATTCTGCCTGCAGTCAGGTAATCTCGTTCAGTATTTATGTCCTTAAACGTTGTATGAGATCTGTCAATAAAAGAGACGATCATGCATATGAGGGAAAAAGTGTTTTTGGTATCTGTATGTATGCTTCAGCCTCCTGTAATACAAATTTGCTTCAAACAAGTGTGTGTGTGTGTGTGTGTGTGTGTGTGTGTGTGTGTGTGTGTGTGTGTGTGTGTGCGTGCGTGTGCTTGTGTGTGTGCGTGTATTTACCTAGTTGCATTATACAGGAATGGGGCCCGGTTTTTGTATCTCGCAAGATCAAGTTTGTTCTTAAATTCTTGTATTGTATTTGCACACACTATTTTTTCATCCAATTTGTTCCATATATCTATCACTCTGTGTAGGAAGCTTGTATCGTTCACTAGGTACGGGGTACTGGTATATGTAGATTCGTATTAAGTTTATACCATTTTATTCAAAGCTTTCAGGTTTTGCAGTTATGGTATATACACTGTCAACTGTTAAACAGAACGATACATTAATGTGGTTACATATATATAACTGTTTATCACACCACTTCTTGTTGCACAACACCTGTCATCGTCCCAACTCCTCGTCTCGGCCACGCTACCCTCGTGGTCATTGGCCGGAAGTGACAATCTCAGCACTTTCTTGTGTTGGGTTTAGTCTTTAGTCTTTACATTAATTTCGAGAAGGTCCGTTGTCTCACATGGGTGGTGCAACTGCATTGATTATGTATTGTTGTCTATTATCATACATGTTAATTATATATCCAGGGGAGGATCGTTAGTATACGTAATTTGTGTTTTGTGTTTGTTTGGTTACTCAGATGTTCATGTGCGTTCGTATGTCTGTTTGGTGGTCGAGTTGTTGTTGCCGACCCGAAGGTTGCTGACTTAGTTCTTAGTCAGCTAGAAGGGCCTGACATTGAGTGGGTGAGTGAGTGAGGGAGTGAGTGAGGGAGTGTGAGCGAGTGATATTACTCATCATGTATATGGTGGCGTATACAAGCTGTTCTTTTTCAGGTCTCTTCTGTAGTTATCCTTTTTGAGTTTCATTGCATGGCTTCTTGTTTTTCCTCTGTCCCACTTTAATAGGTTCTCTCTATCAAGGCGTTCTTTTCCTTTCATAATTGTGTAGATGGGTAGTAGGTCCCCTCGTTCTCTTCTTTGTTCCAGGGTCGACAATTCCAGTTTAGCCAGTCTTTGTTCATATGTCAAGTTTGAAAGTGTTGGGGCCATCTTTGTCGTTGCTCTTTGTATTCTTTCTAATTTTCTTATATTCATTTTTGTACTGGTGACCATATCAGCGCTGCATATTCCAGTTTTGGCCTTATCAGAGTTTGGAATATTGTCTTAATCATTTCCTTATCTAGGTATTTAAAGGCCACCTTTATTGATCTCAACAAATTGTATGTTTTTCAGACTATTTTATTTATATGTTTGTCTGGCGACATGTCTTTGGTGATGATTACTCCTAGGTCCTTTCAGAATTTACTTTCTTTACTTATTTTCCGTCAATTTTATACTGTCCTGATATTCTATTCTTGCTTTTCCCAAATTCAATTATACTGTACTTCTTGATGTTGAACTCTATCCCCCCACCTCTTGCTCCACTCTGAGACTTTGTTCAGATAATTCTGTAATGAGTCGCAGTCTATTTCGGAGTTTATTCTCTTTAATAACTTTGCATCATCCGCAAAGCAGTTCATGTAACTTTCAATACATTCCTCCATGTCATTTATATGTATAGCAAACATTATCGGAGCTAGTACTAACCCCTGTGGGACGCCGCTACTCATTTCTTCCCATTTTGAGTATTTGTCTCTGAGCACTCCTCTCATTGTTCTTCCATATAGGAAGTCCTCCATCCAATTCAATAGTTTTCCATGTTTGCCTCCTATTGTTTCCTGTTTATATAGCAATTTTCTGTGTGGTACCTTATCAAATACCTTTTGTAGGTCCAGGAAGGCAGTCTGCCCAGCCATCCCTTTCTTGCAATATATCTATCAATCTTGAATAGAAACAAATCAAATTAGTGGTACATGATCTTCCCTGTCTGAATCCAAATTTCCTCGGGTTCAATATTTTATTCTCCTCCAGATATTTTGTCCATCTTTGATGATTCTCTCACAAAATTTAACTATTGTACTCGTTAGGGGCACCGGTCTATAATTTGTCGGGTCTTCCTTATTTCCCACCCTTATATATTGGCACTGCATTGGCATTTTTCCACTCTCCTAGTAGTTTTCCTTCTTTGAGTGAGCATTCAATTATTTTGTATATTTTTCCTGTTCGTCTATACATTCCTTTAGTACCTAGTTTGTAGCTCCGTCCGGGCCATGTGGCTTGTTAACGTCAAGCTTTGATATTTGATTCCTTATTTCATTGTGAGTAACATTTAATTTCTTCATTGGAGGAAATCTTACTTTAATTCTTTGATCACAGTTTTGTGGATTCTTTTCTCTTTGAATACAGATTTGAAATGTTTGTTCATAATATCTGCCATTTCTATATCTTCTGTGTATTCTCTGTTACCTTGACGTAATTTAAGTATTTCCTGTTTATTTTTTAGTTTGCCGTTTACATATCTATAAAATAATTTGGGTTGATCTTTACATTTGTCTATTATGTCCTTTTCATAATTTCTTTTTTCTTCTCTACGTATTTTTACATATTCATTTCTTAGTTTGGTGTATATTTTCCATTTCTCAGATTTTTTCCTTTTTCCATCTTTTCCAGGCTTTATCTCTTCTGTCTTTTGCCTCACTGCACTTTTTATTATACCAGGATTTTATATATACCCTTTCCTGTTTTTGTCTAGGTACATACTTATCCACTCCTTCATTATAGATTTCCTTCCAAATTGTCCATTTCTCTTCCACCTTTGTTTCTTCATTATCAATTTTTTCCCAATTTGTTTCTTGAAAGAATTTTCTAAGTCTCTCAAAATCTGTTTTGTTAAAATCAGTCTTCCTTTTCTGTGTTTTTCGTTAATTTCTATATTTGTTTCTTCATTTAATTCTAGTTCTAGTAGTATGTGATCACTTTTTGCAATTGGTGTCTTGTATTCGATTTGATCTACAATTTCGGGTTCTGATGTGAATATCAAATCCAATCTTGAGGGTTCATCGTTATTTCTATATCTGGTATTTTCCTTAACCCATTGCATCAATGTGTAACCAATGGTCATTTCCAGTAATATGTTTCCCCAGTGATCTTCTCCTCCTTTCACAGTCATTTCTTCCCAATATATTTCTTTCGAGTTAAAATCAGCCATAATTACCAGATTTCCTTCTTTAGCATTTTGTTTAGTGTTTTTCTTATGTCTTCCAGCATTTTGGAGTGTTCACTTTTATTACATGTGTGAGTTTTAGGCGGGGCATAAATCACTGCATACTTTCTATTTTTCACATCTCTATCCTCAACACTTATCATAATCAACTCCACATTATTCTTTCCTTCTGTGATTTTTGTCGCATTTAGGTCTTTCTTGGTTAGCAACATGACTCCTCCTCCACTCTCTTTCTGAACCAACAATTATATGATCATTGGCCTATACTATTTGGTGGTAATGATCCTTTCAATTTTGTCTCCACGATTCCCATTATATCTGGTTTTTCTTGTTCCAAATAGTCATTCAATTCGTCTATTCCTGATATCAATTCATCTATGTTGGTATATGCTATCTTCATTTTTTTTCCTTTTCTTCCCTTTCTTCTTTCTTTCGTCATTTCCTTTTCCCTTATGTACCATTTCCTCAGTCTCAAGTCCATCACTCCCCAAAGAAATCATTCCTTTCCTTTTCTGTTCTTTTCTCATTTTTTTTCTTAGCTTCCTCTTTCAGTGTTTTTTCTTTTTCTTTTTCATCACTCAGTTCCTTTTTATCCATAATTTTTTGCAGTTTTTACTTTTTGCTAGTTTCCTATGTTTGTTAATATTTCTTCTGATATCCTCTGCAAATTAAGTTTTATTTTGAGAGGTCTATTCTTTTCTTCAGAATATTTCCTCATCCTGTAGATTTCTTCTATTCCATTTTCAAGTCCTTGTCCCTCCAGTATTTTTTTTAGTATTTCTGTCAATATATTCTTCTCCTCTTCCCTTTGGAACCATATCTGTCATTGTTTGTGTGTGTGTGTGTGTGTGTGTGTGTGTGTGTGTGTGTGTGTGTGTGTGTGTGTGTGTGTGGGTGTGTGTGGGTGTGGGTGGGTGTCAGTTTTCTACAGAATATTCGATAAGTGTTTATTTTATCAATTTATCTGTTACATTTATTTGTTCTCTTCATCTATATATTTCATTTTTTAATTTGTCTCGTTCAAATATAGAGTCTATAGATTTTAGCTGTTTATTTCAATTTGGCATGTTATTCTCTACTTATTTTACTTATTGAATGAAATTTATGGGCGTTAAACAATCAGTTGAAGAGTCAAAATTTGGAGTTCTCCAGACTAATTTTTTTGAAATCTTTACACTCAAAATATTTAGCTCTTCAGAGTCAAAATTTCGAATTCTTCAACCCCCTACCACTTCAACAAAGTAATCTATTTAAAGAACTTTTTCCTGGCTAAAGGTAGACAATTTAACGCAATCGAAAGGTCTTCATCCTGAGCAAGAATTTAATGTATTATTCTATTTTAGGTCCAATGCTAGGCGACGCCTAGATAAAAAAAAAAAAAAAAAAAAAAAAAAAAAAAAAAAAAAAAAAAAAAAAAAAAAAAAAAAACAGCGGCTCGCCACAACTGACGGGGCTTCACCCCACCAGAGATTTCTCACTTCTTTCTTCACTTCACCTAGAATAGAAACTAATCTATGTGCTATTTTGACTCTGCGGGCTAGAGAGCGTTGCTAGCTCCTCTGCGTCTACAAATAAGGCTCAATTTGCCAAGTGAGCTCGGTTGTTTGTCGTCCTTATTGACAAAGCATTGGACATGAAACCAGTTTTGCTTTTTATGTTTCTCTTCCAGGTAATTTCAGATACCTTGGTAATATTTCTACTTATTCTTTTTCTATGATAGGTAAATATATGACAGTGAATATGAAGTTAAGTGAAAGTGATTTTTTCTTGAAATGATTGAATCAAAAATGATTCCGTAAAAGTAAAAGATATGTAGAATAATATAACAAGATCTTATTGCAACTTAGAAAACACATTCATTGTTGTGACTTCATTAGAAGAACTATTTTTTTTTTCAAAACTGAGTCTAGAATGAACTGTGTAGTTCAAAGCTCTATTCAGTTCATCGAAAGAAACCTCTCTCTCTCTCTCTCCCTCTCCCTCTCTCTATCTCTATCTACCTATCTATCTATCTCTTTTCGTAATTAACTACTAACAAAGCAAAATAAGAATCACAATGAATAACAATGAAACTACTTATAACGAATAAATAAATCAACTAAAGCGTTTAAAAAAGAAAAGTGAATTAGAGTATAAAAGAAAATTAATAGGTAAACATTCATTCTCTTTCTTCCTGTGCAACGAAATAAATTAAAGAAAAATAACATCAATAAGCAAATAACCAACCAGATGCAAAAACCAAACAAATGAACTCGATTGCACTCTTTACTGGCTCAAGAAAAAAAAAACCATCGAATTAATAGATAGATAAATAAACGAATGAATAAGTGATTGAATGCTATAATATAAAACAACATCTTTACGGGGGTCGGGTGAAGGAAGATTAACTAACTTCATCAACGATTAACTTCCTTTCTGTTTTAGCAAACCTCTTTCGTGCCGGGTGGGATTTTTTACTTTACTTCTAGGTGCCTCCACTAGGACATTTTATTAATCTCAGTGGCACACCCGCCTTCATGAGTGTCTGCACAAAATGTCAACAGTACTTTTGTACTTAGTATGAGACAAAGACGAGGACGAAGACAAAAATGAAAACAAAACAAAAAAATGAAAAGAAAAAAGAAGAAAAAACGAAATGAAGGCAAACATCTGAACACACCAATCACGCACACCCAATCCTTAATGCACACATACACGCGCTAATTTAAGTATTACCCAATCAGCCCACCCAATTAACTTACCGTGACGTCATGAACACGTCATCACTGCAAAATGGAGCCACAAAAACGATTGCAATTGCGAGTATCAATCACGATACATTAATGACCAAAAATCAATTCCAAAACTGATGCATCTTACCAAATAGTGATTACAAGTGACTTGTGTGACTGTTCAATGTGTGTCTACGGTAATGAAGTGTACTTGTACATGTCATATATATATGTATATATATATATATATATAATATATATATATATATGAGAGTTTTGGGTGGTGGAAGTAAAACGAAGATGCTCTCGGAATAGATTTTACTCTTACGTTACGACCACCTTGGTCTTCTTCAGAGAGTTGTCTACAGAAGGTTTTACATGTCACATTTTATATCACTCCTGAGGGGCCTCTCGGTCAGGTCACAGCGTCCGGGCGGTGAGCATTTGTCCGGTGTCTCAGCGAGTCTAGTATAAGGACACTTGCCACCTTCGATAAGCAGATAAATCCCTCTCTTCCATTAGTGTTTTCTTTGACGTTTATATACGCAGCTTCAATCGTTTTTCTTGTCTTCTTTTCATGACCCTTTCTGAGGACTTTGGCCTCTTTCCAATGGGGAAGGTGGCCAAATTTGTCCACATGCTGAACTAAGGAGTTGGACGTCCTGTGTGCTCTAAGGTCATTTTTATGTTCAGATATACGTTTGTTTAGATCTCGGCTTGACTCACCGTAATAGGAGGCTGAGCACCCCTTACAAGGAATATTTTTTATGAAAGTAGAAGTTGCCGACAAGACTGACGAGTTAAACACCATATGAGGACGGAGCCTTTATTTGTACGACGTTTTGCTTATTACAGCGTTTTCAAGTACCTTGAAAAAGCTGTAACAAAGGAAAAGTACAAATAAAGGCTCTGTCCTCATACGGTGTTTAGCTCGTCAGACTTACAAGAAATCTCATAAACAACACTTAACTCATTGACAGGACTTTTTTCTTAGTCTTTTCACAATTTTCGCTATTTTGTTAGAGGAGACTTTGGCTGTTTTGAGTCCATCTTTCATTTTGTAGGCAAACACATAGGGAATCGGAAAGAAACAAGTTCCTAAGCGGTTTCGTCAATAATGTGAAAGCGCTTGGGAATTTCTGTTTCTTCCCGGTTTCCTTTGTGGTTACCTGCAAAAATGTTGGATCACGTGTGTTTTCTGTGATCATTCTGCATATACATATATACATACATACATATATATTACATTTTCCAGTAAATAATACAGGATACTCGGCATTGGTAATTTTCCTCTTTGAACTGTCTATCCTTTTAGCTAGTTTTTTCTCTGTAAAAGGAAGACCACATAGAAGAGAGGCTGAATATTACAAGAGAAGGAAGATTGAATGGATGAAAGAATGACCTAAGGTCAAAAGGTTAGATGTGGGACGGTTCCGGCCTTGCTGTGGAAGAGCTGTGCCTCACTGCATTGTTTCTGACCCAAGCAGTGTGGAGGCGGACGGGAATGACCCCTTCATCACGGAGATTACAAGATGCGAGGGGTAAAGGCCTATAGTACACACACACACACACACACACACACACACACACACACACACACACACACACACACACACACACACACACACACACACACACACACACACACACACACACACACACACACACGGATACTCAACGAGGATATATGAGAACATGTTAAAAGCTATGTTTCTTGAAGAATGTATTGATACAACGACTAAATCGAAATATCGTGGATCAGTTTTGAATGTCCGCAGAGGTATATACGAGAGATGAATAAAACAATGTTATTATTTCCCTTGTACCATGGGATGAAATATATGTGCATGTGTGTGTATGTGCACGTGCGCGTGTGTCTGTGTGCGTGTGTGTATGTATGCGTGTGTGAGGTCACAGCATTATCCATAGATTGGGCCATATGAGCTAGGGTACTCTCGTTCGGAGATCTAAAGGTGTCGCTCATATTTCCTGCACGTGAACCACGATCATGGTGAATCATACACACACGCATACACACACACACACACGCACACACGCACACACGCATACACACACACACACACACACACACACGCGCACACACACACACACACACACACACACACACACACACACACACACACACACACACACACACACACACACACACACACACACACACACACACATACACACACAAGTACACACACGCTACATCCCCCAAGAATAAAAAACAAGACAATTTCACTTCAAACGGCATATCACGTGATGTGAAAAAATGTGACGTTACTTGTGCATGACACGCACGTGTCATGCACACGCCTGGACATTAAACACTTAGGTCCTGCGCTATTCAGTGTCATAACACAACAACTCGCTCCTTTATGACGTCAGTCCACAAGGTAATGATACGTTCTCAGGACAGACCCACATAAACACACCATAACAACAGCAGCAACAAAAAACACACATTAAAATTACTCGAAAAACATACAAAAATAACCAAACGTACAGAAGATATAGCATGAAAAAATAAGCACAAAAAGCAACCAAGACGACGAGAAAGAAGTCCATCAAATCGCGTAGACGTAATTGCTACCTCACTGGAGACTATTCAGACTCGATGATAATTCGCTCCAAACGAATTCTCGTATTCCATTAACCACCCCATCCACTCTCCCACCTCCTCCTCCCCCCTCCAACCCATGCTTCTACCACTCCCACCCTCCCTCTCCCCTTTCTTCCTTCCTTCTTTTCTCCTCCCTCCCTCCTCCTCCCTTCCTTACTCTCCTGCCCTCCCTCCCTCCTCCTTCCTTCCCTCCCTCCTCCTTCCTTCCTTACTCTCCCTCCCTCCCTCCCTCCCTCATTCTATCCCTCCATACTCCCTCATCTTTCCCTCCCTCTCCCTCCCTCTGCCTCCCTCTCCCATCCCCATTCCACATTTCAGCCAATACATTTCCTCCCTTATTTCTCTCTCTCTCTCTCTCTCTCTCTCTCTCTCTCTCTCTCTCTCTCTCTCTCTCCACTTTCTCTCTCTCTCTCTCTCTCTCTCTCTCTCTCTCTCTCCCTCTCCACTTTCTCTCTCCCTCTCCACTTTCTCTCTCCCTCTCCACTTTCTCTCCCTCTCCACTTTCTCTCTCTCTCTCTCTCTCTCTCTCTCTCTCTCTCTCTCTCTCTCTCTCTCTCTCTCTCTCTCTCTCTCTCTCTCTCTCTCTCTCTCTCTCTCTCTCTCTCTCTCTCTCTCTCTCTCTCTCTCTCTCTCTCCTTATTCTCTCCCACCATCTCCCTCCCCTTATCCTCTCCTTCCTTCTCTCTTCTTCGTTTCCTCTTCCTTTCTGCCCTCTTTTTCTCCCCCCTTCTCCACCCCTCCCATCCTCCCTTTCCTTCCTTCTCTCTTCCCCCTCCTCCCTTCCCCCTCCCACCTCCCCTTCCCCACCCATCTACAAGGATAGAAACTCTGGTAAAATATGGCACAGACCAACAACAATCCTTCCCAGCCCCATCCCACTTCCCTTCCTCCCTTTCTCATTTCCTCCCTTCCTCCCTCCCTTTCTTCCTCCCTTCCTCCTTTCCTTCCTTCCTCCCATCCTCCTTTCACCCTTTCCTCTTTTCCTCCCTTCCTCCCTTCCTCCCTTGCCCTTCTCCCTCCCTCCCTCCTGGCATCCAAGGTCGTAATAACCAAAGTTTGGCCTCCCAGCGCCCTCAGTAGTTCCCGGTAACTACCCAATTCAAGTCGTGTGCGTGAGTTCTCCTCTGCACAGCTCTGAACGCAAGTCTAATCTACCCGAACAAGGATGATTGTCAACAAGGATTCGTCTACACGAACTACTCTTTCAGTGTTAATGAAATACTATTCCCCATTAACTACTAACTAGTTGTGTTGTACTATCCCGTTCGCCAGCGCCAGACTATTCTATTCGTCTCTGGGGTAAAACCGCTTTGTACCAAGAAGATTAGGTCTATGATAGTTAACTGATCATGTTTCTATTCTAGTTGACCGAATTTTCTTTTTTTAATCCCAGGGGCTGTAGAGATGTAATCGAGCAGTAATTGTGTACCAATTAACACCAATACAAAACTGTCAGTCTGTCTGTCTATCTGTCTGTCTCTGTCTGTCTCTGTGTCTGTCTCTGTCTCTGTCTCTATCTGTCAGTCTCTATCTGTCTGTTTCTATCTGTCAGTCTCTATCTGTCTGTTTCTATCTGTTTCTATCTCTGTCTCTGTCTGTCTCTATCTCTGTCTCTCTCTGTCTCTTTGTCTCTGTCTCTCTCTGTCTCTTTGTCTCTGTCTCTCTCGCTCTCTGTCTCTTTCTCTCTCTCTCTCTCTCCCTCCTCTCTCTGTGTCTTTTTGGCTGTGTCTCTCTGTCTGTCTGTCTCTCTCTCTCTCTCTCTCTCTCTCTCTCTCTCTCTCTCTCTCTCTCTCTCTCTGTCTTGTTCTCTCTGTCTTGTTCTCTCTGTCTCGCTCTCTCTGTCTCGCTCTCTCTGTCTCGCTCTCTCTGTCTCGCTCTCTCTGTCTCGCTCTCTCTGTCTCGCTCTCTCTGTCTCGCTCTCTCTGTCTCGCTCTCTCTGTCTCGCTCTCTCTGTCTCGCTCTCTCTGTCTCTCTCTCTCTCTCTCTCTCTCTCTGTCTCTCTCCGTTTCTCTCTCTCCCCTCTCTCTGTCTCTCTCCGTTTCTCTCTCTCCCCTCTCTCTGTCTCTGTCTCTCTCTGTCTCTCTGTCTCTGTCTCTCTCCCTCTCTTTCTCTTCCTCCCTCCTTCTCTCT